>NC_133485.1:2162998-2268323 GCF_025370935.1 Choristoneura fumiferana | reverse complement strand
ACTGGCAATACTGACTGACAGATCAAGCATATGAGGTTTCGAACTTAATTTTGAAGCCAATGTGGCCAGAGTAGAAATAGTAACTACTGAAGCCAGAATAGCCAGTGTAGAAAAAGTAAACTTGTCGTCGACGTATCGCCGTCGATGTTCACTTGGCAGTCTTGTTCTGCTTGAGAGGCCATAGGTCCAACCACTAGGCCACCACGGCTTCTTCTTTATTTCCTCTATTCCAGGACACGTATATATCCCTGCGCGCGCTGATCGAGTACACGAACCGCAAGCGTCTCCGCGACGTGAGCGCGCTAACGGTGACCGTGGACGCGGTCGCGCTGAAGGGCGCCACGCGCGTGCTGCACGTCGACAATAACAACATGGCCGTCATGCAGTACATCGACGTGAGTACCGCCGCCGCCGTGGACACACGACACAACCGTTCAACATGCTACTAGATGTTAGACTAGTCTAAAGTCTGTCGTGTCACCGAGTAGCTTAGTTTTAGTGCTATTTTTAGTTTTATTACTGTAAGGTGTTGGTGCTTATGGAACCAAAATAAATCTCTTTCTTTCTGTCTTTCTAACATCTGGTAACACCACCGTTCACCATGCTACGAGATGTTAGACTGGTCTAGAGTCTAACATCTGGTAATACAACCGGCCACCGTGCTACCAGATGTTAGACTAATAAACCAAAACAAACATTTTAATTTGTCATTATAACTCTTCAAGTAACTCTATTTTTCTCAAACAAACTACCCACAAAAATGATAATACATTACTGTTAAGGCATGTTATATACAGGGTGGCCCATTTCTATCGGTCAGTATGGGAAAGTCTGAAACTATACGACATACGAAAATTTCTTCTTAGGAACCATGACATCGATTTTAATAACAAGAAAAACTGCATTAGCCGGGTATCCACTGAGCGAGCCGCCTCGCGCGGCAGCCATTTTCGGTGCGATTTTGAGCCATGTGTCGAACAGAATCATGCGTCATGCGCTTGCCTCGCGAGGCGGCTCGCTCAATGGAGACCCGGCTATTCATGCATTTAAAAAAAACCTGTACTCAGCTCGGGAATCGAACCCGGTTGTTTTGAAAAAAAAAACTTACAATATTTCTATTTAGATATCGATTGTGTACGTCTTAAGAAGTAAATGTGTCCATGAAACATTATGTCTAAAATGAATAAAATGCATTGTTTTCACATACTTTAATTTATTTTAGTTTTTAAAACAACCGGGTTCGATTCCCGAGCTGAGTACAGGTTTTTTTTAAATGCATAAATGCAGTTTTTCTTGTTATTAAAATCGATGTCATGGTTCCTAAGAAGGAATATTCGTATGTCGTATAGTTTCAGACTTTCCCATACTGACCGATATAAATGGGCCACCCTGTTTATATGTATTGGTAGGTATTTGTTGGTGATGAATGCAAGTAAATCTGTTCAGATCCCGTCGGCGTGGGGCACGGTGAAGGTGACGGCGCGCGGCGCGGGGTTCGCGATCCTGCAGATGTCTGTGCAGTACAACGTGGACATCCCGCGCTTCCAGACGGACCCGCCGCTGCGCGCGTTCGCGCTCGCCGCGCAGGCGCGCTTCTACGGACGGAACCAGTCGCACATCGAGTACCAGACCTGCGCCAGGTTACTAAACATTATATTTTGTTCTCACAAATGACCGTGGAAGTTGTCATTGTTCAATTTAATTTTTTTTTTTTTGTTGTATTGTTGACGGTCTTGACGGCCTTGCATATTATATTTCTCAAAAATGACCGTAAAAGTTGACATTATTCTTTACATATCAGAAGGTAAAGTGCATAGTTTATGGTCAGCGAAAAATTAAAAAGTTAAAAAGATTGCAGGCGCGCTAGCTCGACAATAATGAATGAGCGCGCCGAGAATCATTCCCATTTTTTTTAAAGTTCAAAATTGCCATGGAAATGTTGGCACAAGTCGTATACAGCCAAATCTAATGGCCGGTATCAGATATTTTGTTGGAACTCCGGACTTTTTCTATTGGGTCAAAAATAGCTTGTGGTGTTTTCGATGGAAAAATACACCTGCAGTTTATTTTTAATGAACATTGGCGGGAAAGCATAAGAGAAAATTTTTGGAATAAAATTAAATTTTATAATATATTTTGAGAAAAAGCTTATTCTATTTCAGAATTATTCACCATTTTTGAGATAAGCTTTATATTAGTCTGGGCTGGAATAGCAATTACTGGCGTCGTATTTAAACGGACTCGCAAGCTCGTCCGTTTAATACTCATACTCAGCCAGCAATTGCCTACTTCCAGGCCACGACAATAATCTACTATTTTTATCGTTTGTTGCTATAGCTGTAAATTCCATGGGACTTCTATGATCTGCGTAGGGGGCGAGGGAGATCACGTTTTGTGTAATTTCACATTGTGTGCGCTGCATACGATACAAATTACGTTACAGGTGTTATGTTCGCGGATATCTCTAACATATTCTGCATTAACTAAGTTACCTAATACAAATATTAATTATATTACTTGTATACAAATATTGTGCCGATTTAAAATCAATTAATTAATGGTACCTAAATAATGGACCTATGGCCTCTCAGGCTCTCAAGCAGAGGATCGTGGGTTCAAACCCCGGCTCGCATCTCTTGAGTTTTTCGAAATTCATGTGCGGAATTACATTTGAAATTTACCACGAGCTTTACGGTGAAGGAAAACATCGTGAGGAAACCTTCACAAACCTGCGAAGCAATTCAATGGTGTGCGTGAAGTTCCCAATCCGCACTGGGCCCGCGTGGGAACTACTGCTCATTCTGAGAGGAGGCCTGTGCCCTGCAGTGGGACGTATATAGGCTGGGATGATGACCTAAGTAATGGATCATGAGAAGAAATTGCTGTAATTTTGACAATGTGCGCTTGAACTCTGAAACATTACAAGCCGAGTAACAACGCCGTATGCCCCCAGCTGGACGCTGACGTCGGAGTCCCCGCGCTCGGGGCTGGCCGTCCTGGACGTGGGCATCCCGACGGGCTATATGGTGCAGCAGCAGCGGCTGGACGCGTACGTGCTGGCGCGGCGCGTGCGCGGCCTGCAGCGCGCCAAGTACCTGCCCGGGAAGCTGCTCTTCTACATGGACTATGTGAGTCCCACTCAAACTCGTAACTATTGTAGCGACTCCTAGCGGCATCTAGTGAACAACGACAGAAACTATCGAAGTTTCTCAACGCGGTCGCATATATACAAGTTCCGACGCTCTTCCTTTCGGACTTCGGTCCCCAGGCATAACACCTGCCTGGAGAGAGATCTCTCTATTGGAGCCTCCCCCCACATTGGTGACCCCGACGTGATCAAACTGCGCGGCAACTATTTTTTTAATTCCTTTTTTATTTTTTAACCGTGGAAGCTATTCCACCATAGATGAGAGTGTGTATACGCTTTCAATGCACGTATAAGGGTCGTCAGACTCTACTCATCCACGAATTCCTTTTTCCCGGCCTCTGCAATAATGTACTATTACACGCATACAGTTGGACCAAGAGACGACGTGCGTGAACTTCACCATCGAGCGCTGGTTCCCCGTCGCGAACATGTCGCGCTTCCTGCCCATTCGAGTCTACGATTACTACGCGCCCGGTAAGACAATCTGATATTATGTAAAGTTTTGTTCAAACTACGGGAAAAAACAAAAAAAAAAACAAATTAAACTAAAGGGTACACGGGGTTAACAATACAAGCCAAAGTTTCGTGTCCCGAAACTCCTTTTTTTCATATTACTTAGCTATTTGTATTATTATTTAGAAGCCTTACTATGATTTAGCAACCGTAATTTCACCCAGTAGCAGTGATCACGTTGGATGACAATGCAAGTACAGTCACCAGTACCAATATTTGACACAACAAAGTGTGCATAAATATCTGATACGACTCTGTTTCTAGGGCCGGTAGGACTAGCATTAAAAAAGTTTTTTCACTTCTCATGCTCGTAAAGTTCGTGTTTATGCTGTATCAAGGCGACATAAAATGACTTTTTATGCTCTAGTGCATAAAATAAAATCTTCGTCTAAGACCATGGTAATCAGATGTCAACAGCCCCAAACAAAAAAGTTTCTACATATTTTTTTAATAATTTTTAATTTATGTAAAACTAAAAATCAATCAAATCAATCAAAATAAATCAATAAAATTATAAAAAAATAATTATGCATAAAAAAAGGTACATAGAAAGTGAATAATTGTTTCCAATGTTGCTATTTAATTTCCTCGCAATCTAAGTTAAAACCAGAGTCTAAAACTCTAGCATTTAACTCATTTTCCCCTCGACGTACCGGCTCGGGTGGTTATATGAACTTCTTGGGTAAAATGGCTTGTTTTAAAGAAAGAAAGAAAGAAAGAATAATTTATATAAAACTAAAAATCAATCATATCAATCATAATAAGTCAGTAAAATTAAAAAAAAAATTGAATTATTATAATAATGCATAAAAAATAAAGGGTACAAAGAAAGTGAATCATTGTTTCCACTGTTGCTATTTCATTTCCTCGCAATCTAAGTGAAAAGCAGAGTGTAAAACTCGAGGCTTAAACCCATTTTCCCCTCGACGTGTCTATCCACCCTGGCCGTACCGGCTCGGGTGGCTATATAAACGCCTCGGGTAAAATGGCTCGTTTTATGCTCTTGTTGTACAATCGACTATTTTTTATAATACTGATATTCAACAGAGCGCTACAACGAGACAATATTCGACGCGCTCCCGACCTACCTGCTAAACATATGCGAGGTGTGCGGCTCCTCGCAGTGCCCGTACTGCGCGATATACAACGCGGCGCCGCGCCCCCCCGCCGCCGCCGCGCTGCTGCTCGTCCTCGCCGCATTCACCGTAATCAGGCATCTAAGGTGGCCGTCTGTGCTGGTTACGTAGTAATTGGAACGATGTCTATGCTCAGATCTTGGATATTAACGCATTCGCTGTCGGCTGTCAAACTCAACAAACGTACATGTGCGTTGCCTGCAAAATTATGACATCGCCACTGGGCGAAAGTCACGGCAACGCATGTTTGCCGGCATTTAATGTGTTAAACCCCATTACAGAATAAACGGCCATGCGCCACCATCCCGCTATTGGCAATAGGGAATACGCGAGCAGTTTTTTCGTTTGTTCAATATCTGTATTGTTTGACAAACCAAATTGTAGAAGATTTTTAAAATAACTTGAAACTACGAAGATACAAACGAAATTGTTAATTAGACAGAGATACGATATGTATGTATTATGACGTCATAAGACACGACGACTGTAGAAGTCTATACTAATTTTCATTTTTCTAGAAAGAGATGGAATGAAAAGTTCTTTTGCTCATATCTTCCTTATTTTTCAACAGATATTGATGATTTTTCTGACAGTTTTGTATAGTGGGTTATTGTGTAGTGGGGCTTTTACCACAGTACCGTCAAAAACACGTCGCTATTGAAGGAATGGCATTTCACAATTATTATTTATTATTTTTCGTTTTGCTATTCGCAAGCAGAAATGTAAACAACATGTGGATGTAAACCCAATCAACAATAGGTAAAACTAGCTATAAAATAGCACCAAAGTATCCTAGATCTGGACATAAGCGTTTGTGTTTATAATGAAATAAGCTGAGGCATCATTGTACAGTCAAGGGCCAAGATATCGACACGGCCAAAGTTGCAAAAATATGTATACACGACTTTATGCACTTAACATTAAGGCCGTGTATACATATTTTTGCAACTTTGGCCGTGTCGATATCTTTGCCCTTGACTGTAATTCTTACCATGACTACGGTCATCATCAAAGACAAAATATCATTCTAAAAGCATTACATGAAAATGATAGGCAAAAAGTGATAGATAATCTACTAACATGTAATATAAGCTACAAAATGATGGTCGTGGACCGATCTAACTGAAATATCGTGAATTTGAATCATATCACCGATATTAAGGAAACCTCTCCAAGGAATAACATGCGTTCCAAATAAATGTATGTTTATTTTTATCAGATTAAAAGACATAAGTTAGTAAAACTATTTTCCATGTAAACCTTGATACAGTATTTTATTTTTTATTGTACCTACTTTTACTATATCAAAAGTTAAGTAAGGTATCAGCTTACTTATGATTATGATGATTAAAAAACAATTCTATGAACATTTTAGTGACATTTTAAAATCATGGCAGTTTGTATAGTAGTGAGAAAGGCTGCATTTACGACCCTAAAGGGGCGTTAGCATATCTCGATACGTGTAATTTTGTTACTGTATAGTTTAAATATTTTTTTTTATTAACCACCGTTTAGATACTAGTATAGTACCTTTTATTAACAATCTCATTTATCGCGTGACAATTTTTTGCAGCTTTTGTTTTAACAACATTTAAATACGAGCTAAATTTTGTATTATGTATTCTTGGTCTGTCCCATGGTCCATTTTTGAGAGTAAAAATTGTATCGATTGGACGAAACCTTGACAAATAAGTACTACATGTTGTCCGGGTGAGCGGTTAGTTCCGATGGAGTGCCGAAAAGTTTCTCGATGAGGGCTCAAAGATGTCGCTAGTGTCGCTGCTTAAGTGGCTAAATAAGAAACAACACAAGCTGAGATATGAGGTGCATTGCATAGGAGAAATTCGTGTCTGTATCGTTGTCCAGCGGTGGTGTAGCGGTATAGCACACGGCACGGAATGCCGAGGACCTGGGTTCGATTCCCAGCGCTGGTCTTATTTTTCTGGTTTTTCTGTGCATCTATATTTCAGTTTGTATTTTCGATATAATTATTTAACTTGTGTTTCTCCTAAGTGTTTCACAATCTGCGAGATCTTGTCTGTTTTAAAGACATATGTGACTGTCTTGATAATGAATTCAATTTTGAATACACCAAAAAGAAACAGAATTATATTAATGTGGAAGTCATGTCAAACAGGACCATGGGGCCTGTATTAAATATTCTTTCCTAAATCAGCTATTTTTTTTTATTTAGTCTATTTTTCTTTTCTTCTTTTGGTGCTTCACAGCATTTAATTGTTTTATTTTGTGTACTTTACTTTTATCATCATAATTTTATCTATATTCTAAATAATATCTTTTAAACATTGATAAAATCTTGTAACATATCTTTAAATCGGTAAATCAATTGAGAGAAAAAATTAAAGATTCCGTAGCATAGAATGCGTCCTTGCCTTTTGGTTACATTACAAAATAAAATTGATGGCAGTGCAACCACTTTACATGTATAAAATTTAATAATAGATACTTAGTTTATACATATTATAGTTGTAAGAATCTTACATTATTTTACTCTTGCATTATTTTGTCGTATCAGGGCTAAATATAAACATTGCAATATTAAATGAATGTCAATAATAATGCCTTATTAGTTTTGTATTAAAATGAAATCACAATATTTTTGTAGAACAATAAATGATATAAAATTTCTATAATAGATAGATTCAAAAGTTTTTAGTGAAGGATAAAGGCATAATTCTTCTATTTAATTTAGCAGCATTCCATTAACTTTGGATTGTTGTATGTAGCCTCATGTACAAAAAAGCAATTGCCCGTCCAAGAGCAACTCGTCAAATATAAATTGTATTTAGAAATAATATTTATATCATTGAATGAATGAATCTCAAGCTTCAGTAAACATGTTACTTAAGTAGTTTCCGTCCAAATTTACCAATGACTGATTTTTTTTTTACTTTTTATATGTATTGTGTCTAATCTATTTTGAGTTGTGGCATACAACTTGTAAATGATTATTATAGAGTAGGAGTGAAATCTCATTATTGACTTTTACATAGATTTATTTCTAAATAAAAAACTTTGTGCAAAATAAACTGTTTTTAATTGACCAAGTGAAAAATGGAGCAAAAACATGTTTTTCATGTCTGTCCACCTGTCTGTTCTCTACAGGTCACATTTCTCAAACAATGGGTTGGATAATTATAGAGTACATACAGGTTTTCTATCAATGGTTCTTAGACATGTTTCATCAAAATTGGTTTAGCTGTTTTTGTAATACTGAAGTTTGAAGTGACAGTTGGCTTAAGGCTTGGGCCAATGTCAGTTGACCCAAGCAGCTTTGCCATGCGCCTGTCAGTGATGTCACAAAAAATGCCAATCTGTAGTAGTCAAATTAAATTGTTACTGTACCAAGCCATTGGCAGCCTAGTAAAAATTAACCCTTTGGACACCAGAGATACCAAAATTTTTGTTCTGAAAATAGTTCCATAGGCGCCACGAAATGCCGACATGGTACGTATGGCACGATTTTCAGCTGTCGCGTTTGGCCGACCGTGGCGGTCAAAGGGTTAAAAAGAGTAAAATTTATGACTTAGCAGTTTTACCTATGAACTAAAAATGCAGGAGGATTATAGGAACTTCAAACAAGTTGGGATGAGGTGCAATTCTATTCTGGTTGATGGTAGCTGATAGACAGGAGACTGATCAAATACTTTATTTAAAAAGAACTATTCACATTTTATTCATGATGAATAAATTAATTCACTAATGCCCTCATTGGCGCTTCTTTATCTGCTTGGCCTTTGCAGTGGCTGGCTTTGACGCACCCCCACTGAACAAGGAAGTGATCATCTCTGACATCTCTGGCATTTCTCCCATCTTGGCCAAGTTACTGATCTGTTTTAGGTCTTCTTTGGTCTCGGGGTCATTCATCATCTTAGGCAGAACCATGATAAGAAGCAGCGGAAGCACCATCATGATGACCATAGGGTTGAACAGGAAGTCTGTAACCCTCCATTGCTCGCGTACTTGAAAATAACGGAATTTCGATAACACCTTCATTCTCAATGGGTATGGGACTTGTATAACTTGTGACGTTTGGACGAAGTTGACCTTTCTGGCGCGGTATTTGCCCTTAGAATTGATTTCTACTCTGACTGGTTCGTATAAATAGTCTGGATGGATGATTTCAACAACGTATGAGCCCGATGGGACGTTGTGAATCACGAAGGAGCCGTCGTCTCTTATGAATCCTATGTACTCGCCTCCGTTGACGTGGACTCGGGTCTCCACCTGCCAGTTTCCCACGTCCACTTCCTCTGCGGGAAACACTCGCCCTTCAATCACGTATCGCCCGCTCCCGACATCTTCTTCGACGGAATTAACAGCGGAAAAAGCACCACCCAATATAAACGACAATCCTACGATCGACAGTGAGGGTGGATACATTTTGGTGACGCGCTATCAGTTACTAAGTCGTTTTTGATTTTAAGGTGTATTTGGTTTTAGTCCTAAAATTGATTCGCCTTCAACACAACATGAACATGACTAGAAGGAAAAGAGGAAAACATAGATAAATAGACAAATTAGACAATTGACATGACAGTAGTCACGTTACGTCACGCTGACACTAACAACACAGAATAGACATTTTTTACCATAAAGTACAGTGCGATCCTCGGAACAAGTGCGATCAAGATCATAATCAACGTGCGAAAAAACGGAACTTACGCGGCTATCTAACAAAGCTTAAGTTTTTATAGTTCGCCGTGATTGTCGTTGTTTGACCTCTTATTCTTAGTTTTTACTTTGTATTTTCAGGTTAAATCAGAAATAAATAAAGCTAATACCGTAGATGTTCGCAGTAGGGTTCCGTATTACGCAAAATCTAACTTACCCTCAATATTTTCAAGATCGATACGATGCCACTTCATTCTTGCAAACAATTCAAAATTTTAATCTCTGTAGGTAGGTAAGCATAGAAACAATAGAGCATGTCTTTCTTCGTAACGTGTGCGTATGAGCATATTTAAAAATAAAGAAAAGTGATTTAAATATTCAGATTACATTAATGTGGGAAAAGTATGGGAAATCTCCGGACATTAGAACACTATTTACGAAGCAAGGGGAATAACAAAAAGGCATCAATCAGCTCTATGAGCGATCGTTACCTACTTGACACAAGTCACCGTCAAGTTCATTTCATACAAAGAGTATAAGTACCTATATTCCATATTTCCATATAGGTACTTATACTCTTTGATTCCATACGTCAATGGAGAGCGATAAAACATGTTTATCGAATTATTTACTACATATATACATGCTACACATACCTTGTTATAACGTTCGCATGTTTAAATAAATTCTTATCGTAGCAATGAGTTTAAATAACATTTTAATCAGTTCGAACTCACTTTAAACGCGGATCGTTTCTCGGAAACTAGTGCTACCAGCAAAATGTTACGCTATATTATTATTTTTAATGTTTTTGGCGCTTTTTGTTCGACTGGCCAGTTTATGGTGAACCCGGGGCCTAAGTTCCCGCCGACCAAAGGAGAAGTGTGGCCTAAGCCCCAGTATGAAAACAAGAAAAGTACATTTTACACTTTCGATCTTGAACATTTCACCGTCAAGGTAAGTGACCCACTTCGTGCATAGAATTGCCCCACAATATTTAATACCTACACACTGGTCGCAAAAGATATTTTGTACATTATGTACCTATATCGTATACAATTACAATTTTGGAGATCTATTCTATCAAATATAAAACTTCCGTGGGATTTGGACGTAGAATATACGCGGATCACTCACGTATTTAAAGCCGCACTGTGATCGCCTTATTATTTCGTCCAATAACACGGCCGGCACTCCGGTCAGTTACAATTTCTTCCGACTTCTCCTTTACAAAATTTTTCAATTTTTTACCATTTTCCTGTTAATTTTTTTTATATTCTTAGCCGAGAATACGTAGAAAACGGCAAACAACTTATAGCAGTCCACTGCTGGACATAGGCCTCCCCCAATGAGCATTTTAGGTATGAAGCTACAAGTACCTACCGCGTCGTCTGGCCTGGGGGGCTACTCCGAAATTAGAAAATCGAAGTTCGTATCGTACCGTCCCTCTCACTCTCGTATTAAACAATGCAATCGTCAGCGGGACGGCAAGATACGAAGTTCGAAATTTGCACTTCATAATATAGGGCCGACAATGAGTCTAAATCACACAATGTTTCAACCATTGTATTCCCAGATAGTTGGCACCAAGTGTGACCTCGTGACGAGTGCAGTTGACCGCTTCAAGAACGACCAGCAACGGCTCTCCGCGTCGGTCGTGCAGCCGCGACGCCGGCCCGTGAAGAAGCGCGGCCGGGCCTCGGACCGCGTCGCCGCCACCGAGCTGCTGGTCGACCTCACGGCGCCTTGCGAAGACTACCCGCATCTTGATATGGACGAGAGCTGTAAGTGGGCATTGTAGGCTATCCTGCCTTTTCGCAGAAACACAGGGCCGGATTTAGGGGAGGGCGACTACTAAACTCGAAAATCGAAGTTCGTATCGTACTGTCCCGCTGACGCTTATATTATTTAATACGAGTGAGAGGGACGGTACGATACGAACTTCAATTTTCGAATTTCGTAGTAGCCCAGCTGCTAGGGTTGCCAAATATCCCGGATTTCGACTACTAACTATAATACTAGTTTTTTTTAATAAGTTACGAGAGTAGTATTTCCTTCCATATTAATGGTTGAAGCTGTGGTTAACATTGACGGCCTGTATTCAGAATTCACATGCCTGAGAACTTTTTTTGAGGTCCTGCCCTTCCAAAAGACTTGCCAAATGACAAAATCTGTTCTCACTTTTTTAAAACGACCCATTCTAATGATTTTGCTAATTTGAAGAAAATAGTTGGTTTTGTGCTTGTATTGGTAATGAGGGCTATCGCGTATGAATTCGCCACTAGAGGCGCTAGTGTAGCGTGAGGTCTCCGAAATGTCAAATCTCATAGTTTTTGGGTAAGCTACGCGGGTTTATTTATAATTATAATAATTTTGAGTATATTTTGCAATATCTGAAATTAATTATGGCAAATATGCGTTCCGGGGCAATGAATGTCTGTGTTTTGAGACAGTTTTGTCTTTCGGAAACCTTTGTCCTCCCTTTTTTCCGAACAAAACTATGGAACACTGTGGCATGCTCGATATTTTTATGGTACGGTTTTAAGGTGTATTAAATATGATTTTAATCTAAACTTTGTTTTCATGCCCGTAAAAACAGACTTTGAAAGCCATACTTAAAAACCTCACGCAACAGTGCGCCATCTAGTGAGACAAAAAACGATAGCCCTCATTACCTACCGATCCAATTCGTAACCCTTGAATTGTCCCGGAAATGAAATGCCTGTATCTGGCAACTAGCTACTGCCCCGAGGCCTCCACAAAAGAGGGGCCCCCACAATGGAGATTTGGAATTTTTATCTAAATTCCGACGAGTAAACACTAGTAAACCAACAACTATTATTCTATATTGATCACTTCAATCAGGCAATCAGTGAAATACCAAAATCTTAAATCGCCCTCATTTTATTTCGAAAATAGTTTTGCCCTTTGTTGAATTAAGGCCGCCAGACCTCTAAATCCGGCCCTGCAGAAATGGGTCATTATTCGAGCATTTATTTTATTTACGTGGGCACTCTTTTGTGGACATGGTAAAAGATTATGTTACATTTTCCAGGTTATCTAGTCTAAAAAATAATCCAAAATGTCATTAAATTCTTCAGCCCGTTCATAAAAAATGTGACCACGAAAATTGAGGCGGTTCAAACTTTTGAATAATACCCCAAATATTATTACCAAATGTTTTATTTATATTTACTAACGCTAACATAATGTAATTACGTAATGTACCTCAAAATACTTCTAGGGTCGTTAATATCTGGTGTCCTTTGTCTTTACCGCAGAAGTTATTGGTTATAATGTAGGTTATTCAAAATTAAAGATTTTAAATAGCTAATGTGTATGCTAACATAATCGGGACTTATCACGCTAAACAACAAGTAAGTAATAATGTTTTATTTATGTTTTAATTTAGGACTACTAGGATATCAAACTGAACCGTCTGTATATAAATCTGACGCGCTCGAGTACTTCAAGGTCGTTTTTTTTTTAAATCGTTCGTGACTTTTGGTCGCGTCCAAACAAGTCATTTGAATAGGATTTTTTTTTGGTTTACTTAACATTCCTTCTGAATATCTGACACGCTCGAATAACTTTTTTCTTTTTTTTCTATCCCTCTTTACGGCCTCCCCCACCCCCCACCAACCTACCCGTCAGATTAATTACCTCTCAGTTATCAGATAGACGTAGGGCGTATACTCTATGAATGTCTGATGCGCTCGAGTATTTCCATGACAATTTTTTTTTTGAGAATTTGCACACGCTCTCCCCCCACTAAAAGGGCATACTCAACATAAACTTTTTTCGTTTCTGCATCTAATCTTCACAATCTAATAGGTCCTCATTCATCATCCCATCATCCCAGCCTATATACGTCCCACTGCTGGGCACAGGCCTCCTCTCAGAGCAAGAGGGCTTGGGCCATAGTTCCCACGCGGGCCCAGTGCGGATTGGGAACTTCACACGCACCATTGAATTGCTTCGCAGGTTTGTGCAGGTTTCCTTACGATGTTTTCCTTCACCGCAAAGCTCGTGGTAAATTTCAAATGTAATTCCGCACATGAATTTCGAAAAACTCAGAGGTGCGAGCCGGGGTTTGAACCCACGACCCTCTGTTTGAGAGGCGATAGGTCAAACCACTAGGCCACCACGGCCAGGTCCTCATTACCCTTTAGTAACTACATTGCAGATTTAACATACCCGCCTCCCCTACTATGAATAAACTATGAATCATAGAATGTTTAATTTTCCAAAATGTTTTATTTCCCAAAATCCTAATTTTCTCCGAATCCATTTTTTATTCTGTGTATAATAAAAAAATCATTGAGCTAATTGGAGAGCAGGATGGAGAATGTATCTATTTAGTGTGGCCCTGGACTCCTAACAATAGTTATACTTACTTCAAACGGATTAAGAAATTTCGAAATGTTAATAGGATTATGGAAACTAGCGCCGCTTTTTTACTATCATCGATAACCACCTTGTTGTAGACGAGTATATTTCACAAAACAACACATTGTAGGTCAACAAGTTAGTTATCATTTAATGTCATTATCGATACTTCACAGATATCAGTTACTTAGTTTTGTTTACGGGCTAGACATTGACGTAGCGTAGCTGTAGCTAGTGTTTGGGTCCGCCTCGGGTGGCAATTTTGGGGAGGCGACAAAATTCCATAGTATATAATACATAATATGTAGATAATTTTGGGGAGGCGGCAAAATTCCATAATAAATAATACTTAATATGTAGATAATTTTATATTTCACAGTTTTTTCGCACCTACAATTCGGACTGATTAGAATGAGCATGAAATTTTCCATTACTTTCTACTACATTACTGTGATGAAATCGGGGAATCCCATAACGGGAAAACCATAGTCTATAGTTTTTTAAAACTTAAACCAGAGGGCGGCAAAATTTTCGTCAGCCCCGGGCGGCTGATACCCACGCTACGCCACTGAAATCAAATACAACTTCGCGATTTTTTAACCTTTATTCATTTGAATCTTATCTACCTAAAATGTACTTAGTACTTAGGTACCTTACTTTTGGAGTCATGTCCTCAATATTGCGAACAATGACACTATCCGTCTGATCCCGAGGGCTTATTGTCTAATGTCTCTAATCTAAATACACTTGAAATCACTCATACGGTTTAAGATGAGAGTAGAAAGAGATGAGATGATGAGTGCAATCGCGAGCGCCGGAGCGTTAGACAATACGGCCACTGGTTATAAGATTTAAAAAAATATTGTCCTTTTCCATCGACATCTATGTATAGACTGCATATTTCTTACATCAAAACGGCGCAAAAAATTTGTTCACAGCACAGTTTTGTGAACATCGTCGGGGGACAAGCAAGAGTCACCAACTGCAAAAAAAGATTAGTGGAATACCTATTAACCTCACGATGTTATGCATAAGATTGATTACTCGTTGCGGGAGGCAAAGTAAGTGTTTATAGTTCAAAAAACCTTGTGTTTTCAGATAACCTCACCGTTGCAGTGTCTTCGAAGCTGACGAGCGCCTCTGTCTGGGGCATCATTAGAGGGTTGGAGACCTTCTCCCAGCTACTCTATCTCTCCAACAACTATGAGGTAAGCCTGGATCGTGTCTGTAAGTCCAAAATCCTTACTTTATTTACTTACTAGCTGCTGCCCACGACTTGGTCTGCGAATAATTTGTTTATCGCTATCCTGCCCTGCGGCAACTGAACAATTTTTTAGGATAAAAACCATTCTATGTTCTTCCCCACGACTTAAAATTACTCGTAGGTACCTTTTGTCTTAGCCCGTTCAGGCGTTATTGCATGATTGAATAATAACATCTTCATAAACAATAAAATACAATAACTCTTTATTGCACACCAACACAGTAAGCAGTACAGAAAACACAGGTATATACATAGAGATTTTCTAAGGTAAGCAATAGGCGGTCTTATCGATTTGGAGCGATCTTTTCCAGGCAACCTTTACAATGGACAGAAGTAAGGAATAAATACTAAACTTACTCATTTATAATATTAGTAGAAATAGGATATGATTAGTTATTCATTAACTGTAGAATTTACTTTAATATTGTAAAAAAAATATCAAATTATATTTTATTGTAAGTATTTTAACTAACAGTTAATTTTTAAGTTCTATATTTTACTAAACATACTGTTGATCGTTTTTATAGGGTCTGAAAAAACGTATTTTATTTTATTTACTTATATATATATATTCATGGATTTTCTGAACCACGAACTAAGTATAAACACTTCTCATAACAATAATAATAAAAAATCGTACTGGTTTTTTCAGGAAATCAGGCTAAATATGACGGAGATTAATGATTATCCACGTTATTCTCATCGAGGATTGCTGCTTGACACATCCAGGCATTATATTTCCTTGAACAATATTTATTTGACTCTAGACGCTATGGCGATGAATAAAATGAATGTTTTCCACTGGCATATAGTCGATGATCAGAGTTTCCCGTACCAAAGTGAAAAGTTTCCAGAACTGAGGTAAGCAATTGGTTCTTTACATAGTATAAAATAAAGTCACTATGATATTCCCGCCATTGTCCCACTGTATCAATCTCAGTTTAAAAGATCTAAGCCTTAAATCTCTTAAATTATGCAACAAATTGCGGTTTTCACGAAAGGTATACTTATAGTATAATAAGTACCCCAGAAGCTCTAACTTAAATGGAAAAAAAGTCCAACTTGCCTAAGTGCGAGTCGGAGTCGAGCACTAAGGGCTCCGCAAAAATTTGTTTGCTAACACTAAATATTCCTAGGTATATAATATATATGAATATGGAAATTGTTTATTAATTCTACTTACCTACAGGTAATATTAATGCCTAACTTAAATTTTAGAGCTTGTTTCACCACTCATAGGGTAATTTTATCTGACAGATATCTGTACTGCCGTCTCTATTCGGACAAAACAAACACTCTATCTATTTAGAGACGGCATCACAATTTTTATGTATGCGTATATTTTATAATTTTTTAGCGAACATGGTGCCTACCATCCTTCAATGGTTTATACGAAGGTAGACATCGAAACTGTGGTCAATTATGCTAGGGAGCGCGGTATTCGAGTGCTCCCAGAAATTGATGTACCAGGTGAGATAGTTGTTTCGGTTTTTAATGAACTGTATTTTAGGGTCCCGTAGTCCTACTCGTACATGGATTGTTTATAGTTTTCGTTCGCTGAGGCCACTGTTGTCGGACGCCTGAATAATTATGATACCTTTTGTTAAATTAGAAATCAATGCCCATTAATAAAACACCTTAATTATGCCTATAATCTTACTAAATAATTAATAAAAAGCATCGATGAAATTTGCAAAAAACATGAATTTTTAATTATTCTGGTAAAAACTGATTGTGAGTGAGTGTCGTATAATAGCGTTGGTTTGGTGTTTAATGTGTTAATATGTATATTTATTTTGAGGGTGTATCTATATTAATATCTACATATGACAGTAATGACATAAGAAAGAATATAGCTCACCCTTTACGAGCTCTGATGATTACCTTGTGTAATAATCTCAAATCACATTTTAAGGTCACACAAGATCTTGGGGTCTGGCGTATCCTAGTATCCTGACGGAATGTTATAGAAACAACAAAGTGGTCGGACTGGGTCCAATGAACCCGATACATAATGCAACGTACAAGCTGCTCAGGGATCTGATCCAGGAGGTTCAGGATTGGTTCCCGGACAAGTACTATCACATTGGAGGGGATGAGGTGGATATGGATTGTTGGTGAGTTGCTGGGAGTGAGCTGGGATTGGTGGCTGTTGGTTTGACTGTCTGTACAGTACAGTGATAGGACAGTGTCCCAAATATTTGTGTTTGTCTGGAGAGGCATGCAATGGAAACACTTAAGAAGTGTTTTTTCAGCTCTCATGAAAAAAATGTTTTCTTTTTTTTGAGTTGTGACACTATTCAAATAAAGCAGCGTAGATAGTGTTCTGTTCTGGTTTCGGCGGGTGCTTTCAAACAGTAGCAGTACACTTAAACTAGTTCGCTAATGACGTTCGGCACTCGACGAAACAAAAGATCGGTTTGCTTTTTCTTTCTTATTTGAATCTTCAGGAAAACGAATAACTGGTACAATTAATATCATAAATAAATGATGTACCTTGTCGCTTTCAGTCGGTACACAATTTCGTATGGCTTTTCAAATATGACGTTAAAATGATAAGGTAAAAATAGTGTTCACTTATTTATGACGTTGCCTGTACCTGTACTGTGCCATCTACTGCTTAAAAATCCAAACGATAATTAAAAATAATAATATTTATTTTCAAGTGATTGATTTTTCGTCGGGAATTTAAACAGATTGCTACACATAGGGTCTTATTCCTACACCTATCAATGAGCAATCGGCTATAGAAAATCAAAAAACGCTTTATATCCACTCAGTAAGAGCAAAAAAGACGTCAATCAGCCAATACCTATTATCAGTCTCTCAAAGAGCCGGCATAACGCACCTGTGATACCCCTCGTGTTGCGAATGTCCATGGGAGGCGATTATTACTGACAATCGGGTGATCCGCAAGCTGGTTTCCCCTTATTAAATAAAAAATACATGTTGTATCGCGTCGATCGCGCCGATTGACTATTTTTCGCTCTTAGGCTACTTCAAAGTATCACTTTACTTGAGAACGAAACGGCACGCTAAAACCGCGCGGTTAGTGCGTACATGGCTTTTTGCTTTTTTTTTGTCGGCTAAATAAAGCCGATTCCCCGTTATTAGGTGTGGGGATGCCCTTGGACTAATTAAAAAGTAAAGACAGAATTCTGTGAAAAACTATGGCCTGCTAGGTACTTTGTTTTTAATTTTTTTTTGTCTGAGTTGGTACTTACCTACCTTGTATTTTCTTCTTTCACTAGGCAATCAAATCCTACGCTTCTAGATTACATGTCAAAGAATAACATGTCGGATGTAAAGGAATTGCACGCGCTCTTCATGACTAAAGTCATTCCACTGCTTGGAGATAGATCTCAACCTATTGTGTGGCAGGCAAGTGAAGTGACTATATCACAGAATAAGTAATAGTTGAATAACCTCAGGTTTTTAGCGTATATTACTCGCTGAGCGAGCTGATTTTTTTTGGGTTCACTAGAGATAGGGGCTTTAAAAAGCGAGTACGAAAATATACAGGATAGTAAAAATAGATGGGTCTTAAAAAGAAACCACCTTAATTTTTTTAGTTAGCTCATTTCATTTAAAGGTTAAGTAGTACTTTTATTATTAAATGAAGCATGACTGCATTAAAATTTTTGTAAATTCGCTTGTCTCACCCGGTAACGATCCACGTTAAAAAATAAACGCTCGCAGTTACAGTTTTATAATACTAATCAACAAATATAAAAATTTGGTCTCTGAAACAAACAAAAAACATGAAAACTAAAATTAATTTAATTTTATCATCTATTCAACTGATTAATAATCGATTCCGTTGATTTAGATCTTTTTACTCGACTACTTACGTCTATTATTATAACATAGATTGATTTTATATGATTTCAGGAGGTATTTGACGAAAATGTCGCCTTGTCAGAAAATACACTGGTGCAAATATGGAAGGATACCCCAGCTGTAGAAAGAGAAATTAACAAAGTAAGTTCACCATCAACTTAGGTCCATGGAGTTCGGACGCTCACAAACTTTTTGGACAAATAAAAAAAAAAAACGAAATTACCAATGACCATAGGGCTGGTGCTTTTCTCGCCCAACGTATTGGAATCACGATCCAGCGCGGAATTGCAGCCAGCCTTATGGGCACTCCTCCTCAGGGACAAGACTTGGGCGAACTGTATATATAGTTAATTTTTTTTTAGGATAGTTTAGTGTAACCTCAATTGTTCCTTTTTAATTAATGTTTATGACTTTAGGTTCTATTAATAAAGTACTTAGAAGCAACGTAAATGAATGTAGTTTACGAAGGTATGTAATAGTAGGGGAGCCCAAGAGGGGATTTTGCGTTTTACTCAAGCGCGTCAGAAAACCATATAAGGATAATCCTTGCATCCTGTAATGTAGCCGATCAGATTAGCAAAAAAAAAACTTATAAAAACTCGAGCGCGTCAGATTAAGACAAGGCATGGACTAAAGTGTACATTTCAATAATCTGACGATTTGAGCGTGACATAAAAAATGGGAGAGTCACCAATTTGTAAAAAAAGTCACCTCGAAATATTCAAGCGTGTTTTTTTTTATTTTGAAGGAAATCCTTCAATTATTACGGAGAAAATGTAATCTGACGATTTTCTCAAGGCAAAAAGGTTTAGTTAAAACCATCAATAAAGCTTGGAGAGTACAGCTGTTGAGAACTGTGTATTTCCCACTCCGCGCCTCTCATTCCTTCTCATTATTTTTCTATATCTTACTCTCTCGCACCGTTCCCACACTAGTACCGTCTCTGCCGTCATGTCATGATGCTATCTCAGCTGATCACAATAATGTGATCTTTCTTGATGTATATCCTTTTATATTTCATAGTTTTTTTGACACCCAGGTTCTGCGAGCCGGCTACAAGGTCTTGTATTCCGAGTCGTGGTATTTAGACCACCTTAGTAGCGGCGGCGACTGGGAGTCCTACTACAAGTGTGACCCTCGGGAGCTGGCTCACAACCCCTCGCTGGCCAAAAACATCGTCGGCGGAGAGGCCTGCATGTGGGGAGAAGTCGTCGACGACAGGAATGTTATCAGCAGGTGAATGCGATTCAAAGACATCTATTTCGACCTCTCCATGCAACACTACGCTAACTTGAAACTCGTAGGTTTACAGGAGCTCCTGTAGCCAAAAAAAGTTGTCAATCTTTATAAATACAGCTATCTTAATTTATGCGGATTTGCAATAGCCTTTTGTCGGGCTGCTGGTCAAGTTATGGAACAGTTGAAGCCAAAGATATCTTTACACTTTGGCACTTTGACACTGTATGTCTAGTTAGTGATAATTTTATATCAAAGAAGGTACATGCCAAGCGCGATAATTTGAAAGCCCGACCACCTGCGGCTGCGGCGCTACTATACGTCAACGGTGTGCTCACGTGCCCGCATTGTGTGAGGATCTTCTCTTATAATTTTAGCTACGTACGCTATTTACGAGCACATGATCCACACCGACGGAGTTGAAGCTGGGGTTCTACTACGAATTTCGAAAATCGGAGTTCGTATCGTACTACCGTCCCTCTTACTCTCGTATTAAATAATATATTCGTCAGCGGGACGGTAATATTACGAAGTTTGAATGTTTGCACTTGTAATATACGGCCTGTGCTATGGGCGAGATAGCCGGATCAAATCATCGTCATTATTGTAACAACTTATTTAAGTAAGCGCGTATAACTTTTGTGATTGGGGTGTCCACGGGCGACGTGTCGAGGCGAGCCCCTATTCATAAAAAAAAACTTATTTGGATTATTTTTGCAGAGTTTGGCCCCGTGCAAGTGCCGTGGCTGAAGTGCTGTGGAGCGCTGCTAATGCGTCCGCGCAACTCGACTCGGCGCGGCGACGGATAGAGGAACACACGTGCCGCATGATCCGCCGGGACATTGGGGCCCAGCCCCCGAACGGGCCCGGGTTCTGTGTCGTGCCCATCTAGTCTAGCAGCCACTTTAAAGGCAGAAACATACATACTAAGACGCGACGCCACGCCACCTCGTCCGACACATGTTTCTTTAAAAACTGATCAGTACTGACATGCGTTGGATGGCGTGTCGCACGCAAGCGTAGTTTTACAAGTCAACGCACGTAAAAAGAGCTCTGGGTGGCTAGTGGAGGGGATGTTTGCGCATCTGTGAACTAACAAGCCAATGGCGTGACGGCCGCGTGCGCGCTCCTACGCCCCCTCCCGCGTCCCCCACTGCTCCGCCGCTAATTTGGTCCGTATTTTGCTCACTGCGGAGGTATATCGCCAGGAGCTCTTTTTTAGGGTTCCGGAGCCAAAATGGCAAAAACGGAACCCTTATAGCTTCGCCATGTCTGTCTGTCTGGCTGTCTGTCTGTCCGTCCGTCCGCGGCTTTGCTCAGGGACTATCAATGCTAGAAAGCTGTAATTTTACACGGATAAATTATATATGTAAACTATGCCGACAAAATGGTACAATAAAAAACGAAATAAATTTTTTTAGGGTACCTCCCATAGACCTAAAGTGGGGGGATTTTTTTTCTAATCCAACCCTATAGTGTGGGGTATCGTTGGATAGGTCTTTTAAAACCATTAGGGGTTTGCTAAAGCGATTTTTCGATTAATTGATTTTTTTGCGAAATATTCAACTTTAAAGTACAAATTTTCATTAAAATCGAGCGTCCCCTTAAATCTAAAATCTAAAGCGGTGGGTGGAAAAATTTGAAAATATTCAGGATGGTAGTAAGTATATCAAACTTTCAAGAAAACTATAACAGCTAAGTTTGCTTGAGAATGATTAGTAGTTTTACTCTTAAATAGCAGCCTAAGGTATAAAATATACCTAAACTTGGAAGATTCCGTATAAAATACGAAATCCTTAAAAAATATTATTTAATTTTTTCGTAATGGCTACGGAACCCTATTTTGGGCGTGTCCGACACGCTCTTGGCCGGTTTTTTACGTTCTTTGATTTGTATTCGTATGTCCGCCCCTTAATAGGTACTTTAGAACACTAAGGAGTAATTGAGATGTAAGATGTAATTAGATGCTCTTGAATTACCTTCGATTAGTAAACGTATTTTGCACACTTTTGTAATTTCTTATTTTTACCATTAAATGTTTCTAAGGTGTTTTAACAATTATGCTTTGTGGTTTTATTTTATCCGCAGGATTAGCCTAGGGTTAACTTTGAAAGCGCAATATTTAATATTGCAAATGTATGACGAGCGGTGTCGAACGCCTAGAATAAAAATATCAGAAGTTAAACTTTTTGTTGTCTTATTGTTAAATTGTTTTTTTTTTTATATTTATTTATTTCAATAAATTTCACAGCATAATAATAAAAATCAAAGCACTAAGCTGTGAGTCTAAGACAGAATGTTGATTCTGTACAAAGAATAAGCAAAATAAAAAACAAAGTAGTAGGTAGTCACACAACTCGTGCTTTATCATCGTTATTGCAGGTGGTAGGACCTTGTGCAAGGTCCGCCCGCATTGCTACCACCACCTTGCTCGCTTATCATGCCGTGAAGCAGCAGAGTGCTTGCACTGTTGTTTCGGCGTGGAGAGTAAGACAGCCGGTGAAATTACTGGCACTTGAGGTATCCCATCTTAGGCCTCTAGGTTAGCAACGCATCTGTAATACCTCTGTTGTTGCACATGTTTATGGGCGGTGGTGATCTCTTACCATCAGGAGACCCACTTGCTCGTTTACCATCCAGTCGAATAAAAAAAAAGTTATGTTTTGATCGCTAACTAATGCGGATAACTATCGAAACTTCTGACCACTTCTGACACGCCACATCATGTTTTACCGTAATAAAACTAAAATAAAAATTACGATAAAAAATTAAAATAAATAAAATTTAAACTGCGCGCTCTTAAAAACTAACTGTCTCTTACATTACTGCAAGTATCTAGAAAATCTCAGTAAAATTGAGAAAATGAATTATTGGCACGTATATTCTATGCAAATACTGTACTGAAAGGTCAAACTACGATGGATAAATAATAATTCCGGAAATGGATGATACAATCTAACCGAAAACGAGACGTAGCGAGTGTTGCCATTTGCGATTATTGCTTTCCATGTTTGCACTTGCAGTGTAGACACGTTTTATGAACCATAGACCATTATCAATTCCTTGAAAAAAACCGGTATTTTTTTTTAATATGACCTACATCACTAAACAAAATCAATCACAAAACAAACTTAATTTATCTATGATTTTGTGTAAACAATAGTTTGAATCCGTCGCCTCGTGTTTATACTGTGTGTTTATTCATCGTGACTTTGTGATTGTTATTTTAACGATGGCATTTTTTTAGCATAATTCGTCAAGAAAATAGTTGAGGAAATGTCGGGATACTTAGAAGTTAAGTATCCCTTTAAAACAAATCTATATCCTTTCAAGGTAAGTTTGAGTCACTTCGGATGTGATGAAAACATTGGCATGGCATTGATTATTTGTTATTTTTTCCAGACGTGGAAAAGACAATGGTGTATTTTGAGACCGAGCCCGACGTGTTCTGGTGGTGGTTCGTTGGCTGTATATTGTAGCGAGGCGGGGGCTTCAGCAGGGGCGGTGGAACTGCCTCCCGACAGCGTGGTGCGTCTGGCGAAATCGCGGAGTCGGCCGCATGCTTTCGCTGTGTTTTCGCTTATGGAGCCCCACAAGCCCCGCATCCTGCTCGCGGCGCAAACTTTCCAAGACGCACAGATTTGGATGGACAAGATCAGAGCCCTGCTCGACGGCAAACAGGTTCTGGGTAAGTATATCTACCTCCATTGTTGTTTATTTTTTTACGCGGTCAAAGTTCAGTATGATGTACACTCGTGTTTTGAATTTTCAATGACTTAGTATTTCTGTAAATAAAACATACTAAACTAGATCATTAAATGTAGGCAAAAGTCAGCAAAAAAATACAAAGTAGTATCTACTTAGGCACTATCCAATGACATCAATCAGTCATTCACTCAAGTTCTTAGAATCATAATGCCTATGGCCCTTCAACCAGCGTCACTGGATTGTATGCTAATAACATGCATTTGGAAACATTAGCATATAAATGTTAAATGCATCAACAAATTACTATGGATTCTATTGTGCTGCCCTGTAATTTAATGTATAGAAAATCCTGTACATAAAGCGCTACGGAGATACTTCAATCTTAATACATATATGTATTAAAATAAAGTTCTGACTGACTCATCAATGCCCCCAAACCTTAGACCTAGAAAGTTGAAATTTTACATATTTTTTTTTTAGCTTGACATTGTTTTATTTAAACTTCCAAACACAAAGCATTTTTAAATAGAGATTCTGTTTAAGACAAACAAGGAGCGATGGGAAGTTTCACAATGGTAGTCAAACAATGGGCATAAGCTAGTATAAAGACAAGTATTATTCTTGTCTTTAATATCCTTTAAGCCTTTTTGCAAAAGTAAACTTAGATAGAAAATCATGTTATTAATAAAATTCATGTTTGTTTGTTTATAGTCTTTATTGTACAAAAAAGAAAAACATCATTCACATCATAAAATACAGATACAAATTTCCAATTAATATTGTGTTATCTAGAAATTTCCTATAATGGATAATAAAAAAAACATACCTATATTAATGATATGTAAACGCTACTCCTATAACTCATTTTATGTGAAAAAACAGGAAAATGATATGTCTACATGGAAAATAATGGGTTTCATAGTTATTTCTAAATAATGTTATCATAAGACAAACAATTTATGGGTCAACTACATTATTGTTTCTGTGGTAATTGCACAGAAACATTTATTATTCATTGTTTATGTTTAAATGGGGACTTGACTTTTGATTTGATAAATATCATGGAGTTTGGCATCGTCTTTAATTAGCTTATTGTTTGCTTGCATTTTTAATTGTTCTAGATACATATGTTAAAAATGTTTCAAGAATTGGAATGAGACCTGGTTTTCTGATTGCAACATCAATTACTCATGCAATTATACTAGTAATGTTAGATAACCGAGTGGGAGTAGGACAATGTTCGAGTTTGTAATATTACCCACTCATTTCATAGGTCACTTTCTATGTGCTAGCTAACTAGTACATAAATTTATGAAAAGTGTAAAAATGGATGAATGCAGGGCAGTCAAGTAATTTGGATTTGACCCATGATCACATGCATAATGGTGTGGGTTTGAGCCCGGGCTAGCTTGAGTATTTTTCGAAAGTTTACTGTAAAATTACATTTCAACTGACTGTAACATAGACTTACGAAGCAATTTAATTGAGTGTGTGAAGCTTCCAATCAACATTGAACTTGCATGCGAAAGTTACGCGAGCTTTCCCATTCTTCCAATAGAGGTCAGAAATGAGATAATGATATGATTATGTAGTGTAAATGATTTTACGCATATTGCATGCAGTTCTAATACCGTGTTAGACATTAGCTTTTATATATTAGGTAGGTAGACTCATTTATAACATACAAAAGTAATTTGATTATGAATCAAAATTACCAGGTTATGAGCAAATCATCAACATACATGAGTCATCAAAATATTTGAAGACTGTCTTGCTAAATGTAGGTCATGTGTTTGAATTCTAAAAATAGTGATTTTATGTGCAACTGTAACAGAATCCTACTTCACATTTGTGCTCAGCTTAAAAACTAAAATAAATGTTTCATTTAAGTCTATTAAAGACATTGAAAGTGGTAATAAAACATTTAGAGTTCCACAGTATAAAGGGCATCACTTTTATATAACTACCAAAGGACAATGGGCAAATTTGTATGGCATGTTTCGTTTCTGTTGGTGGGTGGCAACATTTCTGCCCATGGTCCTTTTTTGGTGTAAAATGCTTGAAGAGGCAACTGTAAGTCAATGTTAATTCCTCTACCAACCTTTTTCCTATAAATGTAAGCCTGGTTAATTTATGTATTGCGTGTCAGGATTTAGTGCGATGTACATTAGATAAGTACACCTGGAATGTTTAGGCTCTTTATTGTTGTATAAAGTCCTTTGCTTTTAAATAATCGATTGATTCTGGTGTTACTTTGCCGAGGTTCATATCAATAAATTACACTAATTACCTTGCTTCCCTGCAAAAGCATTTTAGAAGAGACGCAAAGTAAATTAGTGTAATTCATACATTGTTTTGAATTGACGCAGTGTGCTTTTTGTGTTTTTTTTTTTTATAATATCATTCATCAAGACCATTTCATTTGGCTGTTACATAGTTCACAGTTGATGGCAATTTTGACAGCAAATCAAAGGTGAAGTACCAAGACGTCCTAACTGATAAATCTCGAACATGCAACTTAGATAGCTTTAGCTAGGGGGTGCTTAGGTCCTCAATCGCATGTTGAAGGTTTTTCTGTTAGGAGGTCATGGTACTGCACCGTCGAAATGTAGAAAAGAAGCAAACTTTTGTCATGGAACTTTGGTGTTGCTACTACTACTAAGGTTGCATTTAGATAATAGGCCAGATGCAGAATAAGCACGCAAGCCAGTCGGTATTATTTTGAACTGCTGCAACTGCTTCTCGATCATGAGGGAGCTTGTTTGACGAGCAGCCACCTGGTAATTGTTGACTTATGTTAGACACTGGTTTCACGAAACAGCTTCCATCGTCTAAATTGCCTTCAACCATTCATCATCTTTGCAGGCACGGAGTTGCTCAAAGATTCATACTCGGTCACCATCATCACCACAGCCCTGGCCCGCAAGCTGGGCCTGAACGGCGACGGAGTCCTATCTCTGTCCGCTGCGGGGGCACTCATATCGCGCACTCAGAAACTCGACACACTTATTGAATGGAAACATATCAGAGGCACCACGCAGACTATTGATACATACAAAAACAAGATCTGTTTGGTCAATCTCCATAGGTTTGTGGTTTTGCATATTCTTCACGGTTGACAGTATGAGCATGGGTGTAGTTGCTTTAAGCACAGTACGAGATTATCAGTAATTTTGAATGCTAATCTAATATTTTGGTATGGAGTTGATTGCCGTGCGTGCTGTCCCATTATTTTTTTAAATAACCTGCACCCCATGGGCTACCAGGATATGGCACTATTTTTAGGCTCCATTCGCACGAGAGCATAGGAATCGTCACGTCATGCTTAAGTAACACAGATGGCGATAGCGCTTTTTATCGAGAACTGTCCGATTTTTGACGCTGAGCAGTGGACAGTAAGTCAAATCTGTCTGTAAATTGCGCCAACTTTGGGTTTCCAACTCCACTGTCCACTGCTCAGCGTCAAACATCCGATTGTTCTCGATAAAAAGCGCTGGCGCTTGCAAAATACATGTGTTTGTATATGTAGCCATCTGTGTTATTTAAGCATTTGTTTAAGGCCCGTTGAAAAAGCGCTCGTGCGTATGAGGGCTTAGGCTCAGGGTTGAGCTGACTTGAATTGTATGCAAACTGGCAGGCCTGAGCCGCAGTGGGACGTATGTAAGCCGAAATGAGGGTAATGTAGAAGAAAAACAACTTTTTTATTTGGGCAGTTGTGTAAAAACATGAAATATTTGCACTTTATGACCTATTCCATGAAGTAAAAGCATTTCATGTTTGCAAAACAACTAACGGCAATCCTCCACATAGATCAGACAAAGTGTTATTATTTTCTTAGTTACAAAAATGTAGCCAATGCTATTATAATAGTAAACACAATTAAAATTCTAGTTCAGTGTAAATATGACGAAATAAATGTAACTAGTAATAAATACTAATAGGTGATTTCCAGTAAACAATATTAAACAAACATGTTTATGTGGTTTTCGGGAATCCCTAACTACTTTGATGACTTATGATTTACTCTTCTATTTGTGAACGGACTTTTGAACCTAACAGACATCTTCAGCGACCGTTTTTGTTTAACGTACTAGTAATTGACTAGGTTATTAGGTTTCGGATTTTACCTAAGTGATAAGGATGGATAGCGAGATGTGGAATTCAAGAGAAAAGACCTTTGCTCAGTGTGTCACAAGTATTGGGTAACAAAACAAGTGCTTTTATGTTCTACATCATCTCGTTTTCATTGAAAGCATCCCATTTCGCCACTGCACAACGCATTATGTTTGATTAAGTTTTTCATATGAATACGAAAAATACGAATTTTTGCTCTCGAGTCTTGGGTGTTTAATTATGTAATAAATATCTAAGTATATTTATCCGTTGCCTAGTACCTATAGTACAATCTTTGCTTAGGGGACTAGGTTCATTGTTGTCAATTGTCCCATGCTATTTATTCATTTTTATTTGATTTCCTTTTTCCAGCAGTTATCAAGGCGGTGGTTCGCTGAAGCTGTCGACGCCGGTGGCTGATGAGTTGGCTTCAGCGCTGAGGCAGCAGCTTGAGGGTCGGTTGCCGAGGTCCAAACGACTGAGCCGGAGCGAGGGAGATCTCCGCAGAAGCACCACCGAGGATGACTTGGGTATACATGTCATGAGCCTTCATCTGAGGCGACTTTCTAATCTGGCAGTTAAATTGAAATTACGGGATTTTACAAAATCCCTAAAAATTACATTGTGGTGTTTTTTGAACATGAAACTAATGCGTGACTCAATCATATTAAATGATATTATAACGGATAACTCACGTCTAAAATCGACTTTAGCTAAGCATGTTTCGGGCTAGTTCATAGCCCTTCTTCCTAGGAGCAACGCGACTCGGCGGCTGCCGCAACACGCTCTGCTCGCGCGACTGCCCGACGAAACTAACAGCGGCGAACAACAACCTGCCTAGTACTTAGTAGTAGTATTTAGAAGTAGTATTTAGTAGGCGTAGTAGTAGGAGACATAGTTGTTCGCCGCTGTCAGTTCCGTCGGGTAGTCGCGCGAGCAGAGCGGTGGTGCGCAGTGCGCATGTTGCGGCAGCCGCCGAGTCGCGTTGCTCCTACGAAGAAGAGCTACGAATTAGCCCGAAACATGACGAGCTAAACTTGATTTAAGACGTGAGTTATCCGTTATAATATCATTTAATATTGTGGTCTTTATTTACGTTCAAGATCACGTATCAGATTTCATCCGTCCAGCCGTTTTAGCGTGAATAAATAACAACACGCACACAAACTTTCACATTATTTATTAGTAAGATAAAATTAGTGGTATTAGCTAGCAAATAAAGCTTAAATTTAAAGCTTGTTGGTGGTCGTATATGACCTTACCACTTTTTTTTTTATTAAATTCACCAGATCTTTCACCACTTGTCTAAGGTTTCGTGGTAACGTGAATACAGTTGTAAATGTTTTAAAAGCGTAGATCATGTTTGAATGTCAAGTCGGTCAACAGGCGACGTGCGGCGCAGCAGCTGGTCCAGCGGCGGGCCGGCGGAGGTGGCCCTGGACGACACTGACCTGCTCATCATGAAGGTAACAACACGATTTGCCACCACCTTAACAATAGGGTAGGTTGACACTATAAAATAATTCCAAGACACGATTCTAGTAAAAAATACAGGTGAAATATCGCTAGATGGCGTTAGTTAAAGTCTTGCTTGTAATTGGCTCTTTTAGTTATGACGCAAATGTCAAAGTTGTTATACGGTCCTCACGAAACCCTGTCATCGCAACTGCCCAAGCCTTAAGGCCGCCATTGAGGGGAATAATAATCATAATACTAGCGCCGACTATAGCCTAAAAACACAAGTCTTTTAATCTTTTGATAACGTTGACTTTGAAGTTTCATTTTTTCACTACTCCAATGCAAGGTGTAGAAGGACATAATGTATTTGATATTAATTTCAGCTTGACACTTCCATGCGTTTTTGAGGAAAAAGGACGTGCGAGACGGACGGACGGACAACAATGTGATCTTGTAAGGGCACTGTCATTGCCGACTGAGATACGGAACCTTATTTTCTTTGCAGGAAAGCAAACGCATTCCCAGCGGGCAGCTGTCTCGGTGTGCGGCCGCCGGGCACCTGCCGTCTGCGCCCGCGACCCCCATTATACCACCGACCCCCGCGCCGACGCCGCAGCGTATGCGTCTCATTGCCTCTGCCACTATCGACGACTGGTAAGTCAACCAATGCGACTCTTTTTATCGATGAAGTTTTTTCTTCCACTTGTTGATAACACACCTATTGAATAGAAATACTACTGCGACCAATAGAACTGTAGTCCATGAGAACGTACATTCAATTGCAAAGATATCGACACGGCAAAAGTTACAAAAATATGTATACACAACCTTAATATTAAGTGCATAAAGTCGTGTATATGTACATATTTTTGTAACTTGACCGTACGTGTCATCGGGGAGCGTGGGAACACCCTTGCATTTGCTGGTCGAGAGAGAGAGAGATTTATTTACAAGTATGTAATAGATACATAAAAAAAAATATTTGAAAAAAAATAATTGAATAGTATAAATTGGGTCCTACGCAGCAGCATAATGTTGCCAACGTACTCTCAACTCGCATCTCACAGATTTAGATTTCAGGCATAGCATAACATCTGATAATCGGAAATTCGAAGTAGGTAAGAACATTCCTCCACTTGATATTAATTTGCAGCATGTCCGACCGGCGCTCTCTGCTCTCCATCGCTTCGGGCATCTACGAGGAAATACCGGACCTGCCCGACACCCTCTACACCAAGATGACGCGCGACGTCGTCGACGGACCCACCAAATGTACCAGTCACTGTGAGGGGGGGAAATACATCAAATCCGATGCGCCAAAGTCTATCAGTCTATGCGATTGGGGCAAGTGTAGCTACCAAAGAGATGGGGAAAAGTGTAGCAGCCAGTGCGATGGGGCAAAGCCAAAATGTAGCTTTCAGTGCGATAAGGGAATGTTTACTAGCCAGTTTGAAGGTGAAGCGAGCGTTAGTGATAAGTGTAGTGCGGGGGTGAGCAAGTGTGCGCGAGTGAGTGTGGAGGACGCGATACGGCTGGAGGAGCCCACGTACGAGTCAGTCGCGGACTGCGTCTACGCGACCATGAGGAGGACCGGCAAGCGGTGCCCGCCGCCGCCGCTGCCGCCCAGACTGCCTTTCGGGTGAGTTCGACAATCATCAAATAATTTGACAAGAAAGAGTCATTCATTTTTGACTCTTGCTGCCCAATAAACGGTATTTGATATTTTTTATTTATTCTGAAAAACAAATTTTAAGCTACCATTACATAAAACAAGCGTTTAAAAGTTGAATTTCAAGATTTAGACAGACAGGAACAATAGACAGATAGATAATATAAAAAAACACTATAAATTAAATGAACAAAAACGAATATTTTAAATTAAAAACCAATTAATAATTTGTTAATTCTAAGCAAATACTTATTTTCCGTTCAGCACTATGAAGCTGGGGTCATCGTGGAACTCCCGCATGAACTCTCCGGGCGACGGCGTGACGCGGCACAGCTCGCTGGGCTCGCTGCCGCGCTGCTGCAGCGTCAGCTCGGGCTCCTCCGCAGACTCGCACAAGACCAAGACCCTCCCCAAGGACCGCACGAGGCAGGCCTTCAGCGTCTTCCGCAAACGCCTCAAGAGCGACTCCCGCGTCATGTCTCCCAAATCAGAAACCGCCAAAGAGAACAAAGACGTCGAAACGAAGAAGAAGAAATTCGACTTCACCCCCACCCGGGACATATTCAAGAACTTCAAGGTCAGCCGCAAAATGAAGAACTTGAAGATAACGCCCGGCAGCCTGTCCAAGGCCGGCGAGACCAAGAGCTGCGAGTTCCTCGACGAGACCGAACACGTCACGGCCGCGCGGAGCTCGAAGTCCGTCGAGTGCTTGGAGGGAACCGATGAGTTCATCGACGAGTTTGACGGCGACCTGTCGCTGGAGTTGAACGACGACGCGGTGGCCGCGCTCGCGCTGCCGCAGGAGATCATGGAACTGATCCTCCGCAGCGAGCACCTCAACCAGATCCGTTCCAAAACACAGATGAACGAGGGCGATTACATGCCGATGTCCCCCATCATCCCCCCGCCGCCGATCGAACACCACTACATCACCATGTCCCCGCGGACGAATCTCGCCTGAAACCGAATCTCTCTAGTCTAACCTCGATCTTTTTCGATCGAAGTCTGGCCGGTGCAGGTACGTGATATTTGTATAAGACTCGAAACCTCGGTATCGAAATATTTTACTCGTGAGTATTTATTTGATCTCATTTGTAAGAGTCCGTAAGGCTTTGGAAATAATAAGACCATGTCCGGTTACGGCTCGACGACTGGGCAATCGATTGCGCAGCTATTTCGATTTACTTAGTATTTATATTATATACGCGGCCTTTTTGGCTTTAAGTAAAATTAGTATTAGTAATATTGAGCTTCTCTCAGCACTGTTTAGATAATCTTATTGCTACTAAATCTGCACTATCCTAATCGCAATTCCATCACGCAAGAATAAACAATATCATTATTATGATATTAGTTCATATCCGAATTCTATCTTGTTGGAATAGACTGCAGAATTAATATTATATAATTAATATTATTTTGAAGTGTTCAGTAGCTGTAAGACCAGTGGGCCAATGCTATGGAAACTGAGGGTAATCGTAACGCGTTATTAAACTAATTTGGCAGAATTTATTGAGCCTGAACATTAGTTATTTGTGGGTCAAACTTATTGATTTTTCCAAAAGTTTCTTATGTATGTAACGAAGAGGAATCTTACACGTATTCACGTAAATTATGCTCAAGTTAAGTTAAAGCTATAGTGAATGACGTAAATGGTATAATACAATACCTGAAAATACATTATCATATAGTAACATCCCATTAATCGTTATTGTGAAAACTTTTCAATCTTTTGAACAGTTTTTTATCGTCGTTGGATTTATTCTTATAAATCTCGTAGGTATCCGTACCAGCAGTTCTTTTTTGTAAATATGGCTTGCTTGGCTGGTCTAGCTTTAATTCTTTCTCTTAGTTCCTATTTCCGCAGCGGCTTTAAAAAAATGTTCAAATTAAGTTGGAAAAGAACATAAAATTCTCTTTATATTTCTGCCAAAATGGATTGATAATGCAAAAGCGCATAGGAAGGATATTTATTATATAGGGTTTAGTAGCGCCTAATATTGGTCAATTTTTGAAAAGTATTATAGAAATTGGACTGATTAAACACCGGCTACACACAACCTGCGCATGAAGAAGGTTATTTGTAAATAACGTGCTCTCTGTCTTTTGGTGGCGTCCCTTTCATCAGGTTGTGTATAACCAGTGTAACCACACGAAAGTCACTAGCACAGCAGGACAACACGTTTTGTGGGTTCTGAGTTGAGTGTAGGAAAAATGGGAGAGAATTTGCGCGAAAGACGTATGTTTAATGAAACTGAAACATGGGGCAAATGTGCCAGTGGGGCAAATGTGGCGGTGGGGCAAATGTGACGTTGGGGCAAGTGTAGACTTTGCCCATATGGAGATTTATAGCAGGATGCGGGCATAGGTTTGGTTACTTTGAGGTACATTCGCGTCGCTTGCATTAGCCAACGTCTTCCCATAACGAGCATCTAATGCGTACAGACAGAAATGTTGACACATCTCTTAAACAATACTACTGACTTTGGATGCTGTTGTTAAACTAAAGAACGATGAGCGTGAGTTGCACGAACTTACTATAACTATATCTAATGTCAAACCCGCCGTCGAGTCAAACGGATTTGATGACTGGTTTAACATTGATTATGGTGATAATGGTAATAAATTGATGCAACTCATACTGTTTGTGGATTGTCAAACTTATGTATAAAGTAATTTTACCAGTTGCCCCACAGACACACTTGCCTTGGTCAACTTAAAAGTTCAACAATGATTAGCAAATTTTTTTAAATTTGATGAATTAGTCTGAACAAATTGGGGCAAAGATCTTGATTAAATGGAAACAAGCCAAAAATTTGTGTGATTGAACGCTACATAGGAGTAGGAAAGCACTGCCAAAAAGATATAGTGGTAAAAGATAGGTTAGGTGACAGGTATCATCTTTAAGAAAGACTGACGTTTTGGAAATGTTTATGATGTAAAATATTTCTTGTGTGGCGGCCGGATTGTAATTATGTATTTAATGTTCTATACTTTCAGCTACACGTCACATACGAATCTTCAATATACACGCCAGGTTTTTTTGTGTGGCACTAACTTTATCCTTATGCGGCTGCTTGTGGGTCACTTAAATGTTGTTCATGTTGACAATTGACGAATACATCCGTAATTTTAAACCTATTTTGACGCATATATTTCTTTGGCGTTGAACTGTATCCACGGTGACAGAAATAGCCGTGTTAGGGGTTGGAAAGTTTAATGATGTCTGAAATTGGCAGCTGATCTGTAAAAGATCTTTATTTATTTGTCCAATTTTGGCACATGTAATAAAATATGCTATATATAAATAATAGGTAAAATTGATGCGAAAATAAGAAAAAAACTAAGGTTGTTTAAGACGTCTACAAGCTTATGTCTATTTAAAGTGAAAAGGGTGATGCAAGAAAAAGAAAAATAGTTTGAACTCCATAGTTTTGAAACTGCTTTGTGTTTATGCTTTGTTTTGTGGATGTTTATTGCAATAAAAAAGTTCCAATTGAGCTTTCTAATAGACATGATCTTGCGACGATCTGTGGCGAGCAGAATAGCTGGCGGCCGTCTCGTGAACGTAGCTATAGCTCTAATAGCTTTTAAAAAAATATGTTATTGTGCGTCCGATTATAGTTTTAACATTGTAAAAGCTCAAAACGCAGTATTATTTATATTTAGAAATCGTCTCGCGAAATGAGAAATACGAAAAGGATTAGAGACTATTGCTTTTTTTTAATGGTGTTTTGTTTACAAAAACATATTTATTTATTTATTAAAGGAGAACCAACAGCTTATAAAACAATATGATTATGAAAATAGTGACACATAGCCAATTACAGGATCTCACAGATAGTCTCAAAAAAGTTTAAGCTTAGATTTTGTTTTTTCTGGAATTATATATATTATTTTTAGCTCTCGCTAGCCGACGGCCGCCGGCGCTGCTCGCCCGCATTCGAAGACTGAGGGCTTTACTCGATGTATACGGCTTGATTTGCGCTACGTTGTGATAATTTACTAATAACTTGTTATAAGCTTTTGTTGATTTTGACAACTTTTATTTACGTGTTGGAGCCAAATATTGGACGGATATATATTCCAAATGTTCGACGAGCGCTATTGTTATGGTGGTTAGTCGAGATTGCTGATCTTATCGTAGGTAGTTTAATTCGCTGTCGCTTTCATAGTTTAATGTAGGTTAGTTTGGTCGTATTTTTATCGGTTGGACCAATTTTAGAATAAGTATTGTCATTGCCCATTGTCATGCGAGTTCCTATAGCGTGTCAAAAAAATGTTAAAGGCTGAAATAAGTGGGAGCTACACATACGGCCGCGCGTCCAACAAAAAGCGAGCTTGTTAAGCTGTGTGAGCGACGAATGTGTATGAGCGAAGATGCATTTCAGACGAAAATAATCGTCTACATTATATCTGGACCGCTTATTTGCACACAGCTTCGCAGTTCCACTAACTTGTGATGGATGTACAGCCTAATCGGCATTGGCTTGTCCGATAATTTTTGAACTAAAAGACTTGAAGCAAAGACTTGGGCAGTGACCTTTCTCCGTCACCAGAGACAACTAACGCCGTCCACAAATTATCTCGAATCTTAGGCGCAATTTCATTTAGATCACAACCAAGGTGAAAACAACTAGTAATAAAACGTGGCCTATAATTTACATTTTTACTAAGCAAAACGCTGTGATGAACTTGCTCGGGAGAAGTATTAGACTACGTAACACTATGCGGCTAACTGTACGGTTTGAGCGCGCCGTCTCTTTCCCAAGTGATAATTTGGAGAGAGACGGCACGCTAAAACCAACGCGACTAACCGCAAAGTGCGTGCGTACGTAGCCTTAGGATCTACGCTAGCTGACGCGGTTTTCACGGAGCGGGTGTACGCCTATCGAAAAATAGTATGTGCAGCGCTAAGATTTTACCAGCACCCGCGCGCCCGCAAGCGTCCGCCCGCGCAGTGCACCCGCGTCATCTAGGGTAGGCTCTTAGGGCTTTCATGCTGCGAGCACTGATACTAAACGAATTGCGCAGACGCAGTGGCCGTTGACATGTCACAAACGTAACGTCACGCGGCTACTTTTTCGATCGAGATCCAAGTTGCTAACAACTTAGCAGCTCTGGTGGCGGTTTAATAGTTTAATTGCTGTGTTTTTTTAGGTCATATCACCGTGTAAACTTTCTTTTGTTTTATGTGATTTTGACTATAGTACCCCTTCGTGGTAAATGGGCCCGACTTGTTAATCTTCATTTAGATTTCCATCTACCACTGTATTATTAGGTACGTCCTTTTTCGAATGTCCACTCTACCAAAAGGTCTAATCTACTGAAACGTCCACTCTAAATAAAAGGTCCACTACCAACAGTAGACAGAGGTTCTGATAAGATGGACGTCGTGGTGGCCTAGTGGTTTTACCTATGGCCTCTCAAGCAGAGGGTCGTGGGTTCCAGCCCGGGCACGCACCTCTAAGTTTTTCGAAATTGATGTGCGAAATTATATCTAAAAATCCCTTCAGGGATAACTCCGCCTTTGTACTTAGCGCTTTTTTTTGTATTTCCTTTTTGTACAATAAAAAGCATAAACAAACAAATATTCCGAGGAAACTTTCGCACCTCCGAAAAAATTCAGTGATGTGTGCCAATATATATATAATATATACCCGGCCCCCGAGTGGAAACTACGACCCAGACCCTCTCTTTCTGAGCGGACGCCTGTGCCCTGCAGTGGGATGTAAATGGCAGAGATGATCAGATTTTGAAACAGTGGATAAAGGCGAGAAAATATTGTGCGAGTTTCGTTATATTGCGGGACGGCGCGGTTATGAATTTATGTACCTCGCACCATCAAAATGGGGCTTTACTGTCGGGATCTGATTATTTTATACGACGATTGAGCATTTATTTATTTGACTTGGGCCCGTTTAGTGCAGCGGTACTTAAATCGAATTTTAGCAAGAATGTTTAACTAAGAACTCTTTATATGACGTCATAACGCCGCCTATTTTCTTTTCGTTTTACCATAAATTCTTGCCAAGATTCGTTTTTATGGAAACGTGTAATCCTATTTTTGATTTTGTAATTTCAATCGTCATTTTATTTACTCAAATTATCACGATCACAATTTGTTACCATTTTTTCAATTAACACTAGATAAAGTTTTGTGTATAAAGCTTTCCATTATTTTATATTTTTTTGACAATATAATATCATTATATTCAAGCATTTGATATATTTACAAAAGCAACGAAAAACCGGCCAGTTATTATAATATCATACGTATGATAATAATGATAGTAAATACAACTGTCAATCAATATATACACTAAAACTATATCGGCTTTCTTTTGGTTATATTATAAGTATTTCTCTTATGAAGACATAATAGTGGAAAGACCTACAATGTAAGTTTTCGTTTGAAAGGAATATATTTTCATAAATAAAGCCTGATTGTTCGTGATTTAGTTTTGTTTTATTAGTCTGGGTTCGCATTGTGTAAACTGTGTTCTCCGAATAAACATTTGTATGTGTATATCAACAGTAGTTTTATTTTATGCATAACGTATGGGCTTTTTGTAGTTATTATTTTATTCCTACTCCTTGCGACTTTTATCCCCAATAATGAACCTTGAAACGCACAGAGAGCGGTGGTGGGTAATATTCGAGCTATCGTGAAAGTGCCCGTATTACGGCTTGACTTTGTTTAATATAAGGAACCGGCCAGAGTGTCGGACACAAAAATAGGATAGCCATTATAAAAATTAAGTAATATTTTCTAAGGCTTCTATTATAAGCAATCTTAAAAGTTTAGATAAGATATTTTACCTAGGCATTTAAGAGTAAACTTACTATATATTCTCAAGCAAAATATTCTTAACTACCATCCTGTTTTTTTTTTAAATTTTTCCACCCACTGGTTTAGATTGTAGAGGGGGGGGGGGACGCTCGATTTGAATGAAAATTTGCACTAAATATGAATATTTCGCAGAAAAATCAATGAATCGAAAAATTGTCTTAGCAAACCCCTAATGGTTTTAAAAGACATCCAAAGACACCCCACACTATAAGGTTGGATGAGAAAAAAAAATCACCCCCACTGGTAGGTACAGCTTTCTAGCATTGATAGTCCCTGAGCAAAGCCGCTGACGGACGGACAGACAGACAGACATGGCGAAACTATAAAGGTTCCGTTTTTGCCATTTTGGCTCCGGAACCCTAAAAACATTGATTGCCATTGACCTTTAACTATCTGCTATATAATGTAATGAAAACAATAAATTTTGATAAATACTTTATTAGCATAAAACAAAATGCAGCACACGATCTCACTAAAAACGTTACGTATAACAGGCAGTAAATTATATCTAGGTTTGTTCGGCAATGAGCTTTCACCCTGCAAATGGCACTGCACGTGTTTGTTAAAACGCCTGCATCTCCCTCATTCAAGCAGGATAGAGATATTGGGACCATAGTTCACGTTATGTTCCTTGAGTATATAGAAGTCGACCAGAGGCCGTCTTGCCTAACGTTTCTGACGCTCGCGATCGCAATCAAAGGACAGATTTCGAATAAAAAACTGCCATTTGATTGTGACCGCTAGCGTCAGAAACGTTTGGCAATACGGCCCCAGAGCAGTCACTAGGATTTAATCCCTGATTCCTTGCTTGTTTAAGTTTCTATTACCTTATGCACAGATATTAATGATGTCGCTCTGGTTTATTTGGTTTAATTGAACAGAGATGGCATCCCAGGCCTTATACTGCGAAGTGCGAAATTCAAACTTTGTATCGTACCGTCCCGCTCACGCTATTAACATTTATGTAATGAATGGTAAGAGGGACGGTGTTATTCGAATTTCAGAGTTGCCCCACAGACATCGGTTACATAAAATAACAGGAATTTAAAATACGTGGCCCTTAATCTTTACGTTTTGTTAAGAAACAAAATGGACACATCCATACAATATTATGGGGACACATCTGGAGACCCTGTTTTTCCAGTTCAGAATCATGGACTGAGTCTACCTCCCAAATTTTGTTGAAATCGGAGAGATAAACTCAAGGTACAACGGTAGATAGAAATGCCCAATTACAGTTAAGGAAGTCTCCGCGTACGGCGATTGTAAGGTACAAATTCAAATGAAGATATCTTGCAAAAATAACATGTGAGCATGTAAGTACAAAGTGAGAACATCTACACTGGTATTAAATGTACACCTTAGACAAATAATATTAAGGTGCAGTTCAGATAACCGCATAATAATATTGTTCATACTACTAATTCTTATACCTAATTGATTTCAGATCTTGTCAAACAATACCTATTTTATTGTGATTTCATAAAACTTAGCGGTGTAAAACGATTGTCAAGATGTGAACAAGACTTTTTTAAATGGTATCTCTTTAGAGCGTGTTCATCTATTTTTGAACACCTTAATCGCTCCTTTGCTCCGATATGTCGGATCACTTCTATAATACAAAAAAGATAAAATATTATGCACATAAAAACTATCGCACATAATTTTTGACTCCAACGTTGTAAAAATAAATAATTTACAGATCAAAACGAATACTTAAATTTTCTCTGCCATGTGCGTCGAGATCCAAAACAATACTTGATAACAAAAAGTTAAACATCATTAAACAATAAAAATATCACTGAAAGATGACCTATAAAAACAATAAACAACATAAGAAAGGCAATAATTATAAGAGAGCTACCACTAAATATATCACCGGAACAACAATACAACTAAAATAATATAAAATAAGCTATATTGATGAATATTTTGCTCAAATATTATGATTAACTCCACTATAAGAGCCTACGCTAGATAGCGCGGGTGCACGGTCAATCCATCCGGGTGCAGTTAATGCTGCTCATAGTATTTTTCAAAAGGCGTCCACCGTGCAAACTGCGTCAGCTAGCGTAGGTAAACCCACTTATTTTTTATTTAAATGCATATAAAGCGGCAACTCAAGTGATTTAATGTTTCAACATGGACCTCGAGTTTATTCTTGGAGTAGAGACCTCTAGGACCTCGTTTCGACCCGCATTAATTTCCATAGTTCATTAAATTTATATCACCATCGCAGATGGTGTAAACACTAGTAATAATTCCAATATAAAGTGGACTTATGATGCTGATTTTAATTCACGACTTAAAGATACAAAATAAATGAGGCACAATGATATGACAAAAAATCGTGACACTAAAACTAACTAACCTAATCATAATAAATTTATTGTTATTGTATGCAAGTCTTATTTAAACGTGCTACCTTATTGATATTTGATCACTTATTAAAGCCAGCTTTAGGTTTTAGAGGCAAAATTGTGAATATTTGTTAAGTCAAAATTTTAGCTGCAACATTTATTTAATTTTATTTCTTCATAGTAAATGCTACCTATTTTTCAATTTACAAACACTGAAAACAAATACAGCGAGGACGATATTTTAAGTTTATAAAATCACACAGCGTTCGGGATGACGCGATTCCCACAAGGCATAAGTGTATATCTACATTCTATGTGCAATCAATAAGTTAATTTCCAATGTTATACGGTTCTGTTGTAACAAATCGTCGTTAGTCACTTGACCTAATACTACCTGTCCCTAACACTGATTGTGTGATTTCTTGTTGCAATCTAGATGTATTTTATCTCTTTTATGAGTTGTCAAGTGTTTAGATATCTACCTATGTGCAGCTATTTAAATTTGTTTGCAACACTATATTTAGCTTGTTGCCCCTTGTAAAATGGCAAACCGGCTAGCCGATTGCACCCTTTACCCCCGTTGCAAAAAGAGTGTTATTGGATAAATGTTACGAAGACTGCGAGGTGCGTGCTGAGTCACAATTCCCCTTGTTCCCCTAACCATCTTACATACCAGCACTGGTAAGGGGAAAATTATTTCCTAATTTAATTACGAGTGGGTCCTGGCGCTTGGCCCGAGTTGTCATTTAAGCGCAAGCACGGAATAGAAAAAACTAGAGGAAATGTAATAAGTCCCGGTTTGTACCAGAACCAGTGTCGCCAGAAATGCTTACATGCGCATTCAAATAATTTTGAAATCTTGGCGTTTATTGGTCACTTTACAGCAACGGTTTATAGCTCAGTCTATTCTACAGGTATGTAAATGAAAATTGCATACAAAATATACTACTACCTAGCGTGGAGTAGCGTAAAGCTGTTTATAAAAAAAATGCCATTACCCGATATTATATCTCTAAAATATTGCATTGCAAGATGAATTCTATGCCAAAGCATTTAGATTGAACACAGCTACAGAACAACTGGATGCTAATCGAATTATCAATCCAATTTTGACAGCGAAATTGACGTAACTATACTCAGTTGAACTTCCTCTTGTTTTTTGTATTCCATAACCATTAAGGTTTATTTAGATTTTCGAGAATAACACTATTATAACTACTATTATAATATAGCGACTTCTAATACCTATTTATTTTGATTCCTGTGGTTTCGTTCGAGTGCAAAGATTCGATTTCAAACAACTTAACCTACTATCAGATTATTTCCCAATCGCTGTCCAAATGTTCGTCTGGTGATATTAAATTCTTAGCATCCTTAATGCCGTTCGATTGCATTTCTAATCTCAGTTCTATATTCTCTAGGTTCCAATTGTTAGGCAGCTTAACTATTTTCGGTACCAAATCTACTGCTGTCGTTTCTTTATTAATAATCTTTGGTTTTACCTCTGTCATGATTTTTTCAGAAGGAACATGATCCTTGTAGGTCGGTACGACAGCATCGTCATTGAAGACTTTGTTTTCTGCTTTAGTTACGATGCTCAGAGAATCCAGGTTCAGCATTTTCGCTAATATTTTTTCCTTTTCTTCTATTTGCTTCTCTAGAAGGTCGTCATTTTGCGGTTCGATGTTCCTGGAAAAAGAAAGAGGCAGTTATTGTATCAAATACCTGAATCATGTATGTTCTTAAACTATAAGCAGATTTCCTGTGACTTGGCAAATACATATTTATTCAAAATTGTGTATATAGTATTCTTTTGGTACAAAATTGTAGCTTAATATAACTTTTCGACTGGCTAAACAAGATTATGCAATATTAGTTTTGGCGATATGATAATTATGCCAAACGATACTATGCGACACTAGATTATGGCAAAAAGGTAGAACCTTTGAACAGCAATCATTGTATTGAAACATTTGTCAACTAAGTTTGAAAAATCTTGAAACGGGGTGGTCAGTCAAATCAATGGCGGACTAAGCTCGTTTGGGGCCCAGTATTAGAAGTTGATGCACCAAGCATATTTTTAGCCTTGTTGAGGGACTTTATCAAGATAACTTGCGGACATTTGAAGGCCCCCGCGACTAGAGGCCCGAAGCGGGCCCCCTTCCGCCCCACTGTTAGTCCGCCATTGAGTCGAACTAACCCCATCTGCTGAAATATTCCAGAATAATTCGAAGCTACCTTATAATTAATTGATTCAGGCGTTACATCATGCGAGATCATGATACATACCCATAAACGCTCATATTCATAAGACACGGGCTGGTGTAGCTGACGTCTGTCCTCGCGGGCGTGACGGCGCGCGGCGTGCCCCCTCCAGACCCCACCTCTCTCCGCCTACTCCTCCTACTATGGATCAACTCCTCGTCACACTTCCTCTCCATAATACTGTTATACAGCTTCAACTTCTTTTGCAGCTCCTCAGACTTAACCTTCCTTATTTCTTCGGCTTCAGTCGAGACATCTTTGAACTCGTTGATGATTGATTCCAGAACGTTATTCGAGATGTCGTAAGGTAGATGTTTTATTGGGGGTAGTTCGAAGCATTCTTCCGCGTTGGCGACAACGCCGGTGTCGATGAGTTCGTTCTTTGTGAGCATGGAGATGGGCGTTTCGAGGACGCTCGTGATGAAGGGCACGGTTTGGTCGATGTGCGTGTAGTCGCGGACGGTGTTGACAGCTTGCTGAATTGTCGTCAGCGACTTGGTCATCAGGTTGATCGATTCTTCTGTAAGAAAAAGCGATTTTTATTAGCACAATTTTAATTTAGCGTAAACCTGGATCTCCTGGTAAAAAATCCGAAAACATGGGAATAAAAGCGTAAACCTTATGAGACAACATTGGCGGGAAGTGAATGTTTTATACAGGCAACCCGAAGCAAAAAGATACTACGGTGATTGCCAGTATTCCTACTCAGTTATTAGTGATAAGAATTTTTACGAAATAAACTCAATCAACTCAATTATACCTAGTCAGCGAGTTCTGCTTCTGAGTAACAATGTAAATTTTATCTGTAAAATGAGCTGCCAACCTTAAGGGCCTTATTTCACATTTGCGAGTTACGAGCGTGTTTTTAAATTACTTCAAAAAAAGGAGGAGGTTATCAATTCGGTTGTACTTTTTTTTATAATTATTATGTTTGTTTGTTACCTCAGAACTACGTCATTTCATTTGTGAACCGATTTAAAAAAAAATCGTTTATATAGGAATACCTTCAATTAGGTTCCCTAAGCACCACATCAGGATCTGATGATTGGATCTTAAGGAAATCGAAGGAACTCTTCAAATATTGTAGGGATACCTATGGCAATTTGGATATATTTAGTAGAACTGATAATGAAGACCACAGTTGACCACCGGAGCTACTAAATAACAAGTATTTCACGGGTTGAATTTCAATTACTTTAACAAAGTTGCTAAGCAATTTATTTATGCTCGTCGTAATGCATGGTGAAATGGAACGGGTGGTAAAGCACCAGGATTCCTCAAGAATGAACGTTCCTGTGTCAGAAAAAGCAGTCTTTCGTAAAAGGTGACGAGCAGTTGTATTTTATCTTAGATTATTTACACTAAAAAGCGTAAAAAATAATAATTTATAACAAAAAATTTAACCGACTACAAAAACCATGAAAATATCTTTCTACCAGTTTAAAGTCGGTGCCTCAGCACGAGCCAGCAGAAGTGATTGAACTATTGAAGTCAATATATAGTATGTAGGTGAGGTAGACGACTATTAGTTCCACTCCTGCTGGCTCATGCTGAGGCACCGACTTCAAACTTGTAGAAAAATATTTTCATGGTTTTTTGTAGTCGGTTCAATATTTTTTTCTATACACATATCAGCCGCGGCGAACTCGTTGCGCTCGCTGCTAGCACGTGTGATAAGGGCCTAATTTTTGTTTAATTTTTCGACATTCTTTGACTTAACTTAATCCCAAATAAGTTAATTCTATGGGAACTATGCAACATAGTTATGTATAAACATATGTTAGATGGATATGTACATGATAAACGCGAGAGAAAATATTCGTATTTTTTACACACACATGAATTGAACCCGGGACTTAAAGCGTCATAGCAGTACGTAGTACTATTATTTATTCTGTGGTCATAGAGTCGGGAACCACTACAGGCTAATGTATTGAATCACGTTAACCTAACCGATCGTCATGTATGTATGTATTAAAATAATATGACTTAGGTAATGCTTTGATCTGATTGTAGTAGTTTTAAGTTCAGCCGATTCGAACAGCCGTGGCGGCCCAGTGGTTTGACCTGGACCCTCTCAAGCAGAGGATCGTGAGTTCATCTCCGGGCTCGCAAATCTAAGTTTTTTGAAATTCATGTGCGAAATTACATTCGAAATTTACCACGAGCTTTACGGTGAAGGAAAACATCGCAAAAGAACCTGCACAACCTGAGAAGTAATTCAATGGTGTGTGTGATGTACCCGATCCGCACTAGGCCCGCGTGGGACTACGGTCCAAGCCCTCTCATACTGCACAGGACTGCCCAGCAGTGGGACGTATATAGGCTGGGATGTTTAGTTTCACATTAGGTACTCTGTGACGCAATACTATGTTTTTCCCATAACTTAATCCGCGTCCCGTAGATAATAGATTTATAATTTCTCGGGATAGCAAGTGCAAGTCCAGTAGTTCGATATTAAACAGTTTTAACTTTCAAACACACAAACAAACCAAGTTTAAACTGTATTATACAAAAGTACTATTGATGTACATGTTTATCCATTTGTTTAGACATCCACTAAGTCTTACACATAACTCTCAATCCCATATAAATATCCAGCTTCACTCCTCCACACAAAACTTACAATCGCTTGCCATACGTGTCAAAGCAATGCGCGTTGCCATTGCCCGAATATATAAATATTGAAACAACAAAAGGAAAGGAAAATAAAAATACATAGGTTTTGAAAATAAAATATATTTATATATGGCAATGATAAAGACTGATAAGACACGTATACAATACATAAGTTGAATGTGCAGGTGAAGTTAACATAATTTCAACGATTAAAAAATTAAGAGATTATCGTTTCATTATGAAACAAAAAGAATGTAAATGACCAATATATGTGCTCTATAATTGATACTTATTTGTTGTGACTTATTTTTCAAGTGTTTCTCAATAAAAAGACACGTCAAGATTGCTTATCTTGTTTCTAGTCCTAAAATAAACGAAGTGTTATTAGGAGCCAATGTAAATGGGACCAAACGAGAAGTATACCCTCCCAAACAAAAAAAAAAGAGATTTTTCCTAATCGATTGTTTTATAATTGACGGTATTCTGAGATAACAAACAAAAAATACGACCAAATTGAGAACCTCTTCATTTTTCAAAATCTGATAATAACATTAAGGATTTGTCGATCTGTCAAAATAACATTTTTTCATTCCTCGTAGACAAATAGTAAATCAATTATTATTATTATCATCAATAATAATGTCCACTGATGGTGTATAAAGATATTTAGTTAAGTTTTTATCTATATCCTGCTCTTAATTGCCGGATTCTATAATCAAATGATTAATGAACATGCAATAATATCTAATCAAAAGCAATAAAATGAAAGAATACATACAAAAATGGTGATTGCATTACTACAAATAATTAAATAATATTGGTCGTTCAAAATACAATGAAAATACATGAAAATAATAATTGGACCCTGGCGTAGCACTAAAATAAATGCATAAAACAAAAATTATACAGCGTATCACTCGTAAGAAAGTTACGTTTAGTTAAAAATTAAAATTTAAAAAGTAAAATAAGTACATAAGTCGGTTAAAAATTAAGTCACTTCTGATAAAACTAAACTAACCTTGTACCACATAAATAGGCGCAAAACAATTAAGATACAATAGATGTGAAGCTTAGCAATCTATTTCTTTAGTTACTTAATATAAGTATAATAATTTTCAATGGAAAAATCTCCTAAACCAGAAAGTTAGTTCAAGAGATCTCCCTACACCAGTTAAAATTTGACATTCCTAATGGCATGCTACGATGTCACTCTGAAAGACGTCATTTAATAATTATAAAGTCGTGCATCAAATGATAAATAAAATTGATCGATATTTGTATCCATTGCAGTTCATTTACGTCACTGGATGCGACTATTTTTATGGAATAGTAAGATTCTACATCAATCAATCTGCTTTACAACAAATTTAAATTCTTACTCGAATAACCTAAAGAACACATTAACTACCAATATTCAAATATCGAATTAAAAAAACCTCGGTAACATTTAATGACTTTTTACGTGTTAATAACTAATTAAAACTAATTAATCTCAGTCATCCCACTTTTAGAAGCCCAGCCGTGGCTATGAACTGGATTAACTACTAATATAACGTTAAATACAATGGTCCTTATTTGGTATCAGTTAAGGCACTATCGCTTATGTACTATTTGTAAAAAAGTAACTCGTTAAATCTAAGAAGCTCTTTTCTGGTTTATTAAAAATACAACGGGACATATTGGAATTCTGGTGATACATTCATAGTACATTGTGTTTTAAGGGCGGTAAATAAGGAATTAAGAACGAGAGTCTATTAGAAGCCCGAAGTCGAAGACTGAGGGCTTTAATGAGTCGATGTTCGTAATTCTAGTACCGCCCGTGCGGCATACAATGTTTTTCATCACATTTGCGAGTAAAATTTTATATTTGTAAAAGAAAAAATATAATTGTTCCAAATATTGGCGATACCTTAAGCTGCGCTCTTGGCAGCGCCGCCCCCCCTCCCCTCCCTCAGCATGTGCCTGAGCCGCGTGTGCGTGTGGTCCTGCAGCAGCGCGCGCAGCACCATCAGTACGGGCACTGACTCATTTACCGACCTTGGGCTTCATGACAACAAAATGTGTACGCGCGATTCATGCGACCGACCACGGGTTTCATGACAAGCACATTAAGGTCGAGGGTTTTATTTGGGGGTTGCAACCAAGGTAGCCTGCATGTTACGACACTGTTTACGAGCAAGTGTGATGAAAAATAACAAAAACTCTGATATGTTACTTTATAGTTCAGTTAAGTACCAGTGGTTTCAACAAAATATTTTGATAATTGAAATATCGCGTCACAAAGCGTACACAGCTTAAATACTAAATAATACTTATTAACATTTCATTAAATTATTTTAGTAATTATTTACATTTGTGCATACTTCGAAATGTGTGTTAAGGACATGCATTATTAAATTTAACAAGCACCCAAATCCCTAAAATGTATCTGCACCAATTCAATAACAGTGTTACCTTTAGACAACCATCGAACATGCGTTTAACACATGTTAGTTTACAAACAATTGTCAATTTAGGCGCGATTAATTTTGTTGTGGCAATACTTTTTAAATATGTAAAGCATATATTTTACCCCCCAAGTAAAAAGAGGGGTGGCTTTTAGAGCTATTTTTGTTGGCATAGGCCATATACATAGAGGGATCTACTTCTAACCCAGTCATTATTTCGTTATAAGTACTTAGTTATAAAGCTATAAGGCACTTTTAATTGTTAATTATTTATGATATAAATGATACTAAAATAAATACAACCCAAAGGACGGACATTCAAGATAAATACAGATTTGTTTAACACAATATTTTGTCAATGTCAATGATTTTGTCTTATTTCTTTGCATTAAAAAAGTAATTACAGATTTTTTGAATGGGACCTAATTTTTTTTCTGTTTATTGTGCGACAGATTCGTTCGCTGCACAGTAGTTAAGGTAAACGGCCGAGTGCTCGACATGATAATGCGCAATAGATGACACCCTGCTGTCATCTCTCTCTATTAATTATTATTTTGATTGAAGATGCTAACTATTAGGACAGTGACGTGACGAGCACTCGTACGTTTACCTTGCCTGGTGTGCTGGTGTTATATTTCGTGTGCGAAATAAACAGAAAAATGCTCGCTTCGTATTCAATGGATACAGTTTTTGCTGTCTTTAAACAAAACAATGTACACCACATATTTTTTAGCTAGCCAATTTTTTTTTAAATTGCACAACCTCGAATTCAGTATCAAATATATTTATCTACTGAATGATTATTTTCACAAGGATTTTCTACAGTCTTAGATTACTTTCTTGAAGAAGTCTCAATTGCCAATTTGATGCTTCCAGGCAAGCAGTTTAGGTCGCTGGGTACGTTGTAATAAGGTTACATAAAGATACTTTTTTTAAAGTTGTAAATGAATCCACGGAATAAAACAAATAGGAGGAAATGTCTTAATATTAAAACATATTATTTTTTCCAAAACCAGTTTGGTGGAAATGCTCACGTGTGCAATCATACACACTTTGAAATCTTGGCAATTATTGGTCGTAAAAAAGTAATAATTTCTATACCTAGGAGCTTAATTAGAACTTTACGAAAATAGTATATTATTGCGTCTATTGTACGAATACGTAAACGAAAATAGCACACAAAATACCACCTAGCATGGAATAACGGAAAGATTTGACAGCTAATTATAAAAATTGTAGCCATCACCATCAACACATCGCAAAATGAATTCTGCGCGAAAGAACGAAATGGATCCAACACAGCTGACTAGTTACATGGCTACAAAACCACCGGGGCTACAGGCGAGGGCAAAAACACAGGCGAAATATCGGTAGATGGCGTTAGTATTGTGAGGTTTTTTTTGACGTTACGGTCTTACTTGCAATGAGGGCTATCGCGAGTGAATTCGCCGCTAGAGGCGCTAGTGTAGCGTGAGGTCTCCGAAATGTCAAATTTCATAGTTTTTGGGTGAGCTACGCGGGTTTATTTATAATAAGATTTTTTTTGTGAATATTTTGCATAACCTGAAATTAATTATGGCAATTATGCGTTACGGGGCAATGAATGTCTGTGTTTTGAGACAGTTTTGTCTTTCGGAAACTTTTGTCCTCCCTTTTTTTCCGAACAAAACGGGACTAAGCAACACTGTGGTTGCTGGATATTTTTATGGTACGGTTTTAAGTTGTTTTAAATATGATTTTAATCTAAACTTTGTTTTAACGGCCGTAATAACAGACCCTGAAAGCCACACTTAAAAACCTCACGCAACAGTGCGCCATCTAGTGAGACAAAAAACGATAGCCCTCATTGGCTCATTTAGTTATTAGCCAATTGCAAGCACGACCGTAACGTCAAAAAATCTCACGATGCTAACGCCATCTAGCGATATTTCGCCTGTCTTTAAGCCCTCATTGGGGATTGAGATTATCATGAAATATAAACAGAGGGTGGGGGGCATGTTTGGCAGCGGAAGGGAAGATTCTGACGAAGTATCACATGATAGTCATAAAACATGATGTGATTTAAGCTTGAAGGGAGGGGAAGACGAAGAAGCTGACGTGACGTGATCATAAAAATAAGGAATTTCGGTGCAAGGGCACAAACAAGAATAAGGGACTCTTACCAACAGAATTTTTACGTGATTATGGGCACTCCCACATATCTAAGGCGAGTATCACCAGAAAAGTTGGAGAAAGGGGGCAAATTGATCATTATCAAACGGGGATGGGTTAAAAAATAATAAACATCACGTGATTGTGGCATGGGCAAAGGGGAGGGGCCAAGAATGTCATGAAGCACTATCAGAATCGGGTAGGGAAAAAACGGTTAAAAATGTTGACGTTGAGGGAAAAAAGAAGTGGTGGTGATCAGGAGCGCCCCCACAGACCTGAGGCGAGCGCGGCGGGCTCCGGCGCGTGCGCGAGCCGCAGCAGCGAGCGCGGCCCCTCCAGCACGAAGATCTCGTCCTTGTTCACCGCCACCGACAGGATCCTGGAACCAACGGTACAATACTAACATCTGGTGGCATGGTGAACGGTTGTTGCTGAGGATGAATTCTGGTTGAGTTCGAAACGAGTGTGTTGTGTGGTGGTGGTGATAGTTGGATTTGTGTTCTTACGGTGTGGAGGTGGAAGTGATGGAGGTGCATGAACAATCATTTGTAGCGTAGCGGATGAACAAAATAAATCTTTAGGCTCGACCTGTGATTTTATCGCTTGTCGTGTTTAAAGCTCCATTTGCACGAGAGTTTGTAAAGCGTTGCGTTATAAAACCGGCGTTAAATTAGATTCGACTTTATCGCTCGCCGCTCAACGTCAAAAATTCAACAGTCTTCGACAAAAAGCTCAACGATTTAAAAGCGCTGACGTGTGAACACACTTGGGAAACAAGGAAACCGGCACGTTTTAATCTTGCACACGATTCTTGCGTGAAATAGGTACAATAAATATCACATGTGTCAACATGTGTTCATCAATATGTGTCGGATGTTGATGTTTGTTGTACCTTTTTGCTAAAGAAATCTGATCAAAAAAGTGTTGAGAACAATGACGGCGGTACTAACGCCCGAATATTCACCCACGCCACGTTTCTCTAACCCAGGGTTTCTCAAACTTATGGCTCCACGTACCCCTGTTAAAGTTTCTAGACGATAGCGAAACACCCCCCCCCCCCCAAAGAAACTACACACCCCCCCCCCAAAGAAACTTGACTGTTGGAGAAACTAACTAATAGTAAAAGACTCCAAAAACCAATCTTAATCATCTTGCTAGTCTTGCAGCCTGGTGGTTTTGGAGTCACGTAAACCTTGTCGCGAACCCCCTACCGTCGAATAGCGAACCCTAGGGTTCACGTACCCCACTTTGAGTACCCTGCTCTAACTACGCTGAGGTGCGCTGCGTTGAGTTTTAAACGAACTTCGAACGCGCATTTGTATCGATACAAACGCGCGCTTACAGTGCGTTTCATTTGCGCCAAAAACGTGTAAAATCTGCCAAAACGCGATGAGGACGCGCGCATAAAAAACGCGCGTCGTCAGGGCGTAACAAAACGTGTGGAAAGACCCTAAAGCTTTGGTTTCTTAGGATTAGCGGTGCCGTCATGTAGCGGCCGTAATAGGGGCGGTGAATGGATTCACTAGAACGTTGTCTACATATGTGGAAGGAATGGCGCGGTTTCCTAGAGAGCGGTGTCAATGAGGGCTATCGTTTTTTGTCTTTCTAGATGGCGCCACTGTTGCGTAAGGTTTTTAAGTGTGGCTTTCAAAGTCTGTTATTACGGGCGTGAAAACAAAGTTTAGATTAAAATCATATTTAATACACCTTAAAACCGTACCATAAAAATATCGAGCAACCACAGCGTTGCGTAGTCCCGTTTTGTTCGGAAAAAAAGGGAGGACAAAAGTTTCCGAAAGACAAAACTGTCTCAAAACACAGACATTCATTGCCCCGGAACGCATAATTGCCTTCATTAATTTCAGGTAATGCAAAATATTCTCAAAATTATTCTAATTATAAATAAACCCGCGTAGCTCACCCAAAAACTATGAGATTTGACATTTCGGAGACCTCACGCTACACTAGCGCCTCTAGCGGCGAATTCTCACGCGATAGCCCTCATTGCCGCTCTCTGGGAAACCGCGCCATTTTGTTTAGTTGGACAAGGTTCTGGTGACGTCATTGACCGCTTTGTTGCGGGCACTCACCGGCGCAGGTCGTCGACGACGGCGGTGGCCCTTAGCGAGTCGGGGTCCAGCACGTACAGGAAGTGTTCGTTGTGCGCCACGAGGAACGCGTCGCGGTACACGTGCAGCGGGCCCAGGTTGTACTCGCCCGCCCCCCCCACCCCCGCCTCCGCGTGACTGCGCTTGCGCGCCGCTGGGTTCAGCAGCTCCGCGACCGTCAAAGGGTTCGCGATTGCGTCCTGGGGACAATAGTTATTTGTGTCACAAGGGAGCAAAATGGTGTATTTACGGCGAGGGCGTACATTGAATCCAGAATGTAGCGAAGGATTCTACAATAGAATCCTGAGCGTAATGATGGATTCAAGTGTTAACGCCCAAGATGAAAATAATTTTGCTCCCGAGTGGCTCATACAACTTTTCACACCGAGCAGTAAGGAACTTGAAAAAAAATCTAAATATTATTAGAGAACAGCCAGCATAGAAAGTGGCGTGGCTTTACCAATTATTAACTTAAAAAAAATAGCATTTGCAATAAAACACTTCGAAAAGCCTTGAACAGAAAAGTTGCACTTTGCTCCCTCTCGTCAGGGAGGAAATGTTACTTTTATGAAGGAGAGGTGTGAAAAATACTATGTTATTATAGCAAAAGAGAACAAAGTAGGTTCACTACGAACAAAAGTACATCGCGCGGCTTAAATGTGTGCGCGCATAAGATAGAAGCAGCGCATAGAAGTGTGCATACTTGTCTGTTGTGCTCTTTTACTATAATGTTATTGAGAAAATGGGCATTTCTATCTACCGTTGTACCCTGAGTTTATCTCTCCGATTTCAACCAAATTTGGGAGGTAGACTCAGTCCATGATTCAGAGCTGGAAAACAGGGTCTCAAGATGTATCCCCAAAATATTGTATGGTTGTGTCCGTTTTGATACGAAATTTACTAAGAAAAATTCGTAACAAAAAGGACTACTCAAGAAATTCGTGGAGCACGCAAGTCCACTCACGGTCAGCTCAGGTCAACGCGGCGTCCGCCCGTGGACCAACTGTCGACAACGAGTGGACGCCGGACGACTAAGCAGTGCTGTGGTTGGGTGCGTGGTGGAACCTAGTGGCGTGTACCTTGAACATGAGCGTGTGCAGTACGGCGCCGCTCCGGTCAGCCCGCCACAGCGCATGCCGGGCCGCGCGCAGTACGCCACGGGCGCGCCCGCAGCTAGTGGCGTGTACCTTGAACATCAGCGTGTGCAGTACGGCGCCGCTCCGGTCAGCCCGCCACAGCCGCATGCCGGGCCGGGCGCAGTACGCCACGGGCGCGCCCGCAGCTAGTGGCGTGTACCTTGAACATGAGCGTGTGCAGTACGGCGCCGCTCCGGTCAGCCCGCACAGCCGCATGCCGGGCCGGGCGCAGTACGCCACGGCGCGCCCGCAGCTAGTGGCGTGTACCTTGAACATGAGCGTGTGCAGTACGGCGCCGCTCGGTCAGCCCGCCACAGCCGCATGCCGGGCCGGGCCAGTACGCCACGGGCGCGCCCCGCAGCTAGTGGCGTGTACCTTGAACATGAGCGTGTGCAGTACGGCGCCGCTCCGGTCAGCCCGCCACAGCCGCATGCCGGGCCGCGCGCAGTACGCCACGGGCGCGCCCGCAGCTAGTGGCGTGTACCTTGAACATGAGCGTGTGCAGTACGGCGCCGCTCCGGTCAGCCCGCCACAGCCGCATGCCGGGCCGCGCGCAGTACGCCACGGGCGCGCCGCCGGCCGCCCCCAGAGAGTACGAGTGCTGGAACACTGCGCCCAGCCGGCACAGGCTGCAACATACGACAAAAGGTACACTGTACAGTCATCTGCATTCATCGGCGTGTAGTGCGTCAATTCTAGCTGCTAGTTTGCGCCGGCAGCTCGCCACCCTCCCGCAGTAGGGTCGGCAACACTAGCGCTGCCTACCTTCAATGCACGCCGCAGCCTGCATTAATATATCTGCCACAGCGGAGCGTGCTAAAATGCCTGACACATCCTGAGGCTAAACCGCCGCGGTTTTTAACCGCGTCTCGTTATAATCAAGTAAACTTACCTAAAGCCAGTGCAGCCGCTTGCATTTTTACTTGATTCACAAAGTCACGCGGTTAAAAACCGCGGCGGTTTAGCTGTAGTACGGCCTCGGCCATAGAGTGGTATCAGCAGTGCCGGATTAGCCCATAAGAAAATTAAGCAATATTGCTTAGGGCATCACGTCTTGGGGGCACATCATAAACGGCACCAAAAAAAATGCATATTATTGAAAGTAATCCTAGGTTTTCGTTTTCCTTGCTTGTTATTGAATAATGTTTTTGTTTTTAACCGACTTCAAAAAAACTTTGTTTTAGCATTAGTAATTGAAATCGAGTATTTTCTGCATTTATGGTGTGTACGTAAAATTAACTTAGACTACGTAGGCACTATTGGCACGGTTTTAGCGCGCCGTCTCTTTCTCAAGCGATACTTTGACGTGAGGCGATGCCCTACAACAGTCGTTTAGCCGTACAGTGCGTACGTAGTCTTAATGTGCTTAAACACAAGGGTCTTTGAACTTTTTCTCAAACCTCGCTCGTTGGCACGGTTACGTCCCCTAGACTACTCTTTAAAACCATGATTTTCTATACGTTTTCTGTAATGAAACTTCATGAACTTACGATTTTGCCAAAGTTATAACCCGTTATTTTATGGACTATCTGCTAAGCGCATTAGCAGCATACCTATTATAACATTTTTTACAAGAAACGCTATCAGTCTTGTCTCTTGCACAACGGGACAGAATAACAAGGAACTTGTGTCTTTGATCACCTGTCTGGGGTGACATTGATCGTTGGTCAAAGCAACCCCAATTAACCCCATAAGTTATTTTTTCCCTAGTTTCACAATATTTTCCGCAATTACGAGTATGTTTGTTATTTATAAGTGGAATCTTAAAATTAAAATACCTAGGTAATAATAAAGTTGATTATCGTTAATTGGAAATTTTATTCTAGATCAAAGTAACCCCATAACAACAAAGTGACCCCGTTCACCAATTTTTTAATGCTGCTGTTTGAGGTTACTATCGATTGCCGTTAAAAACCAGCAAAAATAAAAACGCCGACAAAAAACGCCGCCAAAAAAGACAACAATTAAGTAAAAAATAATTATGCACTACCTCGCTGTTACCCGCTACTTCATCTGCGAAGAATTCGTTTAACCCTATCCCGCGGGGACTATGCTGATTTCCCGCAAAATTAGCCTAACTTAATTTAGTATAAGTACCTAGTATTTTTTTTTTTATCTAAGCGTCGTCGGTGTCGGGGGACCGAGAATTCTTCGCAGATGAAGTCGCGGGACTCGCGGGCAACAGCTAAGTAGTGCATAATTGTTTTTTACTTTTTAGTTGTCTTTTTTGGCGTAGTTTTTTGTCGGCGTTTTTTTTCAGGAATTTTTATATTTTACTGAAGAACACAGTTGTAAAGTACTTGCTCACCTCTTCCGCTCCCGCTTGCCGAGCTGGTTGACGAGCCACTTGTGGTCGCGCCGCTCGCACACGATGCTGCGGTATAGACTCGACACGAGCAGACTGTTCTGGTAGTAACTCATCTGTACTATCTCATGCTCTTCGTTCACGATCTCGGAGGATTTGCAGAGGTGCTAAAAATAGATTAAATCAAAGGTTAATGCCCAATAGACGACTAGGGTTGTAACGGAACATCGCCTCCGCCTCCGTTAATGCGGAAGTTCCGCAAGAAATCGACTTTCTCCAAAATCGTTATTTCCTAGTAGCAAAATTGCCATTCGCGTTTTATCCCAATATCCTTTTTTACTGAAGCTTATTTTCAGAGTAGTGTTTTTTCCCAATCAGAGTCGACACAGACACAGTGTCTATTTCTGTGTCGATTCTGATTGAAAAAAAAAACGCAACTGTAAAAATAAGCTTCAGTAAAAAAGCATATTGGGGAAAAAGCATTTGAGAAAAAACGCGAATGGAAATTTGGCTACTAGGATATAACGATTGCGGGGAAAGATTTTCTAACCCATTTTGTACAAAGTAATTGTTTATTTAAGTCACACGATAAAGCCGAAAAAAGTGTGATTTGGCAGTTTTTTTAGAATTTTTTAGTGATTTTTGTGTTGAATAAACCATAAACTACTATTTTTTCTACATCCACTTTCACCTTCGCATCCGCTTTCGTTCGCATCTGCGCCCGTCTCCGCTAAGAAGGCCTCCGTTCCAACCCTAGACGACTCCCTGCTGTCAACTCTATTGCTAATTAATGACATAAAAGTAAAGATGGCAATTTTTACTTGACCCAAATTAAACACAAAAAAAATACAGAGAACACTATAAAAACATGGAAATAATATAAAAACTACAATTTCAATATTCCGTACATAATGCGTATAAATTTAATTGGAATACCAATGAACAGCAATTACATGGGTCTTAGGATTATAACCGACCTCCCTAACGACCCTCAATAATACCAGCATCGACCTTTAGGAGGTCACGCACTTAAAGACGCTATTATTGGCATAATAATGAATTGAAATTACCGTGTCTGTCAACTGTTGAACATTGAATCACACCATTGTCGCGTTATCGGTTACACTAATGATAATTGAACTGGACGGGAAAATATAGATAAAAGCACATTAACCCTTCAGACAGCATTCAAATAGCCAAACACCGAATCAGTAAAATTAAGCTTTAAAAATTTGACGTTAAAGTCGCAAATGGTTCGAACTATATCGAGTTACGAACATACTTGGCAGTGACCTTCGGAAGCTCTTTAGCATCGTAATAACTTTTTGTTACATAAAACAACGATAGGATTTTATTTGTGTACGTACTTACTAAAGTAATAATACTAGTTTTTTTTTTATTTACATTATATTGTGAAGGAATCGCCGTTGAGGTTGTTATGGTTTGAAAGATTATTGATTTGAATATTGTGCTTTAGCCGGTGTTTAAACGGTGGGGGACAAGTTGATACTCTTATGGATGATATGATGGAAAAAGTATGAATGTTAGGTACAGTCAAAATCTCTGAAGTGAAAGTTGGTCAAAATATATTTATTTGGCCTAAATTGAATAAATATATTTCAAAAAAGGTCTCAAAGGCATTTTCATATTTTTCAGCTCCATTTTCCAAAAACGAGGCGGGCGCGTCGCTAGTATATGTATCATATAACGTATGTAAACCTTCCAAAATTATGTAACTGATGATGAACATCGCATACGATACGTCACGTTACTTAGTTTAAAAGATCTACATAAGTGTAGAGAGGGAAGTGCTACTTACCATGTAGAAGTCAATTTCAGTCATGATGATGACGCCATTCTTGTCTCCGGAGAAGAGCCTCATCCCATTCTTGGACCACTCGATGGCGGTGATCTTTGCTTTGTGGAGGTCACTTATAGTGTACCTGGGGGTAGTAAGAATTCTTTTAATTTTCTTGCTGGCTCTTTTGAACCATATTTATTAGGACAACAACTTTATGATCATAGGTATTTGCATTTTTGCTGAACTTACTTTTTTTTTTTATTCGACTTGTTTTTTTATTTGACTTATTTTTGAGCTTACTTTTTTTTTTTTTATTCGACTGGATGGAAAACGAGCAAGTGGGTCTCCTGATGGTAAGAGATCAACATCACCCATAAACATACGCAACACCAGGGGTATTGCAGATGCGTTGCCAACCTAGAGGCCTAAGATGGGACACCTCAAGTGCCAGTAATTCACCGGCTGCCTTACTCTCCACGCCGAACACAACAGTGCAAGCACTGCTGCTTCACGGCCCCCCCGGGGAGGTCGCGACCCACAGATTGAAAAACACTATAATAACAATAGAATTTCACTTAAATAAGGATATATGATTTAAATAAAAAATTAAAACCACAAAATAATGGGTTAGTGTGGTTAAGGTCAATAAGATTGTTTAGTATTCTGAATAAATACAAACAAATGTACAATAAAGACAGGAAGGAAAACTCTTTACTAATATAATTGTGCCACATAAAAGCAATACTTCAACTAAGATGACTCTTACTTTATGTAAAATAACGCCCAGTGCAGTGTAGGGCGTAGTTAACTACATTTTGAAATCTGATTACAGATTACGATTACATGTAGTTAACTACAAGTGGTTAAGTAACTAATTTATTGAATCAGGCTTTAATTTGCGGAGATCCATATCAATGAACTAAAAGAATTTCTTTGTTTACCCGCGACCTTATGATAGCTAAGCTTATGCAAGATATGCGTGTTCATGCAGTTCCTCCACCTCCACACTGTAAGAACACACACAAATCACACAAACCCATCTATCACCACCACCATACTACACTGACGCGTTTCGAACTCAACCAGAGCTCACCTTCAGTGCAACACAACCATACACCATACCATACAAGTAATTAAAATTACATGTAACCTAACTACATTAATCAGGTTACATAAGTTATAACTACTAACTACTTTAGTTTTAAGAATATTTTGTTTGGTAACTGAATATAGAAAAAAAAATTTAGTTATCTGTTAAATCGATCAATGGGCATTTTCAGAAAAAAAGTCTACCCTGTACTTTTTTTTAACCTAATAAATTTTCGGTTATTTCTACTCAGAATCACGAGTACTATCGATTTAAGCAATAAAAAAAGTGACCCACTTTTAATTGTCAGTTTTGAGACGCAGTTAACAATACATGTTGTAGGGACCATCACAAAACTGACTAATAAATTTTGTATGGAAAATTAAGGATAATTAAGGCAAAACGGGTACTCTGAAAACCCCCCAATACTCAAATGGATCCTAGAAAAAATGTAAACAACCAATAATTAATGCACGAAATTCTTTCTAAAGCAAGTGTAGCATGTAGATCGGTAAAATTAATCTGGTAAAATATAACTTGCAAGATTTGACCCATACATACACACACATTGCAAATAAAAGCTTGTAAAAAAAGTGACAGTTGGTTTTCAACAGATTGAGGAACTTGGCTTATCTAGGTAGGTAGATCTGTTATCTGTGGTTTTTTCATTTGATATAATCTTTTTATACTAAGCTAAGTTGTAGTTAGAAAATGTAATCAAGTAAATTAATTACAATTACAATCAATCATGGGATTGCAACTAGGATTGCAATTACTACAAATATGGGATAGGATGGGATTGCAATTAATACAATGTGTAGTTAGTAACCGATTTTTTTAACTATATTTTACAGTAACTTTTTGTAATCTGTTGCTAAGATTACTAACTAGAAAATGTAACCATGTACCAATGTAGGTTACATATTGCCCAATACTGGCTCAGCGTTTGATAAAATGTAAATTTCATAAGTTCAGCTATTCAAAGATACCTTGAGAATACATTGGTTAACTACCTTATTAAATTAATAACTGGCATAAATTAAAATGTATCCCAAAACTAGGAAAAAAATAAAAACTAAAAATATAGCTAGGTCTGCAAATCCAATTCAGTTCTTGATTCATCATTCCATGATAATGATATATTTATGTGATATTATATGTTTACAGTCCAAGCTTTCCATCAGCTTAAAAGTGCTTTCAACAGTAGTTTTATTTGTTATCTGAGTCATAAACATAAAAATTTGTTGCGAGTGCCATGTGGTTACTTAATGTAGAAACAGCTGATGATTCATCCCTAAGGCATCTTACTTGTGGATGGAAAGTCCCTTATCCAGTGTTATAATCTGTTTAATTGATTTATTTTATACAAATACAAAGATTTTAACCGAATGTTTTGTTTCTATTCAAATCTGAGGTTCTGAGCAGAGGTGTGTTTGATTTTTCAGATTTTGTTCCAGAGATTTCCTATGAGGCTGATGTAGTACAGCAGCATACTTAAGTCTCGTCAAATATAAGATTTAAAAAAACGCTCACGCCTGTATTCCCAAATGGGGCAGGCAGAGCACACAAAACGATACCGCTTCGGAGCCACTTTGGTAAAAAACAGAATGATTACAATTATTGACTTTACACAATACTTTTTTCATATATTTTTAATAAATAAATGAATTTGAAATTTTAGGCCTTTCCAATTTAGACAGGTTAGAAAGAAATTAATTGTAGTTTTATATTGTTAGACGACCAGATGGCCTAGTGGTTAGAGAACCTGATACGAAGCTGAGGTCCCGGGTTCGATCCCGTGTCGGGCAGATATTTGTATGAAAAATACGAATGTTTGTTCTCGGGTCTTGGGTGTTTAATATGTATTTAAGTATGTATCTATCTATATAATTATATTTATCCGTTGCTTAGTACCATAACACAAGCTTGCTAAGCTTACTTTGGACTAGGTCAATTGGTGTGAATTTTGTCCCGTGATATTTATTTATTTATATTTATTTTTATTGTTTACTTATGCAGGACTAATTTAAAAGCGAGTCATATTTTTGTTATATTTAATTTATTTTGTATTGTAAAGGGAGCAAGGTTTAATCTTAATCAAGGCTTAACTAATTTGTTGTTGATTTACTAGGATGAGAAACTATGGTTGACATACTATGCTAGAAAAAGACTTGAAGATAAAGGATGTAAGAAAGAGATGAGAGTTATTAGTATTTTATCTATAAAATTTAAATTCATAATGGCCAGTGCTGTACCATGGTCATTTTATAAATACTGTCACATTTAACTCAGAAGAATACAAAACAATACATGACTCTGTTGAAAATCTATTCATTAAAGTTGTTTCCAACTGACCTTTCAACCTTGGGCTCGACTTTGGGCTTCAACGTGTCCGGAATGTTCTCGGGGTGTTCCTTGGGTATCTGGAACACCGTGACCTGACCAGCAGCATTGCCAGCTCCCACCATGTAATCCACGGTGTTCACGATTTTTACAAATGTGATGGGGGTAGCTGCAGCCTGAAATATTAGTAACATTAATAACAGGGATACAGTTTGTTATTTTAATCATATTATCAACAGTTTTTTCATTCATAATTAAGAATATTAGACATATTTGGTATGGGGTGTTGACCATTCAACAACATTCACATTCATTGAACTCCCAATATTATGATAAAGTTGTACAGATATAGTAAATAATGTTTTACCCGACTGCAAAGAAGGAGGGTTATTCCATCATATTTTGTCAGAAAAGTTTGTATTTATCTTGTTTTCTCAACTAGCCTCCTGAAGCTAATTGGGTGCCAGATAAATAAAAACTATTCTAACAAAATATAAAGTCATGTTTACATTAAAGCTGTTTTGTAAGGGTTTGGTTTGTGTAAGGGTTGATAGTAATAAAAAAAATCTTAAGAAAAAAGTGATTAAGACTCATAATTATAATCTGATACAGACGAGATACCCTATAATAAAATTAGACCAGAGATAAGAAACAACACACATAACAGTAATCAAGAACAAACACTTCTTTATCTTGTTTATTTTTTTACCTTAGTATACTACACTTACTTGTTATTGTAAAAATATATACCTATACAGAATATCAAAGAATGCATGTTAAAATTTTAGTGTAGAAATTTCTCCAACAAGTTATCAATACAAAGTAAAGTAACTAAGTAAAGTTATCAATACGAAGCTTGAGGTCCCAGGTTTGATACCCGTGTCGGGGCAGATATTTGTATGAAAAATATGATTGTTTGTTCTCAGGTCTTGGGTGTTTAATATGTATTTAATTATCTATATAATTATATTTGTCCGTTGCTTAGTACCCATAACACAAGCTTTGCTAAGCTTTTGGGACTAGGTCAATTGGTATAAAATTGTCCCGAGATATTATTTATTTTATATTATGTACATAATTAAGTTGAACACAGACTTTGAGGTCACCTTGCTACAAGTCAGCAGACATTTAAATTAAGTTTGTGTTGCATCTGATTTACATAACAATACAGCAATCAGGTTTCTGAACTAAGAAAAAACGATAGTGCTGTAACTATTGCGCTATCTGCCGTTGTGTAAACATGGTTGATGTAGCAAGCTGTCTCATATGTAAATAGGATTATCTTACGTGAAAAACTTTGATAAATATTGATTTCGCGTTGTTTACTCGTAAACCTTGCACGCTAATCGCGTGGCGAAGCATGCAAATATTAGAGAAAGCGGTACAAGGTCAACGAAAGTAACATGCAGCATATGGGACTTGTTTACTCGAACCATACCTCGCATCGCAGCCTCTGGATGTTTCCCTTCTTTCTGTCGTACCAGTACACCAGCCCCACGTTGGTGCCCAGTGCGATGTAGTCGCTCACCGCATCCACACAAGTCAAACATAATTCACTAGAAAATATACCCGTCTGAATACGAGGTGGGATTAAATTCAAAATGTGGGTGCACGGTGTCCACTCGCGCACAAATGCTTCCTCGGCGCCACCCGTAACTTCCATTATAAATTTATTGTTTCACTGATATGCAGACAAACGGAGCAATGTACAAGATAACATAATTGACGTGATTATTTTATTTGTTTTATTAAAATTCCTATGGCCCTCGGTCGAATTATAGTGTTCTGACTGACACTGACAATTTGAAACAAGACTGCCAACATCAGAAATCCGCGCATTCTTTCGGGCTGCCAGCGTAAATAATTGGGAAACATACCCCTCCTTTGGGCAGTCGGGTAAAAACGAAAACCGATTATTGTATCTTTTGGTTTTACATCACTACAGGTACCAACTCAGACAACCGAACTGTACACTTGTCATTTTCTTGTCAAGCTGGTTCGCCACTGATACCAGCTCATAAGTTTATTTTATTTCAAAGAATTCACACGAAATGGCTGATACGGCTACAGAGCTTCCTATAAGCATCGAGGAAGGAGTGAGAGAAGCTGTGAAAAATGTTACGGACAGGCCACCATCAAGTATCGAGGGAGTCGCAATTGCCTACTTGAGTTTAGTTATTATGGCTATTTTGCCGATATTTTTTGGATCATTCCGATCAGTGAAATACCTGAAGGAGCAAAAGGTGAGTTCTTTTTCCATTTTGTCTGAAAGGTTTCAGAATTTTCATAACTTTCACTAAAATATTTGCGATCCAATCAGGAGACTGCACGTTTCGCATTGGCGCCGTGGCATATGCTCGCTCACGGTTGTTTACGCGTATCGTGCGTAAATAACTCGCTAAAGTCATGCCGCTTAACAAATTGATTTAACTTTAAAGAATTATTATCTTAGAAGGCACTTATTGGTCACAGGTCGGACAGGATCATAACTTTGTCCTCATTCTCTACACGTTTTCCTCTTACATTGAATTACCGTGAATTAATGTATCTGATCTGTCAGTGCTTTTTTCATACCAATACTTAGTTCTATAGTGGTACTAACATAGAAAGGGTTAAACCTACAATACAGAATTCCAATTTCATGGCGAACTTGTCACACTTTCCAGCAAATTTTACCATAGTGTGAGTGGCTAGTCAATTATGATAACTACAAATCAGTTTCTTTTGTAATGCTTAAGCTGAGATCTTGCTATTTTTGTGATAAAATAATATTATAGTAAAAATTGTTTTCAGTGAAAAAGCTATATGAACTTTGCTCTGTACAACATTAATTTGAATTGTGAAGTTGTGATTTGTAGACCTATTTAATGATTTCAACAATTAATTACTACTTTAATAAATACACAATTTTATAATGATTAATTTGAACATAAGTACTTGTTGATAATGGAATTGCTAATAACACTGAACACTTTTTATTTCTTTTTAGTAGACCATGCAAAACAAAAATCAATTGATTCATAGAATGTATGGTAATTATGAAAAATGCCTTGTCATTATGGTTACTTACATTAGACCTTGAGGTCTAATAAGGGAAAAGCTTGTTTATTTCTAAGTAGTATCAATAGCAATGTAATTTGAACATAACTTACAAATGTATAAGGTTGTTATTGAAAATGTATATATAGTGTAAACAAAGCCTTTATCTAAGTAATTTCACCGTTAAACAGCACTTTATTCATACTTTACACTACACTACAATAATAGGGACATTGTACTTTGGACAATCTGCACTTTGCGTTTTTGCACATAGATTATACTTGCGTTGGAAATTGACTGGTTATCTCTATATCTATCTGTATTTATGATAAACTTATAGGATTGTTGACTAGGATAATGTTACTTGATAATTCATATTTCATAACAAATGGCCTACATTAATGATATAATAATTAGAATGATGTTAAAGCAAAAATCACTGGGTCTCCTTTTTCTTAAAAATTACATGCATTTCTATATCTTAGAGCAGTGTTTCTTAGTCTTGTTTTAGACTATTGTCATTTATTGACAAGTGATTTTGTACACTTAGGGCCTCTTTCACCACTTGTCGGCTAACTGTGACGGATATCAGTGATGCCGTCTCTGTTTGTTTTGTCTGAATAAAAAAAGACGGCATTATTTTTATCTGACACTTAAAGTTAGTTGACAGGTGGTGAAACAGGCACTAAATATGTTTTTTATGTTACATATTATGATATAATAGCAAGCACATGAGCTGATATGCCTTTAACTGATAGCAGTGGGCAGCTGCCCAAGGTGCCAGGTCCTATAGAGCACCACATGCACAAACTTGCTTAGTTTAAATACCTATTTTTATTGATCTATAGGAAAACTAGACTGCATATTTACTTGTATAGACTTTATATACTTGCTGTTTTAGCAGGAGTATTTTGCCAATGTCATCATAGAGACATTACACACATAAGGACATTTTATAGACTTATCTCATAGAAGTGATTATGAGTATTCTGTCTTAAATAAAACAATAAATTTAAAAAATCAAAAAACCCGACTGCATTATAAAATACTCAAGAAGAAAATAAGTCTAGTGGGCTAGACCTTTGTTAAGTAGCTAACTTAAAGTTCAACAGTCGGGACCCATTAGGTAAGCGCGTCCCATTAGGTGAGCGTCACGATTTAAATGGGTCCCGACTGTTGAACTTTAAGTTAGCTACTTAACAAAGGTCTAGCCCACTAGACTTGTTTTCTTCTTTTGAGTATTTTTTAACACGTCGGGTTTTTTGATTTTTTAAATTTATTGTTTTATTTCACACTTTTCTGTGAAAATGGTATATTAAAACGGTTATAACCCATATATTTTTAGAATGGGCTAATTATTAGCTTTCATTTGATACCCCACTCGATAGGTTTGAATAAAAAAAATTTTTTGGAAACTTACAATTTGGCGCCAAAAATCCATGGCGCCAAGAATTTCATGTACCCAGTGTCACTCGCGTCATTAAGACGAATCCAATGACGTATCATTTATGAAAATCGGTTCAGCCGTTGAGTAGTTACGAGATGACATAGGAATAGACCTCCTTCTTCGCAGTCGGGTAAAAAAAACATGTCTCTAAAAGGGCGCTAAAGGCATGGCTCGCCCGGGGCGCGTAGATGGCAAAAGCTGGCCCTGTGTAAAAAAAACCTATTGTTATATTTGTTTCTCCTTCCCCCCCCAGGAGTCGGGTGAGAGGCACGAGACAATGTCGAACAAGGACGCGCTGATGTTCCCTCTGATCGCGTCGTGCGCACTCTTCGGGCTCTACGTCTTCTTCCAGATATTTTCCAAGGAATACATCAACCTGCTCCTCACCGGCTACTTCTTCTTCCTGGGGGTTCTTGCTTTGAGCCATCTTTTGAGGTGAGATAGAAATATCTGATTATATTCATGCACATTCTGCATTAACTAATTTAATAATTAAATCTAATCTAAGAAACGAGTTAAAATTTCGTCAAGGTGTGATGGTGGGGGAATGACAGAACTGTTGCAGTCAGTGCAAACTGAAATTTTATGTACGAAATTTTTACCATGTTCCATCACCAGCACGAGCACCAATATCTGACACCACAAAGCGTGCATAAATAATGCATAGAAATGACACAACTCTATTTCTATGGCCAGTAGGATGTGTCAAATATTTTTGCATGCTCCACCCATGTCAGTCATACTCTATAATTTTTTTTTTAATAGCCTATATGTGTGTCCCACTGCTGGGCAAAGGCCTCCCTTCTTGACCTCAAAATCAAATATTATTTAAAATTTCCAAAAGCTTCTTGTGGTTTTAGCTCGACATTACCTTTGTTTCACGGTTTTGTTTTAGTTGAATATTTTGCATACAACTAAGTGAGGTCTTGCCATCCAGGGTCATTATGTTTAAAATAAAATAAGGATTAACATAAAATGAATAACAGACTAGTTTAACCAGAATTACGTTTGATGGTAACAGGCAATTCATAAAGTAGTAGCATCGTTGTCTTTGCATAATATAAGTAAATAAAGTCACTTCCCACAGTCTGTAGTCTTAGATTTTTTAAACTAAGTGTCGGATTTAAATGCTGTATTCACCATCAGTTACATAATTTTTCATCAAAAGTTTATATTATGTATCATGATAATCTAATATTGTAAAAAGAATAATTTGTATTTTTGGATGTTTGTAAATAATAAACTCAAAAACTACTGGATCGATTTCAAAGATTCTTCCACCATTAGATTGCTACATCATCTCTAAATAACATGGCTATATTTGAAATGAAATTGAATTTATTTGCATTAAGAGTGGGATTACATTGATGTTAGTTAGTATTAATACTGAACACACACTTATCTATTTTAGCATGCAAAATATCGTACTTAAACTAAACATGAAGCTAAAATTACATAACCATGTCAACAAATTAATAAAATACAATTACAATGATATATGTATATTAATTTGATTCAATATTTTCATGTCATAGTAAAATATCACATAATCAAGCAAAGCAATGCTCCCAAATGCAATTTTTATTACTAGAAATAACTATGACTACGACTGTACCAAAATTCGCTAATACACGGATTATTTCCGTATTTTTCTTACCTTGGGCGGACTAGTCTACTCAGTGCCCTACATACAGGTCACAGCTCATTAGAACCAGCACCGCCTCGTCGTTCGGCGTCCACTCGTTGTCGAAAGTTAGTCCACGACACGGCTCGGATGGACGCCGCATTGAAAACGAGTGGACCTCGCGTGCTCCACGAATTTCCGAGTAGTTACTATGAAGGGTAGGTGGGGAGCGCCGCATCGCAAGCGTGCGGGCAGCGAGCTGTCACCGAGTGGTCCACTCGACGTCCGCGCGTGGGAACGAGTGAGGCGATCCGGTGACGCCCATACAAATCCATATAAAGAATACTAACCGCTCGCGGCGAGGCGGTGCGGGTCGGATGCCGGGTGGCTCTAGTGAGCTGTGACCTTACATCTAGTGACGTGTCTTTGTGCCCTCAGTCCGATCATCTCGTTCCTGGTGCCGGCGTCGGTCCCCAACGTGCCGTACCACATCCAGTTCACGCGCGGCGAGCGCGACGCGCGCTCAGACCTCGTCAATTACAAGTTCAGCAGCTACGACGTCATCTGTGTCTGCATCTCGCTGTGCCTCGGCGCTTGGTACCTCTTCAAGAAGGTTAGTATTCCATTATCTAACGAACTCAAAACAATATTGTACTTAATTAAATAGTACATTGTGTCTTAAGGGCGGTAAATAAGGAATTACGAACGAGAGTCTTCGACTGAGGGCTTTAATGAGTCGATGTTCGTAATTCTAGTACCGCCCGTGCGACATACAATGTTTTTCATCACATTTGCGAGTAAATTTTTATATTTCTAAAAGAAAAAAATATATAATTGTTGATCCGATAACAAAGCACGCGTCACTGACAGCGCAACTGTGCTTAGAAGGCGGTGTTTAAGCACAGTTGTAGCAAGACACATTTTAAGCGTCAGCAGGGTATCTAGGGTATTCTAAATGGATCTTCGCTTCAGCCATTTGTTGGAAAGCCTGGAGAGGAGCATGCATTCTCTCAGGCTCTCTCCTAACGGTTATCTGAGCGTTTCAACCGCTTTATTTGTCTGGTCACATTTTATACGAATTGGCTGTAGATTTTGATGTTGTTTTGTTTTCGATTATTTGTTAAAATCCTGTGTTTCTACCAGAGAACTAAAAAACTTTATCAGAATATTCGGCCATTTTTACAGACGTGTCAAGAAAAATGAGACGGTTGAAACGCTAGAATAATCGTCCTCCCCTGGAGTTACCAGTTCATAGCCTTTTTCGGCAATTAAAAATTATTTTTCGTTAAAAAAAATATGTATTTTGATTTGTAGTTGTAGGGATGTGTGTTTTGTCCGGTTTGTATTTTAACTTGGTGTGCGCCCCCACCAGCACTGGATCGCGAACAACCTGTTCGGCATCGCGTTCGCCATCAACGGCGTGGAACTACTACACCTGAACAACGTGGTGACTGGCTGCATCCTGCTGTGCGGCCTGTTTCTGTATGACGTCTTCTGGGTCTTCGGGACGAATGTCATGGTGACTGTCGCGAGGTCCTTCGAGGCGCCCATCAAACGTGAGTTGCCAAGTTAAATAAACAATACGTTACAATAACTCTTTTCTCAAACATGACATGAAATATTGAAGTTGTGTTACAAATAATAGGCCGAGAAGTATCGCGCTGCAGGCGCTGCGGCTCGGCACCCTACGCGCGGTCACTCTCGTAGCGGCCTGCAAAGAGATTTCATACAACCTTGCAGGCCGCTGGCCGGCAATGTGACCCTCTTTTGTTTCAACGCGCGCTCTGCGACACGCACGCGGCCCACGCACAGCAACACACAGCACGCCAGCAGCCAGCGCGACACGCGCGTACACAACACCGCGACTATAGACTAGCGTCCCGCCAGCTTCATTTCTTGTTTTTTTTTTATTTTATTTCATGTAATGTTTGAGAAAAGCACTATACAAGCCTCGGCCGGAACCTGGGGTTGCCGGCCTCGCATCCCTATCCGTCTATATCTGCTTGGCCGGCAACCCCCTACTTCCCAGCCTCTACAGTAATGTACTATTATTGAACACCAGCACGTAGTAAGTCTATTAAATAGAGTCTCGTTCGTAATTCCTTATTGACCGCGTTCGAGACACAATGTGCTAATATTGAATTATGAATGTGCCCCGTGCCCCGTCCAGTGGTGTTCCCCCAAGACCTGCTGGTGAACGGTCTGAGCGCGTCCAACTTCGCGATGCTGGGTCTGGGCGACATCGTGGTGCCGGGCATCTTCATCGCGCTGCTGCTCCGCTTCGACAAGAGCCTCGCGCGCGGCTCAGAGTTCTACTTCCGGGCCACCTTCATCGCATACATACTGGGCCTGCTCGCTACCATCCTGGTCAGTAAACCAATCAATCAATCATTTTATTTGTCAAAACACAGGTAAATGTACAGAGATCTTATGAATAAAATACATGTAGTGTCACTATGTTGCACCATGAGGCATACAAATTTTATAGGCATTCAATAATACGTCATGCATGTTTTGTTATTACCATCTTTCATTTAAACATTCTTGAATTTAATAATATGCCTTTTCGAGTATAACAATTTCTTAAATTTCGGCTGTTCAGACTGTCTTATTGTTATTTTTGGCAAATGATTGTACACTCCTCTAGACGTCATTCCATTAATACTTTTCCAGAGCAAGGCTGTTTTACACTTAACTGTACCGATGCGTATTATAATAACAGGATCAACGGAGATTGAAGTATCATAGTAACATAAAATATAAATAACACAATGACTCTTTATTGTACAGTCTGCATCAAAAGTAGCAGATCACTTTTTACTTTGTCGTATTAGCACGTGTCAAATTTGTATGGTGTTAAGTACGATGGTGTAAAACGACAAAGTACAAAAGTATGCAGCTACTTTTGATGCAGACCATACACCGCATATAGATAGCAAAATACGTGTCCAATATGTTTTCAAAATCTAACTGACAGACCAGGGGCCATCTATAATTTTGTTCATTTTAGCCTCCTCCCCCTTGTCACACGTATTGCTGTGAAAATTGCAGTTTTTTTGTTCCTGTGTCACAAACCGGCTGACCCAAAAGTGTGACGTAATTTATGCCAACACCCCCTAATTTATGGGTAACCTCTTATATACCTTTAGGAATGTAGGCTACTATATTTATTGTTTTCAGTTAATTAATTGTGTTTGTTTGTGTCAGATAATGCACGTGTTCAAGCACGCGCAGCCGGCGCTGCTGTACCTGGTGCCGGCCTGCCTCGGCACGCCGCTGGCGCTGGCGCTGCTGCGAGGAGACATCAACGCGCTCTTCAAGTGAGTGGCTTGTTTTCCTAAACAGTTGACCTATCTATGGTATAGTAGACGACTCAACATTGTGCCTTGCGGGACACTCGGCTGCAGGATTTTAGAGCAGGTCCAGCGAATCAGGGCCTCAGGGCAAAAATGGATTGGCACCAGTTATATTTCAGAGATAAAATAAAATATAATAATTATGTTGGTATGTAAGTAAATGATGGAGTGAACTTTTCAATGTGTTTGTTTCCTATCTCAAATTTTGGAATCTATTTTCAAATGAAAAGAAAGGCGTAGAGATTAGGAGGCCTTTGAACAGTGTGACACTATTTAGATTTAGACGTTAAAAATAGAAAACGAATGTCAATGAAAACCTGTGATGAAAACTGAAAAGGAAACAAAATATCCAAAGACTTTTTGGTGGTAAAGGATAGTTCTGGCTGATCAAGGCTTCGAAAAAAGAGAAGGGGTCTTTTGAAAAATAATCTTTTGATGTCGTTTGAAAGAGGCCTGTCCAATTGTGTGACGTATCTACGCCAGCTGTATAGCCTGAATACATCTAAAATAAACATGTTTCGTCTGACGCACTTACTAATATAGTATTTAGCCATATCAATAGACAGCTCGTATCACACGGGTCAATGTCTGGTTGATAAGTGTCCGGTAACGCTACTTGTGATGCCATCGGGGAAAGATTGTCGCTTTGTCTTTTACACACCTCGAACTTCCGTTCCAGATAAACCTTGACAATTTAAATTGTTGTAAACAGCATTGATTATTATGATTCTGACGTTAGAAATCTTGCTACATTTATATTATAAATGCGAAAGTTTGTGAGTGTGATGTTTGTTACTATTGCACGCAGAAACATGTAAAGCTGCATCTCTCTGAATACTATGCAACGTAACGTTAATAATCTTAATATTACAGCTACGAAGACCAGCCAGCCGTCGCAGAAGAGCCTAGCAAGTCCAAGAAGACTGAGTAAAGTGAGCCACTGAAAGCACAAAGCACATGACACAATTATGGTAGGGACCAGCGCCGGCACTGTTTAGGTTGGGCGAGACGGGGTGAAATAATTATAAGTTGAAATAAGTTCTGATTAAGCGAAAATTACAAAATGTATGCTGACGAGCCGAGCATGGCAAAGAGCTGGAACGAATCAAAAAAAAAAACCATTTCGTGTGTATATGTTGCCATGTTGTACAAGAATTTTGCGTCAAAAATGACAGTTGCGAATCTTGCGAAGGAAGTGGCGCCCTTATTTGATTTCTACTTTTATTTGTCTCGAGAAACCGATGTATTTCGTGGGCTAAAGGGACGGTATATGTCTATTTGTATAATTATTTCCTTTATTGGCTTAAAATATATATTGTTTTATAACGGTAACATTCGAGGAATGTTTAGACAACCTAGTGCGGGGACGGAGTACTGACCAATACTCGTTATGAGATATCTTGCACAATGCTTTATGTAGCAAACTCGAGATGATACATTTGTGACAGCTGTTTTTATCAAAATTAAATCTTTCGCCATAGTATTTTATAAAAGAATTTGATCATAAGTCAAGATTCGCCGTCCCTGACCACTAGATAGATATACATTACTCCTATTTTAAGGCCCAATTTCTTATGAGACTTTGTAACTTTCGCTCAAACTAAACTATGTTTTGACTATTTTTTACAAAATCATGCTATCATTTTTAAAACTCGTATGAGAATATTGACTTCCGCATAATATCTTCCATTGGTATTGGCTATTGAGCAAGGCACGGTTGATGTGATGATTTCATTCTATAATGATTGTATGAGCAATTTCTCGAACAAGATCATTTATTTGTCATTATATGAATGATAGTCAGTTCTGCCCAGGAAAGCTGTAGCTTAAAATTATGCATAATTTTGCATAATAGGTTGTATTGATTAGAATAAATTAACGTTTTTCAAGCTGGTCACACCAAGGTTTCTTTTGCCCTTGGTCAAATCATAATAATAATGTTTTGTATGTTGTGTTGTATTAGCTAAATTTAATCATATTTTTATCTACTGTTCTGTTTTCATTGCAATTGTGGATATATAATTAGTTTACTAAGTTTATTTTTGTTATTTAAATTTAATTATATTTTTTACGCCGGAAGCGAGTCACAATTTTCTACTTCTGCACTAGCAAAACTAAGAATCTACTATACAGTACAGTTTAATGCAACTTGAAACAGAGAACACAGCGAATCAGTGCTACCAACATTCCGATGAAGATGGACATAATATATAGTACTTTTGTAAAAATAAAACCATTCAACTTAGGACGTATGTATACTTACAAAGTATATTGTTAAATGTGAGAATATTTTTGGCCTCTTTATGAACTCTAAGAATTCCAATCGAGCGTGAAATGTGCGCGGCAGCGGCAGAGCCAGTTGATGAAATGTAATAAAATAAAATACGTCGATATATTATAAATTGTTTTATTTATAAACACACTCATAATTTACACGTCAATTGCACTAGTAACACGAAAAAAAAAAAGATTTAGCAATGTAACTTTTTTAGCAGGCGGGTCACTGAAACTTAACAAGGTACACCCGAGTTTAGAAATATGTATCTATTTCAACCACCCAAAAATATGTTGCCACCTGTTACCACGGCCTTATACGTCAGAATGCGAGTCTGTGGTACATATTTTTTATAGCGTTAGGCAAGTCCATATTTTTGCATTACATTACATTAGGTATACACGACTAGATGTTGCACGCAATTTCATCTGCGTCCTGCAGTAACTTAACACTTTCCATAAAAAGTATTTTAATCTGGGATTAGTGTAGCTTTTAAAATAAAATAATTTTTAAAATCGATTCAGTACCTACCTAGTTGGCTAGAGAGTGTCCTAGGTCAATCACATGAACAAAAAATATTCGACAATTATTTTTTTCTCTTGTCAAGCAAATATCACAAAGATAAGACACGCCAAAGTTCTATATTTCCATCATTTTTTGTTTACAAAAGAAGAAATAATTGATGAATATTTTATATTTAAATTTATTTTGAAACATGCCAGCAAGCATAAAGGTCGGCAAAAAGCAATGGAATAAGCAGAAATGACAGATCTGTCAACCAGGGTCTGAACTAAGAGCGGTGAAAGAGGCACTGGACATAACTTAAAATAAGCACTATAAAATAAATATACTTAAACAAATAATACACCATTACGTGGGTAGATTGTTATTAGTAAATCCTAAGCCCGTGCACTCTATCGTGTTGCGGCTGCCGTCGGGAATTATCTCGAACTTGACCTGCAAGATATTTTAAGAAATTTTGTAGGCGTGTTAACTAACAGTCATCAATCCAATCGTTACCATTTCATATTTTTGTATAGACAATTTATTTTGGTTAGTATCATTTCGTCTTAAAAAAAGCAGCTGGTCTAAGTAGCAAATAGTCTAATAAGCATCTGGTCTAAGATTGTTTCACTCAAATTCGACGGAGCCCCGCTTCGTAGAGCTCCTATTCCGCGTGGCTGAGGTGCCTTGACGCAAATCTAACCTAACCTATGTTTTTTTAAGTTTTCCACATAGAACTAGTTGTCTTTTTTTAAATTACTTTTAGCTTACGTTTATGATACTATGCCGTAAATGTTTAATTGAATAGAATTATTTGTCAATAAAAAAATTACAGCATCAGAGATGTTTTTTAGATAAGAAGATAATATAAACATAAGAATAATCTCCCGAATATATATCCCAGACTCCCAGTATACCATACACACACAAACATTTGTCGGTTTGAATAACCCTTTTCCATCAAATCACCAGCCCATCTTGGGGAGCTGTTCAACAATATAAATATATAAATTGAAACAAATATTTCGTACCTTGGCCAGCAGTTCGGCGATATGTATGGCAGTCTTTGTATGCATCGTGATCTCGCCAACTGTCACAGACGACTTGCCTTCAGCCAGTGCCATGAATATTATTACTTGATCCTGCAAAAATAAATAAATGTGTCGACAACCTATTGTCATAAACAACAAGGGACTAAAGAGAGCCAATATTTCATCCGAGTTGGCTAGCCGAGATTTCTCTATCAGTTGCATTTCGATCACGCATACGTGTTCGCACGTTCTATACTATAAAGTGCAAAATTCGAACTTCGTATCTTGCTGTCGATTTTCGAATTTCGTAGTAGCTCCCCTGAAGTGAAATCTTAACTCAGTTCAGCCAAGCGGTATAAAACGCGATGGACTTCTACGAAATTCGAAGTTCATATCGTACCGTCCCTCTCACTTTCGTATTAAATATTAGCGACAGCGGGACGGCAAGATACGAAGTTCGAATTTTGCACTTTATAAAGGGCCTGGACTGAAATCTTAAGTCAGTTGAGCCAAGCGGTATAAAACGCGACCCGGCCAGTGCAACCCTGGTGGCGTTACCTGCGAGTGAAGGTCGAGGCAGGCGCCGGTCTGCAGCAGCCCGCGGAGCTGGTCGCCGGCCGCGGCCCCGAGCTGGCCGGGCTCGGCGCCGCGCTTCCCCAAACCATCGGCGCCCAGCACGCAGCCTGACGACAACTCGCACGTCACACTGAAAAAACACCATTTAGTTTATGGCTAGACTAGAGACTCGCCCTGGCTGCGCATGGGCATATTTTAAATAAAAAGGTCTAATCAATTACACACATTTTCAGCTCCATTTCCCAAAAACTATAATGTGTATAACTTTTTATAACATTGTCATTTTTAAATTCATGTATTTAATTTGTCACAATTCAAATTCAATTTTCTTTTGTTATAATTTGTAGCTGTCTTATTGTTGTTGTTTGCATGGTCTACATCTGCGAATAAATTTAATGGTGCGTGCGAAGTTCACACTTGGGTCTGGGAGGGAACTATATGGTCCAAGTTTTTTTTATTCTTAGAGGCATGTGCCCAGCAGTGGGAGGTATGTAGACTGGAATGAATGATGGATGAAGTGAAATTCTAACTGCTTGAATACGACACAAAACATACTCACAGCATGCCATTGCAGTTGCCTATCGCTTTGCTGCTGTCTTCCTTGTAGCAAGTAATGGCCGCTTCGCCGACCGCACTGAGGGCGCGCTTCGCTCCCTCCGCCATTTTATGCGCCATCTGTAGGAACAGACGATTAACTTACAGATTCAATGCCATATTTCAATCAACCTTAACTACAATAGTCATCGCGGCCTATACACGTCCCACTATGTTTCAAATTATTTAGAAAGACAAAAGTTAGATATTTATAAGAATAAGAATTGTTTATTAGCTGATAAAATAGATACACATACAGAAACACTGTCTTAATATACACATGCATGCCTATTCCTACCAGCCAAAATGGCCGCCACTCAGCTACGCGAAAAGATCTGAAGATGATTTCGCGACGCTGATTTTCAGGGACGTTTACTTTTATCTCTTACACCTACATTTTATTGCTAATAATAAACAAACAATATTAGGTACGAATTAACTTATTGACCCAATTATTGTTATACACACAAAAAGTCTTGCGTTTTGGAAACAAAAACATACATGCCATGGGAGCATTGAGTGACAATATAGCATCTGCTAAATAAACAAGACCAGCTCTTATATGTATTAGAAACCACTGAAGTTGTTTTATCTTTGTCCGGATACAGCATCTGTAATTGATATTCAAATAATGTTAGGCTTTTTGCAGCAATCAATCTTGCAATTATGTGCGTTTTTCTTAGAGTTGGGTGGTGGCAGTAGCTACAAAAATAAGCAGTATTTTTTTCTATGCAGTTATGTTATGATAAATGTGCTTACATTTATTGGCAACACTCCTGCCACGAAGCTGGATCCCTGTATGCGGACAATGCTTCCAGGGTCCGTCAGGGTCACACCACTGAGCTTCTTTACTGGTTCTACGTCCACTGTCACCTGGCCACCACCCTTGGGGAAGTATCTAACAAACAAATACTGAAAATTAGTGACAAGATAATGGATAATATTAAAATCGCATAACAGTATTTTGACAGTTATTTACTGATTTTTTTGAATGTGTGACTTCCATTGTTGGGATAGTAACTAAAGAGTACTCACTTATTGAATATTTTCGATATCAATTAAACTAAACTTAATTTATATTCTGTTGAACTTGTTTATATTTAGTAAAATTAAGGTTTACAGGTGATAACCGATTAATTTAAATTTTTAGGGGTTGTTTCACCATCCATTGATTAGTGTTAACTGACGGTTAAATGTGATGCCGTCGTCTATTTGAACAAAACAAATAGAGACGGCATCACATTTAACCGTCAGTTAACACTAATCAATGGATGGTGAAACAGCCCCTTAATGTTTTAATTAACCTAAAATTGCTAAAAGTGGCTCCAAAGCGGTAATGTTTCGTGTGCTGTGCCTACCCCATTTGGGTATACAGGCGTGATGTTTGTGTGTGTGTTTAATTCTTTATGTACTTCATAAACAATATTAGAATCATTTAGTTTGACTTTAGACATAAATATTGTAGCCAGCAGCGTCTTTAGCCCATGTAGCGCCCGTGTGCAATTAATGGCAATTATTAATTTAGCGCCATTTAGGAAGCGCGCGGTCAAAATGGAATAGGTACAAAGTTGCCGCGGCCTTCGCCCCTAACACCGCTGCGCCCGTGTGCAACGCACACCCTGCACTATAGGTAAAGACGCCTCTGATTGTAGCATCATTGGTGTACAAGTGATCAAGTACTAGAGATAACTTGTTGACATAAACTAAGAACAACTATGGCCCCAAAACACTGCCTTGGGGTAGCTTATAGCTGGACTGTATTTTTATAGTTTTGTTACTTGCATCTAATATTATAGCAAAGTTCCATTTGAAAGATAGTTTTCAACTAGTTCTAAAGCCATTCCGTGAATATGGACATGCTCAAGCTGTTTTAATAAAATTTTGCTTGAAATAATCAAATGCCTTTGATAGGTCTATAAAAATCCAACAGAAGTTTAACTATTTGTAAATCAGTTCACATATGCTGTAGAATTTCAAATATAGCTAGTGCCATATTTTTAATATCCAACAACCTACCCTCTCCTGTGTATAGTCATGTTAAAATCTCCACCAAATTTTTTCAAGGCATGCCGGAACACCTTGTCCATGTAGTCAATCTGTGGTGCCATCTCAGCATTAGTCCCTCCACGGAGATCCAGCGTGACAGGACCGTCGGCCATCAGGGCACATGGGAGAGCTACTTGTAGAAGCAGGCTGATAGAACTGGAATAAAGATTCAATTTTAGGACTTTAAAACTTTAATATTGAACATTCAATTTTAAATAATATTTGAATTATTGTATGTATTTATGGAAATAATCACAGAGAAACTATTAAATATGCATTGGAAGAGTTAAAAAACTGATTTAAAGATAAGAAAGGTTTTTTTTTAAACTAATTTAAAACCTAATTATTAAAAAGCTTAATACTAATGGCACTGATTATTTCATATAAACTATCATAGCATACCCAGCAGTATGGGGATCAGCTAAGTAATGACCTCCTCTGATCTTTTTAGGGGCAAATTCAACTTCTGTGGACCCAATCTCAGCCCCTTTTATCTTGGCTTGGCACATCTCACCAACCAAATGTATCCCTGAAAAATATTTCATTGTTATTGTTACATTAGTATTTAATTTGGTTCATTTGCCTAATTATTATTAGTTCCTAAGTTAGTGAATGTATTAACCTTTGCAGTGCTGAGCGGCTAAGCCTGGCTTGCTCCTTCCAGCTCTTATCTTTGAAATTCTTACTGGAATACCCAGAATAGCGCTTAACGATATTGAAATTCTGAGAATTTGTCCGCCCTAAAAATAATACAAAAAAAAACTTTATAATTACACTTTTATGTTACAGTCAAAAGTTAAATGGAAAAGCAATGCGCAAGCAAACGCACTGTTGAAAGTTTGGCAAAGATTTTATTTTCTTTAAGTAACATTTTATCCATATGTTTTGTGCTTATGGATTTTCAGTCTTACCCCTTCTAAAAGACTACCATCTATGTCTGTGAAATCCGCCATCGTTTATACCTACTAGCTGTAGTTAGTTACCATCGAAAATAGAAACAAAACTCAAAAACCAGCTCCAAATAATTGAAATATATTCAAGAAAGTTCATTCAATTAAAACCGATAACCTATAATAAATAAAACTGTATCACTGTGTTTATATGTCAAAACAAAACAAAAAGTTTTGACATTTATTTTACTTTGTCTGTGGTATTATACAGAAAGTTGCCTGTGCAGAAAAACAACCACTTCCGTAGTAGATTTATCGATTCGCTTCAAGCAATAAAAACGGAGCCTAAATCGAATCGGTAAAATCCACTAAGTTAGCGTAGCGTCTAGCTCGCTCGCCTTCGCCTCGAAATTTATTTCATTCAAATTAAAAAAAGATTGAAACTTCCGCGCAAAATGTCAATACTTGTTTTGTTGAACATTAGCGATTCAATGCCAAATTTAGCTTGAACTTTTGAATCGAAAACTAGAAATTTCGGGCACCGGATAACACTTGTTTTCAGGAATACACGCTGCAGCTGGAAGCAAGCAACTATAAATAATGCAGCGGAAACCAGGCTACCCCGTGGCTAACTGCAACATTAAAATGGTAAATAACCAATGAATTATCGTTCTTTACAGCACATTTGTGTATTTATTTCGTAATATTTTAAGGGGGTGATAATTTACTGCATGTCTATAGTTTATCTACAAGCTTTTCACTATAGGCGTCGTATATATTGAAATATAACGTAAAAAAAATAACAATCCGTATGCCCAATATGGTCATTATTTTCGTAAACATTATCGCATACTTTAACGAATTCACTGCCACCTGACTTGGCTTGACTGACCACAGGTGCCCCCGACGCACATGTGCTTCAAAATATATGAATAATGATGACAGCGGCACTGGGGGAAGTTCCAAAAACGCATATATGCGTCCGTCGGTGGCAGTGAATGCGTTAACCGATTCAAACAAAAGTATAAAACTCGTTAGCATTATTATATTGTATGCAATAAAGCTGTGGTGTAATTATTCTAATCTGTATTTTAAAATATGATAAAAATCTATCCTAATAAAAAAATCTTTACTGTATTCAATATTAAACATTCCTCTTATTTTACAGCCGGATAGTATACCAATATCTGAAGCAGTGCCATGTGACGACGAGGGAGACCAGCAGCAGCGGCGGCAGCAGCTGATCAACTTTGGGCACACGCAGTGGGGCTTCAACAATTGGAGCTGGAGTGTGAACAAGCAGGACCTCGGTAAAACATAGACCTTGTGGATTAGTGATTCCATGCCTTTTTACTTGACTATGGCAAAGCCAAATGGATGAATAATGATTTTAGCAGTCTATGTATTTTTGTAGTTACATATGACACTGTATCATTTAGACTACTCATCTAATTTTAATAAATAATCACAAGCCTTTATTTAACACCAATTGACACCAATTTAGCTATCAGTGTTTGTTTGTCTGGATCAAGTTTAATTTCACACAATTGTAATGATCAGATTTATTCAAATTTATTAAGCAATAATGCAAGTACAATTAGCAAAATATAGATAACTAATTTGAAAATCTTTTAAATACTTAAGTTAAATTTCAGTAGTCTGGACTCATTCAAAATCATGATAAATTCCTGGACCTATCAAGATACCACCATCTCCAAATTACTTATTATTATTATTAAAGCTTTATTTGCCCATACAGTACAATAAGTTTCTTTATAAATTATATTAGTGACAGTTTACTGTAAAGCCCTTATTGGGTAGCCTTAGGAGGCTACAAATGTTTCAAAGTGTTTTTCATAATTTTTCAGACTTTGTAGACTTTGCAAATGGCAAATACTGCGCAGGTGTGGTTGCGTTTGTGTCTATTACGGTGAAAACAATTGACATCCACCGCGAGAACATTGGCTATGCCACATGCGTGGCCGGACAAAAGGGATCAGCTATCTACCAGGCGAGGAAGGTATGGCTTTATCAACTTATTAGGCTTACTAGGGCTTGAAATTGGCACTAAGAGCCCTGCCTCACTGGGACGCCATGTTGACGTGGCTGGCGACGCATGCATGGCTCCCTCTGGCGTCCAAAGGTCCCCAAACAGAGTAGCCATGGCTACTCTTCACTCAGTTTGACAATGTCGTTGGGAATGGACATAGAGGAGATTTCACTTATTTATTACGGGGGTCGCAGAAAAATATAAAGAGAATAAAAAAATAATTAAAAGGAAATTATGGGTTCCAATACCAGTTTGTACTGATTTTTATGTAATCCAATCATTTTGTGTCACTAAACTGGATTATTTAAAAAAGGTTTACTGTTACATTTATTTAATAATATTCTTCTTTTCTGTTGCAGTGTGCAGTTACAAATGCACTCCGCGAGACCTTGCTAAGTTTCGGGGGCAACATAGCCACGGAGCTGCTGGAGCTCCTCGAGTCCCACCGGGCCCGAGCCGGCGCCGCAGCCCGAGCCGCAGCCGGAGAACAATCAGAACCTCGCCAATAAGCCCAATGAACCAAAAAACTCCCCACTCCCAAAGAACATTAGAAAAGATTCCGTAGAAATGGCACCAATCAACCCAGTGAACATCAGGCATCCACTCGTGCCTCCGGTGATGAAGAATGCTGTCGTTCAGAATCCCCCGCCGGTCGCTAAGGCGCTTCCCATGCCGGCCAACCTGCCCCCTGCGGCGAATAGGCCGCCGGTGGTGAGCGCGCCGCGGCCGCCCGCGCCCCACGTGCGCCCCAACTCCAATGTAAGTTTCGTGCTGCAGCCCGTGATGGGGGGCGTCGTGCCCCCCCTGTACGCCCCCGGCCCCCCGCCGCGTCTGCCCCACGTCCCAACCCCCCACGTGTACCCAAACTACTACGAATACGCTGGCCCCTGGCACTTCACCTACGAAAGTTACGACCGACACCACGGTAACGTGAATTTAAATTTTAATATACCTCCGAAGAACCTCGTCGTGAACAGCCGGTCTGGCTCAGTGGAGTGCAAGAATGCTTGCGGGGTGCGACCGAGCGGGCCCGAAGGGGATCCCATCCAGTATGCCCAGCACCCCCAGAACCAAGGCTGCTGGATCAAACCTACGATCTTCTACGATGGTTTCTGGACCGAGCAGAAGGTCAAAAAGTGGGTAGCGGAGCAAGTAGAGAAGCAGTTCCCTGAGGACGCGTCCCAGAAGTCCGTCTCGCCCAGCAGCGGCCCGCCTGACCCCAAGTCTTAACAATCACAAAAACTCGCGTACGAGAGATATCTTTTCAGTATTTTCAATATTAATCGTTTTTGAATCAGGACAGGCAAATGAGAACCGAGGCCGTATTGTTTAACCCAGGAGTTCCCAAACTGTGCATCGCGACGTCTTAAGGTGGGGCCACATACAGTCGCTCGACGCTCGTTCCAACGTCAAAACTGGTCACGTGACATTTAGCGATAAAGCTGCAAATGTTGAGCTTTATCGCTGGAAAAAAAAAACACTTCAATTTCGGCGAAGTTTTTTTTTAATTCACTCCAAAATCATTTATTTGTACCACTGCCACGACTGCTACTAAATGAGATTAAGAAATCAGCTTCCAAGACCAAGACCATTCCTGCAAGAGCAATCTTGTCGCTGCGAGTCGCGGGAAATTCAAAATCACCTTCAAAACGGGGTCACGTGACCAGATTTATCGCTGAAAACGAGCTACTAGCGACTACATGTGGGTGCACCCTTAGCGCGTGGTGGCACTATCCTAGGGGCGCCGCGAGACGCAGCAATTTTCTTTTTCAAGGGCATCGTAAAAAAATTACCACGTGTAAAGAGGGTAATAATAATAATATAAATTGATTTGAAACCCTCGGTTTAGCTAGAAATCAGCTCTCAATTTCTTTCTATCAAACGGTAAACGATAATGATAGAGAAAGACGGTGAAGCCGATCTCGAAAGCGTGTTAGAAAATACGGCCTCTGTTTTGGGGCATGCATTCGGTTGTCATCGTGACGTGGCCTATTGTTTTGTGGAAACTATTTCAGGTGTTTTCTATGAATAATGAAATAATTTTAACATAATGTATTATGATGTGACGTTAGGTTCAGTTAGTTAATATTTGTTGTATCATATTTCATCAGCAAGGCTTGGAAACAGGTTCGTAGCGTTTTTGGTAAAAATACTCTCGCTTATCACTAAAATAATAGGTGACCCCGAGAGTAAGACAGCCGGTGAAATTACTGGCACTTGAGGTATCCCATCTTAGTCCTCAAGGTTGGCAACGCATCTGCAATCCCCCTGGTGTTGCAGGTGTCTATGGGCGGTGGTGATCTTTTACCAACAGGAGACCCACTTGCTCGTTTGCCATCCAGTCAAATAAAAATAAAAATAAAATAAATAAACATAAATCTATAATCCATACTAATATTATAAATACGAAAGTGTGTGTGTTTGTATGTTTGTCCGTCTTTCACGCCGAAACGGAGCGACGGATCGACGTGATTTTTGGCATAGAGTGGCATCGGCTACTTTTTATCCCGGAAAAATGCACAGTTCCCGAGGGAACAGCGCGCGATAACGGAATTCCACGCGGGCGAAGCCGCGGGCAAAAGCTAGTATTATAAACACGAAAGTTTGAGTTTCTTACTCTTCCACACTAAGACGGTTGCAAAATTTGGGATGTAGATAGATGCATCTTGGGAATAACATTTTCGCGTAGTTTTAATTTCGATATTACCGCGGGATCGCGTTGTGCGCTTGCGAAATCCCGACCGAATCGACCGCTAAGTCTAGACATGAAATCATTTTCAAGATTGCTAACCTAAAGCAACCGGTTGCCAAAAACAAAGAAGGTTAAAGTTGACATATTATTATTATTAATATTGCGCAGTTGTTCTTTATGCAAAACAAATTAGGTAGGACATTGATGTAATTATGAGATTTCCCAAGGGACTTAAGTTAGATCCCTAATGCGCGGGTAAAAGCTAGTTTAGAATAGTTGCAAAGAGGCCTCGAGCCGAAAGGAGAGGTATTCGCCGGCCTCCTACTAGGTGGACTGATTGCGAGAGTCGCGGGCAACCGGTGCATGCAAGTGGCCAGTTGTCGTTTATTGTGGCGTTCTATGGGGAAGGTCTTTGTTCAAGGGTAAATATTCAGCGTTTTTACGGCGTTTTTTTTCGTCATTACCGTTTTACAAATATTATAATAACAGATGATGATCAAGGTTAAATTTTTGTGGAAACTAAAGACAATACCGATGCTTAATATAGCGTGCTCAAAATTCTTGCGATTTGTCCTTCCATTGTGCTTACGTGGGATGGTAATGACGTTTAACCGACCGGTCAAAACGCTCGAATATTTACCCTCAACAGATGATGATGATGATGATGATGATGCTGATGACCGAGGCCTCTCGTCTGTCGTCGACATATATGCAGTATAAATCTGGTCATCAAATATGACATTGGCTAACTTTTTTCTATCTCGTTCGGAATATAAAGATCTTCGTATCTCAAAATTTAGCACACTCTATTTTTTAATCGTTTTTTCGATACCGCATAAGTGTTATAGTGCTAAATGGTGACTGTTTAGATACCTAGCTTAGTATAGTATTGGTATTGCTTTGCAGCACATAGGGAGAACTAAGAGTATACCACAATATAGTTAGTGGTCTATTTCTGAAATTTGTTTGAATGTGGATCCCTGTAGTCATAGTATAAACACAGTATCTTATCTGGATATTGACTGAGTGAACCGCTTTGCGAGTCATATCAGTTGGTAGCTAGCTTTCTATGGTTAACATACGGTTTTATACTGTGCTGTGTTGGAAATGCGTTATTAGGCAACCAAAACGTAAGAAACAAACAAAGAAAGTACATAGTTTAAGAGGCAGTGTATCCCTAAGTATTACCTAAGTAAAGAATTTAGTTTTAGGATTTGTTAGGTTGTGTTGTTTTAAGACTTGCTTGGGAGCGTAAAAGTGACATGATTATGTGGAAAAAAATATAATTCAGCTTTACAGAATGTAAGAAAGTCGCATTAAATATTACCAGGGCTAAAATGGGCAGGTGCAGTCGGTGTTATGTGGTTTTTGCGGGTACAGTCAAAGAGCTTTAACTGACCATTAAATAGGTGACAGAATCTACGAACAAATAATCAGTCAGGAATTGAAACTGCGGGGCTTAAAAACCGTGTTCTGCGCATTTGTCGTGCATCTGACATTGCATCACGCGCGCAAACCAATCCCTGCTTTCTTTTTGAATTTTAACCAATCAACAAGCACGTCTATTTGCAAACTCGAAAATGATTCTTATTTGAAATTCATAAGTCGTTTTGGTTTAAAGTACGGCCACTTTTTGTGTGGAATATGTTCTGAGTTACGCTTCCTGACTTATTATTATTTGTAGGACAAAACTGACAAAATGAGAGTATTGGGAAAAGATGAACGCCACAAACCATTATTTTTGTTACCATTTTATAATGGTTAGGTTGGTCTTTGACTAGTACCAAGCGATTTAAATATGCTCAAATCTGTGTCAACATCAATTCAAGATCTTTAAATTTAAATCGATTGATTCACATATTTTTGAGGGTAATTTTAAATAGTTTTCTCCAAATTAAGATCTAAAGAAATGCTTGAACTCGAATAGAATCTGCGGATGTGTGTAATACTCATTTTTTTTAACTATTTGGTACTCGGAAGCTTTGCTGAAGGCATGCTGCTTTCGTTATTCGACTTTATTTTTAATATAAAGTAATTATGAATTTTGAGAAGAATTAATTGAATATGTGAACTTATACGATGAGATGACAGTAAAATGTTCGGGCTATTAGACATTAGGTAGGTACATGACCAATCAATTGACATGTACCCCCTGTTTCACCATCCATTGAGTAAATTTATTTGACGGACAAATGTGATGCAGTCTCTGTTTGTTTTGTTCGAATAGACGGAGACGGCATCACATTTACTGTGGTGAAACAGCCCCTTAGTGTTATTCTACGACCCCGTATTTGTCGAACTGTAATGAACGACACTAAGGCACGACCTGATAATTGAGACCCTTAGCAAATGAGGGTTTTATTTATAACGTCGTACATTTTCTGTCGTTCATTCCGGGTTGACAATTACAGATCGTTCTTTAACCGCACCCGATTTTGTACGGTAATTCTGAACATAGTAAGGGTTTCTTGAGAGATATATTGCAAAGAATATATAGGCATATTCAGCTTTTCACCGCTGCGTGGACATGGCCTTTATCTGGTAGCCAGGGTTCTTAATGTAAGTTAATTATAACCAGAGAGCGGAATTTTCATGGCATTTTTTGACCTGTCATAGTGACTTCTCACTAGAGTTATGGATAACGCTCATTTTCGAGGCTTAAAGACTCGAGCCCTTAAGACTCCAGAGTCTTAAAGACTCGACTATATTTGACAATTATATTGGCTTATTTTACGCGTATGGATGCAAGAAACCGTCTTTGCGGCCTTTGAGTCGTTAAGCCTCGAGAGTCTTTAGGGTTCGAGTCTTTAAGCCTCGAAATGAGCGTTTTTCACAACACTACTTCTCACTTATCGACTCTACCTAAATGATGTCGATATATATGTTTTTTTTTTAAATTAGATTGTCGTAAACTTATTATGTCAAATGAATATTTGACTGTAAAAGGAATAGTTTAAAACCGGAAAATATAAAAAAAAAAACATTCTGTTTCTTTATAGAGACATTAATGGAACACTTGTTAACATTACAACAGAAGAATTTCAACATGAAATGGAAAAAAAAAAGAACTGAAAATATTAAATTAGAAATTGTTATCCATTCATTGTTCATTGCATATATCTATTTCACATTTTCAACTGCTCGAAAGTTGGAAGAGATCGCTCTTTAACTTAAGGCCGCCTATTGTTTACCTCTACTTTTAATCTTATTTAGTACCTATGTTGTGTATCGAAATATATATGTATATCGGGAGTCGATAAGTGAAAACTCACTACGACAGGTCAAAAAATGCCATTAAAATCCCGCTCTCTGATTATAACTAACATCTCTCGCTATTATAACAGCGCGTGTGGGCCCACGCCCAGGCAAGAACCGCGAACGATTGTGGACGTCTTTCGGTTGATGATGACGGTCTACAATATAGGTGATTTGGTGATACTTTAACCACTGACACCTTTTCATATTAATTCGTATATGCCTAGTTTGAATGGAATTTGAATTCTAGACTCATGAATCTTTACCTTTTATTAGGAATTTGGTATTTAATATTTAAGGTTATTATGACCATGGAATTGCTCGTATGTATGTACATACTTTTTATGTAGTTATAATAACTTAAGATATTGTGTGCAGTACATGTTTTTACTGTAATAAATTGTTTGAAATTTTGCCATGTTTGATTGTTAATTGTTTCGTTCTGCCCGTTTTAGTTTGTTTTTCGTTTAGTTTTAATAATTATAAGTGTAAGGCTTAACTTTATATACATTCAAGCTACAAAACTCAAGATTAGTTATTGTTTAGGCAATAGCTTGGATACTATATGACAGCTGCAATACCTTTCAGTTAGAAATTGTGTGGAAAATTGGAAGTAATAGGTCATTTTAGATTGCACGATTGATTCAGAAAGTAGCTGTCGCCCGCGACTCTTGCAAATAATTCGTTTATTAATAACTTAAAAAAGTTATTTGGTGGAAACTGCAATTTTTGTACCGTTTTTGTCAAACTTAAAACCTAAAATTGCTAAAAGTGGCCCCGAAGCGGTAACGTTTCGTGTGCTCTGACTACCCCATTTGGGAATACAGGCGTGATGTTTATGTGTGTAATTTTCTGGAAAAAAACTGTCCTATGTACTGCGCTGGGTATCAAGCTATCTCCATACCAAATTTCATCTTAATCGGTTCAGCGGTTTGAGAGTGAAGAAGTAACAAACAGACAGACGGTTACTTTTGCATTTATAATATTAAGAGTTTTGAATCTTTTTGTATTTATTTCAATTCCAAATTTACTGTTTTTTTTTTTTTTTCTGTGCATCTATATTTCGTATTTTCAATTTATAATATTAGTAATGAAGTAAGGATATTAATATATGTAATGGCGGTCGCGTCTGAAACAAATCGACTACTACTTATAATGAGTAATTAGGTACCTATATGATTTCACTGGCCAAAATAATACCTGTAATTAAGCATTATACTGTAGTATTCTTTTATCGCTATCCCGCGGGAACTGCCACTTTCCGGGATAAAAACTATCTCATGTCCGTCCCGGGACTCAAACTATCTGTACATCGAATTTCATCTAAATCGGTTCAGCAGTTTAGACGTGATGAGGTAACAAACAAACACGTTTTCAAACTTTCGCATTTATAATATTAGTGGGTGGGAGTTGTAATAATGCTTGGTAACAGAGTGGTAGTTATATACAAATAAAAACAGAGTAAGAAATAAAAAGCCGTGGTGGCCTAGTGGTTTGACCTATGGCCTCTCAAGCAAAAGATCGTGGGTTCAAACCCCGGCTCGCACCTTTTGAGTTTTTCGAAATTAATGTGCGAAATCACATTTTAAATTTACCACGAGCTTTACAGTGAAGGAAAACTTCGTGTGGAAATTGCACAAACCTGCGAAGCAATTCAATGGTGTGTGTGAAGTTCCCAATTCGACTTGGCCCGCGTGGGAACTACGGCCCAAGCCCCCTTCTGAGAGGCGGCCTGTGCCCAGCAGTGGGCCGTATATGGATCCATAAATTACGTCACACATTTAGGGAGGAGGAAGGGTCGGGTTGTGACAAAGGAACAAAATAATTGCAATTTTCATAGCAATTCATGTGAGGGGGAGGGGAGGTCTAAAAATAAGTAGTCAAAATAGGAGTTACGTACTTTATGGCCGCTTGTAGACGTCCTTTGTCCTCACCGGACAACGGATCGTTTTTTATTGCCGGAGTTGCGGGTTGTATGGGTTACAATGAATGTCTGTACATGCAGGACGCTTCGACGGACGGTGAAAGCAACGGACGTCTACAAGCGGCCTATGGATGGCCCCTATAGGCTGGGATGATGAATAGTGTTCTGCTCAAAATTTGATAGTGCCCTCAGCAATGCGTACTGTACAGGAGGGGTTGGACGAGGAGGCGCGCGCTGAACGGAAGCGGAGACAGCGGCAGGCGCAGGAGGAGTTCCGGCTGCGACAGCTGCAGAAGCAGAGGAACGGTTAGCGAGGACACCGGGAGGCTGGGTTGCTACCAGAGAAGCGAGGAGTGTGTTTTTCATGAACCTGTAGCGACTCCTATCGCCATCTAGTGAGAACATATAGAAACTCCAACCGCGCTATCGAAGTTTCACAACTCGGACGCAATTTACAACTACCGACGCTCGTCTTTCGGACTTCGGTCCTCAGGCACAACACCTGCCTGGAGTATATACAAACGCTTCATTATTCAAATTCAAATCATTTATTCAGTAAATAGGCCGCAATGGGCACTTTTACACGTCATTTTTTAAACTACCAGCCTTTTCGGAAAGACCATCATTGCCAAGAAGAATGCGCCGCAAGAAACTTATTATGATGGATCCTAGTTATCTCATTTTATAATGTAGCCTGTAATATGTCCCACTGCTGGGCAAAGGCCTCCCCTTTCTTTCGCCACTCCTCCTATCATGAGCATGCACCTGCCAATCGAGCTGAAAAACGCTCAGGTCGTCCCGCCATCTCTTGGGTCTGCCTCTGCAGGGCTACTACGAAACTCGAAACTCGAAGTTCGTGTCGTGCGGTCCCTCTGACACTTATACTATTTAATACGAGAGCGAGAGGGACCGCACGACACGAACTTCGAGTTGCTCCTTTCGTAGTAGCCCTGCTGCTCCTTTGGCCTTCCTTCGAAACCCAGTTATCTAAGTAAATAAATTTTATTATTATTATTAACCTATCCTCGCGGGATAGGTAGCTGAAGGGTTTCTAATGGGTCCATGAAAAACACATTATACGCTACACATTCGCACATCTCTGATAGAAACGGAGCCAACTAATTTAAAAACTAGAACATGGTTTATTGTCAATGTTAATTTGGACCATTGGAAGTGATTCGAGTAAAAATAAGTTTCTTTTGTTTTTAATAAGTACATCTTTTTTTGCTGACTGTACTGCATTGTCATCCAAGTTACGTAAATATGTATACCAACTATCAAGTCGACCGGATCACTGGAAGTGGGTCAAATTTAACATGCAAGATAAGTTAAATAAAAACTTGTAATAATTGCAAGTTTTGTTTACATTGTTACAAAGTGAAGGTAAAGGGGCCAAAAGTAAAGTACATACTTTAACATTCTACTGTAGATGTAGACCTGAAATTTACATTTAGGTACAATAACTCTTTATTGCACACCAACACATAGTAAGCTGTAGAGAAAACAGGTACCTATACCGGGTGTGGCCTGTAATAAGAGCAAAAAATTATAACATAGATCGTCCTCGTCAAACTGAACAACATTATTTCAGCGACTTAAAAATAATGGAGTCCTTGAATTTTCCTTTTTTCATACAAATTAAATACTGCTATCAATGTACGCCGTCCTAGAACACAACTGACGTCGCCTGTCACGCTACAAACATCAACCATTTTGCTTTACATTGCTTCTTCGAAAGTGTAATGAAAATTAAAAAACTAATTATTTTATAAAGTCGCTGAACTAATGTTGTTTGGTTTGAGGAGCATAATCTATGTTTTAATTATTTGCTCATATAACAGGCCACACCCGATATACACAGAGATTTTCATTTATTTACCATGTAAGTATTTATTCGTTCCTCAATCCTCAATCTCAATGTCAAATCGACAAAGAGGGTGTTTCTAACCGCTATACTCAGAGATGTCAATCAAATCAACCAGATGCCTTATTGTCTAACGCAGGGTTTCTCAAACTTATGGCTCCACGTACCCCTGTTAAAGTTTCTACACTATAGCGACCCCCCCCCCCCCAAGTAATAAAATTGACTGTTGGAGAAACTAAAAATAAAAAATACAAAAAGACTCCAAAAACCAATCTTAATCATCTTGCTAGTCTTGCAGCCTGGTGGTTTTTGGAGTCACGTAGTCGCGAACCCCCTACCGTCGAATAGCGAACCCCTAGGGGTTCGCGTACCCCACTTTGAATAACCCTGGTCTAACGTACTCGGGATCACAACCGTCACCGCTTCTTTCTGTCACGCGGTATATGACGAGGATAGAAAGAGACGGTGACTGCGAGTTGCTAGAAATGAAAAGCTGTTGGTACAAAGTAGGTACAGTTAGTTTCAACAGTAAACGGCAGATATGTTTGTCAAAAAAATATCGATATTTCGAAGTATTGATGAAAACGCTAACCTTTCTTTAATTTCTTAAAAAATAAACTTTCAAAAAACCTATAACTACGAGTATTATACGTAATGTGAGAAAAAGGACATTCGTTACACCATTAGCACATACTAACCCAACTGGCAAGTTAAATACACTGACGAGCAAATATAAAGGTTCGGTTACTAGAATCGCAATAGGTCCCAAAGTCCTATTCAAGATAATTTCTTGACTTAAAAAGTACATTGAAGCTAATTTAATCACGCATTAGTTAACTCAACATAAAGAATAAAAGTCTTTACTAAACTCATTTTAATCGAAGAAGCTACTATATTTATCGAAGCAGAGAAGCTCGCACCTCTGAGTTTTTCGAAATTCATGTGCGGAGTGAAATTTACCACGAGCTTTTTCGTGAGGAAACCTGCACAAACCTAATTCATGGTGTCTGTGTTTCATTCCCTTGCCTGCAGTGGGACGTATATGCATGAAGCTAACACAGCGGGTTTTGTAGTAATCGACATTTTTGTAACCGACCCTTTATCTTTGCTCGACAGTGTATAAGTCTAGCTATTTTTCTGTATAAGTAAAACATTTGGTGCTGAATCAACTTTCTGCTACTAACTACCACGCATTCTTTTTTGTTAAGTAGGTAATTATTTCCAAAGTCGTCGACAGTAATCGTTTAATAATTTAGGTCATATTCAGTGTCATTTCTTGTCGACTTTGCTTACTGTATTTTTTCAATAAATTCGTTTTGCTTCATTTTTTCGCTTGGTCGGACTTTAATTTCCTTGGTTTGATATGTCACTCCGAAACTTGCATATTCAATTTTATTACATACTTACTTACCACCATAAACGGATTCCGTTAATGTAAGACTGTATATTTTTCAACCTAGATTCTAGAACAAATATAATATGGCAAATACCTAGTTCTATATTGAATTATTCAATATGCAAATAGTGGTGGGCAAAATTTCTTCATTAGCTTAGTTTCTAAGATAAAGATGTAGTGCAGTTGAGGGAATAAATACCTACCTATCTAAACAGCCATACCGTTAAAATATATTATAATATGTAATATGTACATACATCGATCTTATGATTAGAGTCATAAAGGTGTATAGATATGTTTGACATCTTGGTAACGTACATATATTTATGACCTTGACTGTATAGTCGAGGAAACTAAATCAAGTAACAGGACGGAACCTTTGTTGACATCCCATGCTACATTTGCCAAAGAAATCATAGCGAAATTGATTATTCCACTTCCACTCTGGTACCGTCAAGGACTTGGGCCATTCATTCATTGGGCAATTCATGGGCCACCGTGGAACCATTTCACAGTAAACCTAATAGCGACATCGCATTAATTAACAAGGAAATCGTAACAGTGGCGTAGCTAGGTAACCTAGGGCCCTGGGGCAAATAAAAAAATGGGGCCCACTGCTATCAAAACTGGTAAGGTTTTTTGAAGTAAAATCATTATATATACAAATACCTACTTTAAAAATGCTAAGCAACTTTATCATCAGCTATAAAGCAGACTTTCGAGGGCCCCCTGAGCTTGAGGGCCCCGGGGCACTGCCCCGCCTAGCCCCTTGGTAGCTACGCCACTGAATCGTAATGACTTTTCCATATTTCTTATATTAAATACTTTTAGCGTGATAAAATGAAATAAAAAATTAAATACTACGCGTGAGCGTGACGGCACTATAGATACGAAGTTCAATTTTAACTTTGTAGCCGTATTGCCCAACGCTTTGGCGCTCGCGATCGCATTCACCTTCTCTATCCTACACCGTGTGATAGAAAGAAGCGATGAAAACGATCGTGATTCCAAGTGCGTTAGACGAGGCCTCTGGAGCAATACCTCTTTGAACCTCAAACCCTTGTCTGCAGAGGAGCAGCATCAGAGCAGCAGCCTGGACAGCCTCCTGATGGCTATACCCACCCAGGACATAGTGATCGAAGACAGCGCCGCGTCGAAGCGCAAGTCGCCGCCGCCCGAGGGTTCCGCCAAACGGCGGCCAGGAGTGTCCCGGCTGGACATTGTTGAGACTGAATGAAGGGAATCACGTACCTAGTTGTTATTAATCAATAAGCTACATTCCTAAAAATATCATCATCATCATCCCTATAAACGTCCCACTGCTGGGCACAGGCCTCCTCTCAGAATGAGAGGGCTTGGGCCGTAGTTCCCACGCGGGCCCAGTGCGGATTGGGAACTTCGCACACACCATTGAATTGCTTCGCAGGTTTTTGCAGGTTTCCTCACGATGTTTTCCTTCACCGTAAAACTCTTGGTAGATTTCAAATGTAATTCCGCACATGAATTTCGAAAAACTCAGAGGTGCGAGCCGGGGTTTTATACCCATGAGAGGCCATAGGTCAAACCACTCGGCCGACACGGCTTTTCTTATAAAAATATATTAGGCGATAATTAAATAACTGAAAACATCAGACAAACCAATATTTTATTTATTTAAGTAGTTGATTGCATTTACGAATTTTCGAATACGTTGTTAAGTCAATTTACTTGATTTCTAACTCTACACTCATCATTTGTATTGTGGCTCTTAGATAAAAATCCGTTGGCCGTTTTTAGATAAAAATCAAACTGACAGCAAGTGATATTATCTAAATAGTATTTAAGCTCTCTAAAACATTTAAATAGGCGTATGCATTCGTAACATTTAGGGGCTGTTTCACCATCCATTGATTAGTGTTAACTGACTGTTAAATGTGATGGCGTCTCCGTCTTACGGTGGATGGGACTGGGCTGGGCACAGTAAAAAAGAAATTTAAAAAGAAACACAACCTGAATTAAAACTGTGTGCAATCGATCCTACACTCGATTCTGAAAAACTACTTTCCGGTTTTCAGTTATTTAATTATTATCTTGTGTATTTATTCAGTCAGTCAGTTAATTAAATTATCAAAAAAAAAATCGGACTCATTTTTCTTACAAGCCGTGGTGACCTATGGCCTCTCAAACAGGATCGTTGGTTCAAACTCGGGCTGGCTCCCTTTTATTCTATATTCCGTAATAATTTCGGAAAATAAGTAATAGTGCATTTGTCTGGGGCCAGATTTCAGTCTCTATATAGCTTCAGTGGTTTAAACTGTGCGTCATGTTTTAGAAGCATTGAAGAGCCAAAGATTGAAACTGTTTAGAAATAAAGCTAACACCTTAATTATGTATACTAAAAACGCGGAAGTAACTCTGTCTATCCATCAGTCTGTCTGTTACCTCTTTTTTCCCGGAAATGCATAGTTCCCGCGGTATAGCGATAGAAGAAATCTTCACAAACGGACGTGCGGGTAACAGCTAGTAAATAATAAAAACTCTTTACAGTGAACTCAGTTGTATTTACTAAATAGGACCTTACATTAGACTATGTACAGGGGAGAACTAAATACTTTGTAGTACTATTAGTCATTGTACTCACTAAAAGAACTTAAAACATACTTCTGAAGAACTTAAAACTACTTATAGTTATTGAAGACATAAACCAGGCTATTCGTTATCTAGCTGAGGGATTTCACGTTTGGGACAGTCAGCATCAGATACTGACGGACGAAAGGATCCACTGCGTCACTTAGCTTAGGTCTTTTTGGCTATTCGTGTGTATAAATATGCTATTGCCAACTGTACGTTTCAAATGTACAAACTCAAAAACACACACAAAATAAATCGAAATTTAAATATTATTAATATAATGTTAGTTTTATACAAACCTATACTTGAAACGTTTAGGTAATTAACGAAATGTAAACAAACTTCAGCTGCCAGATTTGGTACATTCAAGGATTAAATATTTTACTTATCTATAATTTGTAATACAAACTAGACTAGTGTATTTCAATACAGAAATGTAAATGTTTAGATAGTTTTAATGTGAGGAATTTCAATATCAAAGACACCAATTGACGTTGTTTTTTTACATTTAGTTAAATACCTATCCAAACCAAGTATAAGTGATAATATTTCAATGTAAATGCAAAGTAATTGGTTCGCAGAATTGTGTCATCAGATAGCCTGCGCTCAAATTGCGAAATGTTGCGAATTAGTTAAGGTACCATGTTATTTGATACAAATAAAGTATTGTGAAATGGAAATATTGTTTCTCTTCAAAATGACGATATAACAAAACCTTTTTTTTTTTCTAAAAATAGATTTTAATACAAAGATTTTAACGAGAACAAAAACAAAAATAATGTGCATTCGTCGCTAAAGTCATCAAGCTAGATAACAAATAGCAAAATAAACCAGTCAGTTATTTATAATATTATCAGTACAAAAATCTGTTAAACCATTTACGCAAAACAACTAAATACCTTTCAAGGTAAAGCTTAAAATAATAAGACTCGCAAATGCTTGCTTCAATCATCAAAATCAAAAGGGGTCAATAATTGCATCACTGGGGGGCTACTACGAAATTCGAAAATCGAAGTTCGTATAGTACCGTCCCTCTCACTCTCATATAAAAACAATATTAGCGTCAGCGGGACGGCAAGATACGAAGTTCGAATTTTGCACTTCGTAGTATGGGGCCTTCTCCTTCTCGAGTATATCCCGCGACTCTAAAGTCTAGCGGTGACTGTCAATGCGAAGAAGTATAAAATAAGGCAACAATCCCACCGCCACCAGCCAGTAGCGAGAAGAGTATTTTAGTATGAATATTTTATCGCTTTTGTCGGCGAGAGATATATATTTCATAATAGTAAACACTCGTCTACTAGCCGGCGGTGGGAATAATGACTGTCACGTGGGCTAGACTTTCGTGCCGCGAGCTGTAACATCACTTTATAGAATATTCAATGTCACTGGTTTGTGATATTTTGTTAAGAACTAATTATTCTTGGGCTTAATACGCTAGGTTTTATTGCTGTGGTAAAGCATACCAAGTAAAGTGAAAGAAATTGCATTCTTCTTATTCTTCTAGTTATTTTAAAAATAAACCAATGTCTCCTTGACTGAGATTTGATATCTTCATTATTTAGGGCACGTTTCCTCAAGGGCCTAAGAACTTCACAAATCCGGGCCTCTAAGAACAGGGCTTAAGAAATTTGTAAAAATATGTTTTGTCTCTGTCAGACAGCGTAACAGAAGCAAAGGACGTAGGAATGCTTAAGACAGAAATAAACGCTAGCGTTAGGGCCTCAATATTTTAAATCTTAGTCGTATATTGGCTTGCTTTATTTAAAACTATATGACTCAAATAAGTATTAACCCGAAACTTAACATAATATGTTACTCATTAATATTTTAACATAAATCGAAACTTCTGCCATGTCTAAAAACAACCTTTCCGCGTTATAATTAGAACATTTACATAAAGCTTTCCATAAAGTCACGAATCTTTAAACTAACTTACATCTAACAGACAATATTTACAGGTCTGTGTATACATAAATGTATAACTAATGTAGTATATCTTTATTTAGGGTTAGGTCATTCCTAGACATCATTAACATCTTGTTGTTAATTGTAAATAATAAATTAACATTACCCTCCGTGATAATTTAAAAAGTTGATAGTGAGTTTAAAAAAAAAATGCAAAATTCAAAGTCAACCAATTAATCCAAGGCTCACGACAATAAAGAGTAAAAAATGAAGGTCACATTTTGCATAACTCAATTTATTGACTTTAACATGGCAATAATTTTGTATACTCTCCAGTTGCACTTTAGCTAAACTGTTACTTCTAATGAGGGTCTTTCGACGGGCGAAATAGCGCTACATGGTGTTAGGGCGTTTTTCCACTAGCCGGCGCCGGCGCCGTGCCGGGGCCGGGGAACCAAAATAGTACATTGTGTCTTAAGGGCGGTAAATAAGGAATTACGAACGAGAGTCTATTAGAAGCCCGAAGTCGAAGACTGAGGGCTTTAATGAGTCGATGTTCGTAATTCTAGTACCGCCCGTGCGACATACAATGTTTTTCATCACATTTGCGAGTGAAAATGTATATTTGTAAAAGAAAAACTAATATTTTTTCAAAAATTGCCGATACAGCTGACTGCGCTCTTGGCAAGGGTAAAGTACAAGTTAGTTACATTTATTTATATTTTCTTGGTTTTTAAATAAGTTAAATTGGAAGCTCGCGGTTATTGACCTTGAGTCTACAGTTTCTCATCAAAAGAGCGTACTCCTACCTAAAAGGCCGGCAACGCACTTGTGACTCTTCTGGTTTTGCAGGTGCTCATGGGCGACGGTAATCGTTTACCATCAGGCGATCCGTTTGCTCGTTTGCCCCCTATACCATAAAAAAATCGCTTCACTATGATATATGGCGCTCATATAATATATAAAATTCGATATTATTGCTATGAATATGATTACGAACATACTAGGTATACATATCTTGAACTACGATTGCATTTATATCAAGCGAATTAAAAAAGTTGAAAAAAAAAAGTATAGCCACGGTTATAGTATTCAGTCCACCCTGGTTAAAGCCACTGCCGAGAACGCATATATATATGCGTTATCGTGTCCTTGGCCTAGTTTCGCTGTCATAATTTAGCAGTCATTTAAACGCACATGTGCGTTCGCGACAGCTGATGAAATCTCGTGTCTAACATCTGGCTGCGAATGCGTCAAAATATCTGTTAGCGGAATCGTAAAGCGAAGTTCTCTCCTACTCTGACGCGTTGTGGTCCCTTTAGGAAAGAACGGAGCGTGTCGTATCCGCGCCGTTATGCTAGAGAGGGAGGGAAGATCGCTTTACGATTATACTTAAACTGATTTTGAAATATTGGCTGGCAATATGATTGTTTAATAAATCTGTAGCTAAGAAAGTGTATATTTATTTATCATATATAACCTACTGTTGAACGCCGTCAATATCGTACACATTTTTCACCAGTACTATCGAATACATAATGTCTTACATAAATTCTTTACTGAAAATAGGACTATTAACATTGAACAGTCTTTTTCAACATACGGTTGAAAATATAAATATTCTACAAACTGCAGAAAATAAAAATCATATTGTTCAACTTCGTGTGGGATCCAGTATACATATAGTTTTAATTTCAGTTGTTTAAAAGTGAAAAACAAAAGAAATGCTACTTGAATCTTGAACTTTATACGTACAGTCGCCATCAAATATATCGGAGCGGCCAAGGTGGTCAAAAATATCGACACATGCACTCTATTATTAAGGTACTAGAGTTCACGTTTCGAAATTTTTGATCACCTTGCCGCTCTGAAATATTTGATGGCGACTGTACAATTACACATCAGGTCTTGTCTGACAAGGCTAAAACTCTTTGAATACAAGAGCAGCTACGTTAGTCTAATTACAGGGCGGTGTGTGATTTTCGTCTACAGATTATCATCCAATATTTTCAATTTCAACAGCTAATTTTACAATCTTTATTTATATATTTAATTGTCACTAATACAATTTAGCAACAAGTTTAATGTTGATTTTTTAAGTCGTAATCATTGATTGTTTATAATGTGATGTTAGGATATGATCAGTTTACTGATAAAGTATTCAATTAAAAAAAAAAGTTGCTTTTGGCGTCGACATTCATTTTAACAGTTACTTCGCATCAAAAATAGTCAATGAATTATCGACCTTTAAAAATCACTCATTGATCTTTAGTTTAATATGCTGATAGATTAATATAGCTCTATCATTCATTATCTGTTCATATAGATCTGGGCGGGGAGTAATTGTGAAATAGTACTTATGTTCATAGCCAGAAGATACAATTCCTTTTGAGCAGTTCGCTGAACTGGCGGAAAGTCGCGTCGTTTTGGACACTTTTCTGTAACAAAATGGAATGGTTTTAATAAAAAAAAAATACTTTTCATGAGCTGTAAAAAGCGATTTCTTCAAACATTTTCTGTGGCAGTAGTGGCTATGATGTCTTTCTTTGTCAATGGACTAACTATTTATTTTACCAAATCAATAAAAATTAGTTAACAGTTAATTGAACATTGTTTAAACAAAATCTGAAATCAATTAACCTAGTCCTACAAAAGAGCTTGGACTATGGGTACCAGGCAACGGATAAACATACTTGTCTAGTCTAGATACACATTACACAACCAAGACTCGAGCACAAAAATCCGTGTTTTTCACACAAATCCTCGACTGGGATCGACTGAGGAGCTTCGTAGTCTGGTTCTCTAACTACAGATCTAGTGATTAATGTTTTGCCATCGTATTTGATCGTAAAAGTTCGTATTTTTCTTGCTTCAGTAAGCTAGTTGAGTAAGCAAGATAAATACGAACTTTTCCAACAAAATACGATATCCGGCCGTCGAATTGAGATCGTAGATGACACCCGATCTATTCTCACCTGCACTAGACGGGCACCTCCTCTTGCTCTTTCTCGCGCTGGCGGACGGCCACGGCGGTCTCCACCAGAAGGTACAGACACTTGAACTTGTCGCGCTCACCCTCCGCTCCGCTTCCCACCACCTGCGATAAATGAAGTTTTTGCTAAATACATTTTCAATTTCACAGTTTTTTTTTAAATGACTGAACTTGGGCTCATTATTTGGACACGAACAAGGGGTAGTTGGGAAAGGTAATTTGGAACATGGCAGGTCAGAGTTAGTATTGCTGATTTCATACAGAGCTAGGGGTCCCGTGTCAAAAAGAGATAAAAAATAGTAATAGTCAATCGCTGGCTGTTCACACTGTTATCAAAGCTCAGTGATGCTAGCTTGGCAGTCAGAACACGCCGAGAGAACAATCAGCCATTATTTTACTCTACAATGTGAGTGATCGCCCGTCGCACTCGTACACTCTTTTATGGCCCAGCGACTAAAATATAGGAACTAAGCAGTCGCTTCTTGTTGCTCGCCGACTCGTTTCTAGTTTCTAGCTCTCATAGAAACTCTCATTACAAGAACAAGAAGTACATTCAGCAAAAAAAAGCTTGTATTCAAAATGTAATTTTTGATGGTTACGTTATTTAAAAACACCGTGTACACGCTGGAGATGAGGAATGTGTCACCTGTAGTCTCCTTGTACGCAGTGGATGGGGCAGCTGCGGCAGATGGGCGAGCTGCGGGTGCCAGCCGCCCGCGCCCGTGCCCGCTCCCGCTCCCGCCTGCGCTCCGCTCGCCGCGCCCGCGCGCGCCGCCTCCTGTTCCTCCTCCTCGGACGTCGTGACCGTCACCACGGCCGCCGTGCTGTGGGTAACCGCCCTTTAGCAACGTTAGTGCGATCACGAGGTTAACAAATGGTTGGTTAGATCAATTTACAGTCGCCAAAAGATATTTCGGAGCGGCCAAGGTGATCAAAAATATCGAAACATGAAGCAAGTAGTTAGAACAGAATAACACCAGAATAACATAAGAACAGATTTTTTTAAATAATGCGTTAAAATGTCCAAGGGCACCAAATAGTTGATTGTACAGCAAAAGTATAAAACGCGCCATTTCACCCGATGCTTTAGATTGATCCAAGCCGCAGGCGAGGGTTAACAGTTGAGTCGGAGGTGAAATAAAGAGTTTTATGAACAAGTCAACACACATTTAATACACTGCCGGCTTGCAGAATAAACGTATTTGGGTCAATCAACTAATTAGTGTACGTTATTCTGTCCCGTAACTTAGGATACATCAGTTGCACTTTGTTAGAAAAATGTTTGCAACATATAAAAGTTACTTGACTCTAAAGGTTTTCACACATTACACCGTATCATCCCATGACCGTAATAGGAACGTGGTAGACGGAGTATCAAACGGAGTGTCAAACGCATACATGACACGCGACGGCGACGGTTGGTTACGAAACGTGCTAGTGGGCATAGTCTCATACTTTTCAATACAAAGAATATATTTTTTCTCCAACTTGCTCGGAAATGTTCTCATTAATGTTGGAAAAATCGACCGGGAAGTCCATCGTTATATGCGTTGATGCGATAATATTTTTTTTTAAAAAAGCGGCATTACTGTCCGGGAAGTGTTTATTATTGTGGAGGTTTTTTACTTTTCATTTCATCCAAGACCGAAAATTCACCAAACAGCCAGCCACTTGTCCAATAGTCACGAACAAAAACGAGATAAAAAAAAAACTTTGTTTTCTGCGTTTAGCTACGCTAGCTAATGCCAATAATGATTGTGTCCAAAGCATAATAAGGTATATTTAGACTTAATTATCTTCTTGGACTGCTAAATATTTTGTAACAAAGGTATGTTTTTTTAATGTTGTGCGTTTAGGAATTGCCGCTTTGACTAGAAGTAAAAATGTATATTAGTAGGTATATTTATATTTACTAATCCTATAAGTTTTCTTATAATTTATTTTGATTACTATATTGTATGTGCAACCAAATATACGATTCGGACCCAAATCTTTAATATCGAAATTGAGGCGAAATTATCGAAATCGAAATTAAACATACTGTGTCAAATAAATATAATGTTTTCGTTTTATTTCCTCGCATATTTGGAGAAAAGCAGTATACATCATCGGCATCGGCAGGAATGGCATTTTGTGCATGGCCTCATCCTTCAAAACCATACTCATCATCCACGAAATGACTTTTCCCGCCCTCGGCAGTAATATACTATTACCTGACACGTTGGTATTATGGTCATGGTATGATACGTTGAAATGTGTAGAGACCTTAATGCGCTGCCGGTTTGCAGAATAAACGTATTTCATCATCATCATCATCATATCAGCCATAGGACGTCCACTGTTGGACATAGGCCTCCAGTTGCCTCGTCTGGAAGCGGCTTGCATCCACCGTGAACCCGCGACCATAACCAGGTCATCCGTCCATCTCTTTGGTGGACGTCCTACGCTGCGCTTGCCGATCCACGTTCTCCACTCGAGAACGTTTCGGCCCCAGCGACCATCTGTACTCCGTGCTATATAAACGTATTTGTTTAGTGTTGGCAGCCTTACCCCCTGGTGTGCGGCTGCGCGTCCTCGGGGCCGTACCGTATGACGCTCTGCCATACGGAGGGGTCGTACTTGACCTCCTCCTCGCTGACGGCGCTGCTGGAGTAGCCCTCCTCGCCGAGCTCGCCGTCGCTGCGGTACACGAGCAGACCGTCGCCCTCCGCGTACTCGCCCTCGCGGCGGTCGCCCTCGTTTTGGATCTAAGGGGATAGAGATATTCATAAAGTAACACTTTGTATCAATACATGGGAGACGGGAGCTCCCTACTACCCGATTCAGTTAGTTAAAGCCTATGTATATCGTACTAATATTAGGGACTGTTTCACCATCCATTGATTAGTGTTAACTGACTGTTTAATGTGGTGCCATCTCTATTTGTTTTGTTCGAATAGACGGAGACGGCATCAAATTTAACCGCCAGTTAACACTAATCAATGGAAGGTGAAACAGCCCCTTTGTGTCATTTATTGTCGCCATGTGCCACAGAGACATAGAGACTTCACAGTTTCACACACACTTTTCTATACAGGATATACTATATATGTACACTTCTATCGATATAATTTAGGGCTGTTCAAGGCCAGGGTCAATAGATTATATTAATGTTGCTAAAGATAAGAAAAACAACAAAATTAATAGACGCTCTGGAACACGCGAAAAAACTTAAATGGAAATGGGCAGGTCATATTGCACGCATGAATAAAGAAAAATGGGCACAGTTAGTAACTTATTGGCAAGGTCCAACAAACAAACGAAAAAGAGGTAGACCGAAAGAAAAATGGGAGGATGAATTAGTGAGAAATGCTGGCGAAAACTGGCTTACTAAAGCAAAGGACAGACTCTTGTGGAACGAAATGGAGGAGGCTTTACCCGTGTGAGGGGTCCATATTGAATTGTTTTTTTAACTAATTGCTATTTATTATGAAATGAAATGTTATGTAATTTTTTTAATGTATATGTAATAATTGGTATAATGAAATGATTGATTTGAATATGTAATGCATGCACTTATGATTATAAATGATGATGATTGATTCAAAATGGAAATAAAGAGGCTATAATAATAATAATAATGTTGCTGAAGCTGCTGGTCAGGGGGGGCTACTACGTAATTCGAAAATCGAAGTTCGTATCCTACCGTCCTTTCCACTCTCGTATTAAATAATATAAACGTCAGTGGACGGTAAGATACGAAGTTTGAATTTTGCACTTGTCACCTCTAGCTCGACGGTGTCCCAGGTGACGGCCTGCCCCGAGGAGCCAGCGGTGGGCGTCCCGGGCTGCTTCTTGCCGCGCCGCGATATAGTGTAGTGCAGCGGGTCGTGCCCCTCGCGGCGGATCATCTCCGGCAGGATGCGCCGGCGCGCGTTTATGAACCAGTTGCATACCTGAAGGATTAGACGGGACAGATTAGATTGGTTGCTCAATGAATTGCTGATAAGTTGGCGGAATCGGAAAAGGTTGTAAAACTTGTATCACAGATATATGTTCATGCGAGGGAACAATCGAGCTCGAAATGCTGACTATTCTATTTTATTCCGTCGGTTAGATTATCAGTAAAACTATGTTAGGTTTGTAAATCAAACAAAAAATTACAAAGAAGCGCATCGAAGTTTGTGTGAGTGACGGAAGTGGGGAGTGGCGTCGCCTTCCCACGATCACACGATGCCCGGCGAAAAAAGTGAAGAAGCAATCTTCAAGTCTTGAATAGGCACCTAATCAGTTTATGAACTTACTTGCAGCACTGTCAGGTTAGCTTCTTGGCTGAGCGTCAGTTTCTCCGCATCACTAGGGTACGCATTGTACCGATGGTCATACAGCCACCGCTTCAGTATCTTCACGGAGTGTTTGGGGAGGTTCCCGCGGCGCTTGCGCACGGACACGATGCCCGGCGGCGGCCCGGCGTGCCCCAGCACGATGCTGGCGCGGCGCGAGCGGTCCGCCTCGCCGTCGGTGCCGCTCTCATTCTCGTCCGTGGATGAAGTTGAAGGGAAGCGGTCGCGGGCTGTCGGAGAAAGAAAAATGGTACCTATTTAGTTTTTAGTACATACACGTAGACTAAGGCTACGTAAGATTGGTTTTTTGGAATCTTTTTGTATTTTTTATTTTAATTCCAAATTTTTACTTTTACGGTCATCCCGTAAAATCTAAATTGAAAATACAAACTGAAATATAGATGCACAGAAAAACCAGAAAAATAAGACCAGCACTGGGAATCGAACCCAGGTCCTCGGTATTCCGTACCGCGTGCTATACCGCTACACCACTGCAGGTCAACGGTACAGACACGAATTTCCCCTATGCACCTCATATCTCAGCTTGTTTGTTTCTTATTTAGCCACTTAAGCAGCGACGCTAGCGACATCTATACCGTGGCCCTCATCGAGAAACTTTCGGCACTCCATTGGAAGTGGAACCAACCGCTCACCCGGACAAGAGATGTTACTAAGCTTGGTTAAGGCTACGTCCGCATTATGCGGCTAAGCCAAGCGATACTTTGCAGAGGGACGGCGCGCTAAAGCCGCGCAGTCACCCGCATAACTAGTGCGTACGAGCCTGAGCCTATTAAAGATGTGAGAGAGGGCAGTGGTCTCTATTGCCTACTGCAAAGTCCGGACTCCAGCATTTCACAGGGAAAGCGAAGAGAAACTTCCACACTATTTATTGAATCAGGCGTTACTTTGCGGAGGTCCATATCAATGGACTAAAAGAATTTCTTTGCTCACCCGCTAAGCTTATGCAAGATATGCGTGTTCATGCAGTTCCTCCACCTCCACACTATAAGAACACACACGAATCACACAAACCCATCTATACCCACCACACTACACTAAAGTACAGTGTAAGGTCGCAGGTGAGCAAACACATTCTTTTAGTTAATTTCTCCACACTATTTCCACAAGAAAGTCGTCATGAAGGTCCACTACTAAACTAATCAATCGACGACTAGCGACTCTGTCAAGAGAGTAGCGACTGAAGAGAGAAGAGGCTAACATATTAAAAAGGTAAACTAAGTATGTTTGTTCGTAATACTGAACCGATTCTGAAAACTCTAACACTGATAGAAACATTAAAAGTGTAAAAATTCTCACGGACTATTGTGAAATACGAGACCTAAAGTCTGCCAGTATGAGAACTCTTATTATTAACACGTAAAAACGTCTGAAAACTATTTTTTTTTTATTTAATGAAAAGAAAACAACAAAAAAACTATAAATAGCGCGTTGCAGATTACCTTATCGATTACTTTATATGTTATTGACGAAAGAACTACGACTAAAGAAAAATATTGTTGTATAAACATAGCTAAAATGATCACCGACTCGTCAAAACAAATATAAACTAGGTAGTTAAATTATCACATATACCTACCATGTGTATCTGTGTCTATCAATATTGACATACCATTATACTTTAAATACTCTCCGCATACAAAATCGCGCAGCATGAATCGCCAACTGATCTAATATAGGGCAATGGCATGCAAATAGAAATAAGAATGGTGCCGGGCTTAAGAAATTGGTTCTATTTGCGGCCGAGCCGATATTTATTTACTATTTGGATGCGTATGTGTTAACACTGAAATAAATAATACAGGTGATAAGTTTCTGCGCTGAGAAGGCTCGAAGTGTAAAAGTAACCTGTGACCTCTCAGGCTGCGTCTCCAGCAAAGACGTTCGAGGATGCGGTGCGAGGAATGAGTTTGGCATGAACCATTAGAAACACTTCAGTTACCTATTGCTCTACTGAGCTTGCCACTAGAGTTGCGCTGAGCGAGGATAGGGGTACAAACCCGAGCCCGCACACATTTTTCGTAATTCATGTGCGAAACTGCGGAGTTAGGTACGTTTGAAATTTACACGAGCTTGGCGTCAAGGAAAACATCGCAAGGAAACCAATTCTGTAAATATGGTCTGTCCCCAGAATTCGAGATACTAAAATGACGTTTCATGTGTTACCTGTTTTTGCGTCTCATAAACAGTGATGTGCCGCAACCGGTTATTACCGAAAGATTTTGTAGGTACCTATGTATGTATGTCGTAAAATATTAAGATATGAACGGATCCGTGATGTACTAAAATGTAGGGCACTTAGGACATTCTGAAAGTAAAATAGGTCTA
>NC_133485.1:2133144-2161558 GCF_025370935.1 Choristoneura fumiferana | reverse complement strand
AAAACTATTTTTTTTTATTTAATGAAATTGGTTCTATTTGCGGCCGAGCCGATATTTATTTACTATTTGGGATGCGGTATGCGTTAACACTGAAATAAATTAATACAGGTGATAAGTTTCTGCGCTGAGAAGGCTCGAAGTGTAAAAGTAACCTGTGGCCTCTCAGGCTGCGTCTCCAGCAAAGACGTTCGAGGATGCGGTGCGAGGAATGAGTTTGGCATGAACCATTAGAAACACTTCATTTACCTATTGCTCTACTGAGCTTGCCACTAGAGTTGCGCTGAGCGAGGATAGGGGTACAAACCCGAGCCCGCACACATTTTTCGTAATTCATGTGCGAAACTGCGGAGTTAGGTACGTTTGAAATTTACCACGAGCTTTGCGGTCAAGGAAAACATCGCAAGGAAACCAATTCTGTAAATTAAATAAGTATTAAAACCCAGGACCACTTCGTGATTAAGAATAAGTTCATCCGTTTAACCCGGGATGGTACTAGCCCTACCAAGGGCAAGGAAAGAAGCAATTAGCTAGACACACTGCTTCTCGCTGCAAGCCAACTCGTTTCTCGCTCATCGTCGGCGGCGGGACCAGCCTGGCCCTATAGTATGAACGAAGTGCAAAATTCGAACTTATCTTATTTCAAACCAATACATCAACAAAATTGACCCTTGAAAAAATTTTTATAAAATTCATTTCAGCTTTTTGGGTTCCTTAGTCAACTAGGAACCCTTATAGTTTCGCCATGTCTGTCCGTCTGTCCTGTCTGTCCGCGGGTAAGCTCAGAGACCGTAAGTACTAGAAAGTTGTAATTTGGCATGAATATACATATCAGTCGCGCCGACAAAGTGGTACAATAACAAAAATGTAACTCCCATAGAACAAGAGCAAGTGATCTGTTTGTGAAATATTCAACTGTAAAGTGCAAATTTTCATTCAAATCGAGCGTCCCCCCCCTCTAAAATCTAAATTTTTGGGTGGAAAAATTTGAAAAAAATTCAGAATGAGAGTAAATATATAAAAACTACAAGGAAAATATTATTTTTAGTAGTTTAAGAGTTAATAGCAGCCTAAGGTATAAAATATACCTAAACTTGGAAGATTCCGTACACAATACGAAATCCTTAGAAAAATATTATTTGATTTTTTCGTAATGGCTACGGAACCCTATCTATCCTGGGCGTGTCCGACACGCTCTTGGCCGGAACTTCCAACGAGTTACCGCTACTATACTTGAAACGCTCAGGTAAACAAACTAAATTAAATTTAGGTAAACTAAACGTAAACAAACTTCAGCTGCCAGATTTGGTACATTCAAGGATTTTAAACATGTTGCTTATCTATCGTTGTAGGTAATAGGCATCACTGAAAAAAATTTTTTTTGCTAACAGTAGCTAAAAGTTAGGTGATGTCTTACAAAATCAGTTTTGCAATAGGTATTAGCATTATTTTGGTTCTTAATTAGTCAATTTTGGCTAAACGTCATTAGCTAAACTTGTTCAGCTATCTTTTTTTTCAGTGTACAAACTAGACTAGTGTATTTCAATACAGAAATGTATCTACTGTGGTATTGGTTAGCTAGTTTAATGGGGGAATTTCAATATTTAAGACACCAATTGATGTTTAGTTAAATAACTTGAAATGATTGAATTTTGTTTATTTAGTTAAATACCTATCCAAACCAAGTATAGCCACTTGTACTATTACTTATTCTGTGGTATAGCTGACTCGCCATCTTAACATAAAAGACAATACCGTCCGGCACACGCAATCCGGTAAAAATGCGACCTTCGATCAATCGCCGATTCTACGTCGCGCTCTCGTATTTGAATAAAATATGATAGAGGCCGCATACAGAAGTGTATTTTAAGGAGGCCGCTTATCATAAGTATATTGTTTCTCATACCAGGAAAAATATACTGAGTGGCAAAAAATCTGGCCCTCAAAATTAAATGTATGCAGTAATAGGTAATTTTGTATGTAGTGGGCCAAATTTTGTGCAGCTGGCCGCTGGGCCCAAGCCAAGACGCTGTTGCCCAGCAAGCAAAAATACAGTCATTGACAAAGGTGTTCCATACAAATTGCCGTAACCGAAAAACATAAATGACACTTCCGGTTGTTCTAGAAACTTGAAATTTGGTATGAAGGTAGCTCTTATAGCTCAACCAATGAACAAATTCTGGAAATCTTTATTTGAATGTGTGTCAGCAACGCAACCATTTAAAAAACCCCACACTGCGTATACCGACATTTAGCTTAGGTTAGTGGCTCTGGCTCTGCTATCACTTAACTAGATATTCATATCTACAAACCCATAAGAAAGTCTCGACGCGACACCGACTCGCACATAGCCGGTATTTTGTACAAACGAAATGAAGATGATTCGGACAACTCTTTAGCGGCAAGCGCGGGCGCACGAAACACCGCCCTAAGCAAACACGGCCACATGACAATACGCACGAGTTGATGCGTCAACCAAAGCTGTTTATTTGTTACCCTTTTCGATCTTTATTTGCTTAGGGCTAAGGGGTCTTTGATCCGTGCCGAGAACGCCAGCCCGGTTAGAAAAACCCATACATTATATTCAAGTTGAGTGTAAACACATACGTGCACGAAAAGGATTTCGCGAAAATAAAATGGAATAAATTAAAAAATAATTTCTTTGCTCACTCGCGACCTTAAGCGACCTTTTTTAAGGTCCTCCGCAAAGTAACGCCTGATTCAATAAATTATAATAAAATGGAAATCAAGATATATCGCGGTAGCAAACGTATCAAAATTGGTCCATCCGTTTGGGATCTACGATGCCACAGACAGACAATACAAACACGTAAAACTTATAACTTCCCTCTTTTTGCGTTGGGGTTAAAAATAAATCGTTAGGCATTCGTGAGGAAACGTAATAATTACTGATAAAGTCGACCCCATTACGGCGGTTGGATTACAGCGCCCAAGTGACCCGGATTATTCTGCGTCACCTAAGTGATGTGGCCGTTGCGTAAACTATATAAACGGTGCGAGAAATATGCAGTATGTACGTTGCTGGTGATATTCGATGCTTAACAATATTATACAATACAATACAAATATGGAGCAACTGGGACGACATGGCCTTTCATGTGTTAGGAGCGCCGGCCGTATGTTCCGTCATGGCACCATCAATGACTTAGTACGTCGGTCGCTTGCCACTGCTTCAGTACCTTCGGCTTTAGAGCCAGCCGGCATGGCAAGGGACGATGGCAAGCGTCCAGACGGGGTCACCCTGGTGCCATTGAAGCTCGGTAGGGCCCTGGTGTGGGACGCTACATGCGTTGATACTTTCGCTCTGTCGCAAGTAGGTACTCCTCCTAATTAAAGGATTACGAGTTTGCGGCGCTTGCTGTTGAGACCTTAGGGCCCTGTGCCCTTAGTGTAAGTTTTCGGTTACAAAATACGTCTCGATCGCGTTCGCGTTAAAATCTCAATTTGTATGGAAACACGAAAAGCGCCTCTAGCGGAACGTTTGCGATGTTCGTGTTTCCATACAAATTGAGATTTTAACGCGAACGCGATCGAGACGTATTTTGTAACCGAAAAATTACACTAAGGGTACTGGTCACTCTGGTCAGCCGACATGAAGTCTTTTATAAAGGCCCTGTCGTCCCGGTTGGTCGACGCTTCTGGGGACCAAAGATCTGGCGCGTATTTATCCCAGCGGATCGCAGTTGCGGTCCAAAGGGGTAATGCGACCAGCGTCATGGGAACCCTGCCACAGGCAGATCTTTTAGACGGGGTATTCTTTTTATAATTTTCCGCTTAGGTTAGTTTTTTTTTATGTATGTAAACTCATAATTGTACAAAATAATGTAAATAAAATTTCAGTATTAATTATAAAAATACAAATATCCTTTATTGAACACCATAAATCACGTACTCGTAAGTTTACAAAAAGACAAGAATTAAAAAATGCAGGGTAAAAAATGGGTTTTCTGTACCTCTTCACGTTTAAACCGCTGAACAGATTTATAATATTATTTTATTAAACAACTTACTGCTCAGGCACTGGCTCTAGTCGCACTGCCAGTGAGTAGTGAAAACTATTTTATAGTATGAAAAATACGAGTATGTAGATATGTCACTACACTAGGCGACAAATGCGATAAAATTTTGATATTAATAAAAAAACATTCTTTTCTCGCTGGCAGCGAAAAAAAGTGAAATAAAACCTCTCTCACATATCTGGCTCTGCTGTGTCACTTTGAATATGTAGAATTAGACGTCCAGCGCCATATCGGGGTTATCGCTCGAGCCATAAGTAGTTGTGATTACGGTGCCATGATGAATGGGAAGCTAAGTGCTGGGATCGGTTCAGAAACAGTGAATGAATGGACTTGTGCAATAAAACCTGGCAACGTTGTAGCAATCATAAATGTTACCACGGCTTTAAAACTTAACCCACTAAGAAATTGAAAAACTCCTGATACAGCTTTTGATATTTTCAGCTACATTATATTATATGTATTACCTGATAGGGCCCACAGACGCTACGCAAAATCCTACTATTTGACTGCATCGTTCAATCGGTCCGATTTATTGTTAATTCTTACGCCACACACACACTACAGTTTATCGTAGCGATCTTCAATTAATTTCAGCAGTTTTTTGTTTAATCATAGCCCTAATTCATCCGTCCGATTTATCTGTTCGCCAGTACAGTTTTTAAAAAAATCTTACAAAACTGTACAGTTTTCTCCTACGTTTTCTCACACACTATACAATAAACGGTAAGTTATCGTTAGGATTTTTCGTAGCATTTGTGGGCCCTCTGATGTTGAAAAATGTGATTAAAAAAATATTAGTTGACTTATACAAACCTACCTACATAAATCGGTTTGAAAAACCTAGATATTACTAAACTATACAAAATGTCATTGTTATATTTATGTCAAATTTATGTGTACAATTGTAAACGTCAGCAACGCGTGACAGGCGCTGTGACAAGGCGGATAGGAGGCGTCCCCCTCGCTTGGGGCTGGGGGTGGATCGATGGGGGCGACGACCTCTGCGCGCCCCAGCCAAGGACACTAGTATTTACTATAGCGAGAAGACTTCCGCGATGTATTATGTCATGGACTCATTTCGTAACATTTTTGTCGACCCCATTAGCTGAGATTCGGAGCATAGAACTAATAGAGGCGTAGAAATGAGTGAGCTAAGAGAGGCGAATATATGGCTCTAAAGTCATATTCATACACTTGTGTTAAAATTAAATTCATCTTGAATATTTCGGATCGTATCTGGTGCGGACAACCCTACTTTATGAACTCGGGGCGGAGGCGGTGCCGGTTGTAATATTCGAGCCAACGTGAATGAAGGCACACAGAATGAATTCCGCGCCACGCTTATTTTCCGCGCGGTATTCTGTGTGCCCTCTTTCATGTTAGCTCGAATATTACAACCGGTACCGCCTCCGCGACGCGCAGCACCTCTCCGCCACGCTCTGTGTTTCAAGCTTTAGTCTATCTCTGTACAATATTTCGTCTAAATTGGTTCACTAGTTTAAGTGTATAGACAGAGTTACTTTTAGCTTTTATAATATTAAGTAAGAGTATTTTTTTACTAATATTATAAAGAGGTAAAGTTTGTGAGTTTGTGAGGTTGTAGAAGGGTAATATCTGGACCTACTGAACCGATTTAGATGAAATTAGGTACACAGATAGATTGAGTCCCGGGGAAGGACATAAGATTGCGTAGTTGCATAGTTCCCGCGGGATAGCGATAAACGAAGTCTACGCGGGGGGAGCCACGGGCAACAGCTAGTAACTTGTACCGATTTCACTATTTAAGCAAGTCGAAAGCCCTGTTTGTGAGACAAGTTTTCTGTAGCTAATTACCTAGTTACGTTCTCTCCTCATTAACATGTATGTACTTAGTACATTGGAATAAATAGAGACATTGGAATTCTGGAGTTAACGCTTTACAGACAGACGAAACATATTATAAAAGTTTGAGATGGTTGGTAAAGTCAAAACTAGATGCATAAGTGCCCATAAGTTTGACTAGCCTGATACTGGGTCTACTGCCACTGTTGTTCAAGTCTCTCCGATTGACCTCTACAACCCCCGATCTGATGCAATGTCAGGCCAATCCTCTGCATACTTGCATGCCCGCTATGGAATGGAATTCGCTCCCATCGTCCGTATTTCCAGATAGATAAAACCTAGGGGGTGAGAGGGTACAATTAAAAAATATACGTCCAAATCGTCCAGCCATTTACTTGGTCAACACAGAATAATTAAATATTAATTGACGTTTCCCAGTGCGCTCGTTTACATTCCCAGTAAACAAACGTTGAACAATAGTTCACATTAAAGCCGTATTGTCAGTTGTCACCGCCGGTATGGCTATTGTGCAACAATTACAACACATGTTTGTTATTGGGGGCGTACATGTGCACCTTAACCTGACAAAGATTGAAAGAATGTGAAGTAAATAAGAAAAAACGTAAACAACTTGCCCGCTCTAAACTGAGCACAGAGCTAATGATAGGTAATAGAAAGAGATGAACCAATGTTTTTATCTTGTTTCTCAGCTATTTACTGTAATTGCGCGTAGAATTGGCGACAACGATTGTACTCGTAGAAAGAAAGTCCTGGTACCTTCTACAATTGTCGCCAAATCTTCGCCTCCCTTTTGAACTATTTTCGTGTTTTCATAGGTCTAAGGCACATTAAAATATTCACCAATGAAATCTACAGTTAATTTAATAAAATTCTTACATATATTATATATCTTTCTCTTTTTATCTGTTAATTTATGTATGAACCAACTTTCTGCAGTAACGCATTCTTTGACTAATTAACTTCGTTACAGACTGGGAAAATAGATACTTTTTTTAAACCATATAGTCGGCTCGAGTGTAGCTCGCGTGACAATTCTATTCTGCTCCTCTTTATTCATCAATATTCATCATCATCATCATCAGCCGGAAGACGTCCTCTTTATTAGCTCTGTGCTATAAATGGACTCTTTAAACCAAGACACGCCACTCGGTCAACTAGTTCTCTCTCATCGCTAGGCTAGCCGCGCCTAGGGTTACCACATTTTCGGGATTTTTACTAAAAATGTAAAGTATGCCATAGATTTATTTCTATTAAAAGGTTTTTTTTTTAAACAAACTAACGGAAAGGGGCAGTGCGTGGGAGGGTCGAAGGCGAAATGCATTCGCGCCAACGCGTGAAGCATGTCCTCGAAAATTGAAAGTTCTCAGTGCACAAAATTGTTAATACTAAGTAATGTGGAGATGCCGCGAATAGTCGTCATAATTCTGTATTCTGCCATACTAGACATTTTTTGCCATTCTTCCAATACCAAATAATGGTAGCGACCTTCGGCAAATAATTGTATAAAATAAACTTTTAAAAACAATAAAACTAGCCTTATTTTTTCTAAGATGATTCAAATGACAGATGCCAAACTGACGTAACACTGTTACGCAAATTATCGATACTTTTGCATGAACCTACCTAGTGCTAAAACTGGCAATAGCATTATTTGTTAGTTAAGTCTTATTTGAATTTTAAAATATAATTTATTCAACACTTTGAGTGTCACTTTCCGACTCCGACGAACAATCTTGCAAATTAATAATAAGTTCGTTTATTTTACCGCTTTTATTTTTACCGATAACCCTCACCTCTAGCAATGAGGGCTATCGCGTATGAATTCGCCGCTAGAGGCGCTAGTGTAGCGTGAGGTCTCCGAAATGTCAAATTTCATAGTTTTTGGGTGAGCTACGCCGGTTTATTTATAATCAGAATAATTTTGTGAATATTTTGCATTACCTGAAATTAATTATGGAAATTATGCGTTACGTCTGTGTTTTGAAACAGTTTTGTCTTTCGGAAACTTTTGTCCTCCCTTTTTTTCCGAACAAAACGGGACTACGCAACACTGTGGTTGCTCGATATTTTTATGCGGTTTTAAGGTGTATTAAATATGATTTTAATCTAAACTTTGTTTTCACGCCCGTAATAACAGACTTTGAAAGCCACACTTAAAAACCTCAAGCAACAGTGGCGCCATCTAGAAAGACAAAAATAGCCCTCATTTCGGGTGCGGCCTATTGAAACAACATTCTAAGGGCGTTCATTAAAGAAAGTAAGTTAATATGTAGGTATAACAGTGCCTACGCAGTAACTTAACAATTTGTCAGCAAATTTGAGTTCAAATATTCGAACAATCAGCAGTTTTAATGTGATTTCATTTTTTTAAGCATTATATCTCTGATGGAAAAAATAATAAATTAGTTACCGCCTCACAAAGTTACATAATCATCATGTGTCATTTGAATCATCTTACAAATAGAATATAGTAGACGGTATCTTATATAAAATTGAACCGCCAGAACGGGACAAAAAAAACGAGACAGAGCAGGATGGCGCTCTACAACACCATTTTGACACGTTTCTCCCAAACAACGCATTATTTCTCTGGAATTTTAAAGCAATTCGATTCTTTGACCTTGGGAATCGCGAAAAACTTAAAATAAAATAAAATCACAAGTTCGAATTTCGAGCCAAAAACGAGCGATCTATTATCTATGCCAGTGTTGCCATTCAGGGAAAAAGAAATCTATTCATTATCCTGCATTGCAGTCTGTAAAGCTCTTTACCCATTCATTGCCGCGCGCCAGATTACGCTGGGCTTAGAGTCATGAAATTTTGGTATGAAGATAGCTGGATGCCTGAAATAACACATAGGCTACTTTTATTCCAATATTCCCACGGGATAGTTGTGCTTAACACAACACCTCAATGAAGATTACGATATAAATTTAGGGATTTCCCACAGGAAATTTGTAAAATCCCGGAATATCAATTGTAACTACCAGATCGAATAGTTTACGCGTGCGAAGCCGCGGGTAAACTCTAGTTTAGTATAAAAGTTACTCAGTATTTTATAACTCTTTTACCTTCATTGTTTTATTTTCTCATAAAATTAGTAAACAATTATGTAGATTGCAATAACAAATAATCGAATAAATGATTGGTAAGTTCAAGGCTACTTTATTTTCTAACAAATCAATTATTTTTTATATTACTATTCCGAGGAGGAAATCCGGTTTTTCTACGATTTTTTTTTTTCACCTGGGATGGGAACCCTAGCCACGCCGCGGTGCAGAGCATATAGCTGAGGTCGAGAGGCCAGGACGCCTCTCGCAATAACTTGACCTACTATTTATACCTGACCTGGGCAACTCTTTGGCGTTTTAAACTTGCATTCTTATCCCTTGACGCCAACTGGACTATTATTAAAATAGGAGTCATTGGCAGTAGTGGTTGCTAATCTAAAGTGATAGGGTGCCAAAACAAAAAAGTTGAAGTAGAAACCTTAATATGATTTTTCAGAAAGTTTTCCAAGAAACTTGAGGAATTTTAAAAATGTTTCACTGAAGGTACCCTGCCTGGCCTTGATGAGCCTAGTTAGTCAGGCTAGTTAAAGTCGATTTATGTATTATTTACGTAAGTTTTTTTCTTTTTACCAATGATAATTTAACCTCGTGGGACCTGGCGTAATATATGTATATATATATATATACACACACAAACATCACGCCTTTATTCCCAGATGGGGTAGGCAGAGCACACGAGACGTTACCGCTTCGGAGCCACTTTTAACAATTTTAGGTTTTAAGTTTGACAAAAACGGTACAATGGTGTAATATTTATATGGTTCTCTAAATTTTGTTCTTCGGTCAAATTTTTGAAAATAGTTATTTACAAGGATGCCAATTTCAGTTCAATATTATTTTTAATTATACTCATGTTATGGATACTTAAAAAGAATTATTAAAAAATATAAATACGATTCTGGTTTGCTCACCGTTAATCTACTGGACCTACTGGACTTTGCCACACATTAGATTTCTGTTGCTATACTTATTATATTACAAAACTCTTATTTGTAATTAATATTGCCAATTGAAAAAATGGTGTGTAACTCTTACTTACTTACTTTAAATAAAAAGTTGGCTTATGTATGAAAAGCTACATGAAAAGGGAACTGTTACACTGACGAAACGTTATTCGTTTAATAGTTGTTTGACCAAGTGAAAGATTTGACAAATGATAAGTTTTCCAAACGTTTTGAGTCATTATGATATTCTGCTATATAATAATTCGACCAAATGACACGTTGGCATACAAAAATTTTGTAATAGTTAGTTGTCAATGTGAATCTTCGGCGAAACGTTGGTTGGCAAGTGATATTCGGCCAAATGAATTTCTGCGAAAAGGCAGAACACCGTAAATATCTGATATGACCCTATTTCTAGGGCCGATAGGACATGTCAGTTATTTTTGCACACTGCTGTGGCAGATATTAATGTAGATAACTGTCTGACTGTACCATAAAGGTCTAGATCAGCGGTTCTTAATCTTAACCTTTTAGTTAGGAGGGACCATTTGACAAAATTTGTCTTGCCATAGACCACCAACTGTTTAAAGGTAATATACGGTAAAAGTAAAATTGTTACTGAATGAACGGTTACGACCGTTACTTGACTGGCGCGTCGTTTTTTGGTAATGGCTTCGCGGACCATTTCGAGTTCTTCCAGGGACCACCAGTCTATAGTAAACTCCAATTCAATAGAATCTGACAATCCTGTAGACACTTCCAGCCTACTAATATTAACACCGGGCTGCCTAAGGCTTTGTGATGTGACTATTATTCTTTTTTGATTCCTTTTAGATGATAATTGCAACAACAGGGACATATATAATCAAGTGTGCCCACGATAGGGTGTCTTAAATATGTAGAAAATTGACAGATTCTATTGAATTGTACTTTAGTATAGTATACATACAGTATACAGTAGTATACAGTAGTATAGTATTTATGTAGATATACACCATTTAATAATAATAATAACAACTATGGTAAACAAGTCTGACAAACAAGATTCTACCTCATGAAGTAAATTTTTAAAGAAAATGTGTGTTATGGATGCTATCAGTCGGCGACATATTTATCCTTGAATGGAGATTGATGGTATGTAATTTAGATTTCAAGATAAAAAAATATGTGCTTACTTAAATAAAGTTAACATGGATTGAAAGATTTAATGCCACAGATACAATATGGTTTTGTTATTTCCCGGGGTCACAGTGGCTCCTTAGTTAATAGTAGTGTAGAATGTAATAAATAGGCATCAGAGTTTTCATCTCACGGTAAGACGTTAGCGACGAAGACATTAACAAACTCATACTCAATCATTTCTTTAAGTAGTGATTATAGTAGGACAAGAATGTTGAGGAGTAGGTATATATCTATGAGCAAAAATACTGCATCACTTCCCATACAAAATTGCATGAAAAATTGAAGTGATACGAGTCAGCTTCAAATAGTTTGTGACACCCAAAGTTCAACCACAAAATAATAATAATAATTAATAATAATTTTATTTATAATTTGAATAACATATTTAGAAGGCATTTTAGAATTAAATAAATGAGTAAGTATGAGTATGATTAGGAGTTGGATTTTATTGCTAATGTCGACTCCATGCCTAGTAATAAAATAAAGTTGAAAGAAAATTTACACAAACTAATTTAACTTCTATTTTAAAAGCATAAAATAAATTAAATGTTAATCATAGAGCCTATGAAGCTCAGGATATTTGCCACATAATATTTACATTATTATTAGTGATTGTTATCAACATGCACTTTTCGTAGCAAAGGGTATGGGGCTTGCAGAAAAAACAAATACATTTGAATATTCACTTTTGTTCTTAACTATAAGATAAATACTTGCTTACCTTCTTATGATTTCACCTCTAGATATAACTCCTTATGGTACAAAACCTTTTTCGTCCTACTATATTTTAAAATAATATAGGTAGGTATGTCAAATGACATTAATTTATGTCATAAAAATACAAGTTTAGTTTAAAATCGAGAGTGAACAGCGCGCAATAACAAAATACCACGCGGGCGGAGCTGCGGGCAAAAGCTAGTAATATATAAATAAATATCATGGGATACAACACAAATTGACCTAGTCCCAAACTAAGCAAAGTTTGTACGATGGATACTAGGCAATGGATAAACATACTTATATAGTTAAATACATACTTAAATACAAAATTAAACATCCAAGACCCGCAAACAAACATTCATATTATTCATACAAATATCTGCCCCGGCCGGGAATCAAACCCGGGACCTCAAGCTTCATAGTCAGGTCCTCTAACCACTTAGCCATCCGGTTGTCAAATATAAGTTTAAAATACTTGTGTATTTGTTTTTTTGTTAACCATACTTTGCCACAAAAAGTGACGTTGATAATGATCACTAATTATTATAGATTTTAAATACTGTAACTAACTATAAAGACATTTCTTGACCAAGTAAGTATGATAAGTAGTTATTATTTATTGTTATATCAACAAAGAACTCGCAGCGCCATCTGGCTCGGCGCGTGACTGAACTAAAATAAAATGGCAGCCATCTTGTACTGTGCAGAATCGAATGTCATGTTGCTGTCATTTCGACGTTTTACAAAAGTCATCGGGATTCCGATGACAACAAATAAACAAACCAAAAACTTCTACTAATAAGACACCAGAAAACTACAACTTTAGTGGAAACATTAAAATTAACATACCCATATTGATCCAAGCTAATCGACGGCTTACGTTGCAACAGGGCGAGCTAAAAATAACCCGAGCACGTGCCAAATGGCACTTTACAGTACCGTATTGTGTTCTACATAGCTTAATATTTAATTTACACGGATTAATGGCCTCTTATAACAATTTGCTTCACTTTTTTAACGCGAAAAGTGCTCCCGAAATGTATATAACTATGTAGCTATTGATAATACAAGCAGCTAATGGCGCATTGGCGCCATTTTAGTTTCACGAGAGCGGACTGCCTAGGTGACGTAACAGGTCTAAATTCCTGTGCTAGGCATTCACAGGCACTAGATATCGAGGGCTAAACCATTTTTATGTGATTTTATGTGGATAAAAGCGTTGTTTTCATATAAATGTCATGTTGACGTATGTCAATTTGACAAGCATGGCCGTAACGTGGCGTCGTTTTGACCGGCTTACCTCCAGGCGATATGGACTGCTGTCTGTTGGCGGCCCGAGCGGCGTCCCTGATGATCTCCCGAGTTAGCTCCCTGACGTCGCGACGCTGTTGGTACGCCATTTCGGGCCGGTCGCGTTGCTCTTGTGCTATGCCGGCCGTAGGAGGTAGCATCGTTACACACTCAATCCATCCGAATATTGTTTTTCACACTCAATCACACATATATCACTAATAAAGTTCACTGAGAGTCCCAAAGTCACGTTTACCTTATTGAAAAACGTTAAAACAAAATAGTTCAACAATGAACTACGCACGGCAAGCAAACCAAAACGAACTGAGCGCGACTGTCGTACGGGGGACGGCGGGAAGCCAAAGCGCCGCCGCGCCGCTATCCTTTTCCAACATGCACGATATTATATATTTGTCTCGCTTTCTCGGCAACGCTTGGGTGACAGTTGGGAGTATTAGATGTCAAAACAAAGCGTGATTATTATTAAAATGTCAAAGCATCTAACCGTTTTGTTAGGAAGGTGCGCCATCTAGTAAAACATTCTGGAACGATGTAGCATTTAGGCTTTCTAATTGTTTGATAATGGCGTTAACCAGAAGTTTCGGACGGCTACAAAAATAGTACAGCAGTATATCATTAGATGGCGCGACGCGCTGCTAACTAGGTACTCTATGGAATGAAATATGGAATGGATAAAGACATTGTGCTCCACTCTGATCTGAGTATTTATCTAGAATTCTATAAGAGAAATAAATACTCAAAGGCTCCACTTCGTGCGCTGCGTGACAAATCAAAATGTTGCGTAATTTTAAGTACCAACAAAAAAAAATTTTTTTTTTTTGGAATGGTACATTTGCTCTTCCACAGTGGCTGGCTTCAGCTATGGCAAATTTCAAACCTTAATTACTTAGTATTATTTTCATAATTTTTTGGAGACCGTGCATTTTTTGTAATTTCAGGTTTTTGTTATATAGGTACCCACTTTTACACGTAAAATTGCCACCGGGCCGACTGAGCCGGAAGTGGTTGGAGAACTTGACTACGAAGTTTTAGGGCCCGGGTTCGATCTCCGGCCGGGTCAGATATTTGTATGAAGCCTGTTCCCATTGCACAAGCTTTGATAGTTTAGGGCTAGGTCAATTGGTGTCAATAGACCCTGGATTATTTTGTAATTTAATTAACTCCAAACTTGTAGATACCTATCTAGTGAGTTCAACTTTAATACTAAGTAATTGTAATACCTACTTACGAATGTGAGACAGATGAAGATGACACGATAAAACTTTACATTTCGAATTTTGGAGAGTAGGTAATGTAGGTACTTATATAATTAACTGACATCAAAAAAAGGAGAAGGTTATCAATTAGGGGTTGTTTTTTTAAGGTTCCGTAGCCAAATGGCAAAAAACGGAACCCTTATAGATTCGTCATGTTTGTCTGTCTGTCTGTCCGTCCGTATGTCATAGCCACAAGAACTATACTGTTGAAACTGTAATCTGTGAACCGCATTAAGATTTTCACACAAAAATTAGAAAAAAAACAATAAATTTTGGGGGTTCCCCAATAGGTACCTACTTATTAGAACTGACTCAACATTTTTTTTTTCGTCAAAGCCATACGTGTGGGGTGTCTATGGATAGGTCTTCAAAAATGATATTGAGGTTTCTAATATCATTTTTTTCTAAACTGAATAGTTTGCGCGAGCGACACTTCCAAAGTGGTAAAATGTGTGGTCCCCCCCCCTATAATTTCTAAAATAAGAGAATGATAAAACTAAAAAAAAATACATGATGTACATTACCATGCAAACTTTCACCGAAAATTGGTTTGAACGAGATCTAGTAAGTAGTTTTTTTTTAATACTTACCTAATACGTCATAAATCGTAAAGTAAAGCAAACTTTTATATTATGTTACTTGCTGCTACGGAACCCTTCATGGGCGAGTCCGACTCGCACTTGGCCCCTTTTTTGTGATAAGTATGGTATTACAATGTAAAAAATTGATAGTTACCTTATTACATTAGTATTATTGTATTAAAAGTAGGTACCTTTGCAATAAGATATTATGCATAAAATTATATAAATAATCAGGATACTATCTGATGAATGAGTAATAAAATAAGATAAAGTATTTTTTAATGGACGGATTTATTTATTCATAAAAATACGAATCTCGCAGCAAATGACATTTAAATATGATAATGGACGAAGTAATATTATAAGTAACGCTAAAATCAACCTACACTAACTTAGGTACCTATAGGACTTGTTTCTCGCTCTGGTTCTCCTGGATGGAAGTGATCAGTCTTTGGTAGACGGTCAGGGGCGCGGCCTTAGAGAACACGAAGTCCAGGTGGCTCCAGTTGGTCTGCGGGAGCTTGTAGGCCTCCTTGACCTGAGGCAGCTTGGTGACGAGTTGCTCCACGTCTGTGGGGTGCGCCAGCCAGTCGTTGGCGCTGTAGTACAGGGTCACCGGGACCTGGACCTCTGACAGCTCGTACTTGGGGGGCACCTCGCTGCCGTACACCTTCTCGTTGATCACCGGCCCGTAGTCGTACCGTCTGAACTCGCGGCTGGCCACCGCCTGCCCGTATTGCTTGATCTGTCTGGTAGAAGCACCAGCGGGCAAGTGTTTCTCGATCAACGGAACCATCTGCGCGGTGGACTTGTCAACCATACCGGCAATCGCGAACTCGACGTTGGAAGCGACGTGATTGCAGCCGGATTTCTTCGCCAGCATATCTCCGCCGATGGTGCGGGTCAGCTCAGCTTCGGGCTTGAACTCTCCGTGTCCGAGGGCTGCGTGCAGACGCTCGTAGAACGGGCTGTTGGGCGCGATCATCTTGATCACGGGGCTGCGGGTGTTGCTCATGAACACCAACGGGGACAGAGCATACATCATGATAATCTTCCCGTTGTACTCGGGTTTGGTAGAAGCCAGAGCGAAGAAAGTGGTGGTGCCCTCGGAATAACCGACGTAGTACATTTTCTCTTGTTTGCTGGTGCTCAGAGCGTAGTCGATCATGGTGGGGAGGTCGTGAAGGGCGATTTCGTCGTTGCTGAACTGCCAGAAGTCGGGCTGGCCCGGGTTCTTGCTGACGTGGCGGCGGGAGTACTTGTTACCGCGAGCGTTGCCCATCCACACGTCGTAGTCGAGGTCGGCCAAGATGTAAGCGAGGGACTTACCAGGGCCCATGAGCAGCCAGTCGTCAGAGCTGCCAAGGAGACCGTGCATCAGGAACACGACGGGTCGCTTGGTCTGCATGTCACCGGATTCGGCGGACTTCGGCGGAATGCGGAACAGAGTGAGGACGTAGCCGTCATCGGTCTTGACTGTGTGCTCTTCGACAGCGTAGTGGTTCTTCTGGAGGAGCTGAGTGGTGTTCAGAAGGATGTCTTCATTCTCAGCGGCGGTCATGTAAGCCTTGTGGTAGGCTTCTTTCTCCTCCTCGGTGAACTCCTTGACAGTCTCGAAAGAATCCTTGAAGATCTTTTCGATGTCGGTCTGGTCGTTGATGGGGGCGTTAGGGCCCTGGGACATCAGGATGCCTCCCCACTCGACGGCGTCGGAGTATACGGGTATGCTGTGCTTCATCTGCTCAGCCTGGTTCTGGTCCTCCGTCAGACTGCGGTACTGCTTGGCATTCCTGTACTGTTTTTTCTGGCTTTTGAACACCTTCTGTCGGGCCTGGTACAGCTTGTTTTGATCATTAAACTGCATGTTCTGATCATTGTACTGTTTGTTTTGATCATTGTATTGGTCATTGTACTGCTTGTTTTGATCATTGTACTGCTTGTTTTGTTCGTTGTACTGCATGTTCTGGTAATTGTACTGCTTGTCCTGGTCTTCGTACTGTCTGACATCACTATTAGAGACGTAGGCAGGGATGTTCCAGTCGGCGCTGCGGCCATATACGGGGCTGGACCTGGACTTCTGGATATCGACGCGGATCTTCTTTTGCTCGGTGACTTCGTGAGAGCTGGCTTCGGCTGTCTCAGGATCCAGCCCCAAGTAGTCATTGGCACTCGGGACTTGGTTGTAGAATTGGAACCTTTTCTGCAGCACCTGATTGTAGTTGGTGGGTTCGATGAAGTCGAAGGGCTCCACGCTGAGGGGTTGCGGGCGGTATTTCCGCAGGATGCTACCTGCGGCCAGGTGTGCCAAAACCAGGCACACGACGAGACAGAGCTTCATGTTGCCGATTTGTGTAGATTATGACGATGACGGGACGACCGGCGGATTTTATACTAATTAAATTAGGTGTCAGCGCCTTTGTTCGATTGTGTTTATAATGTATAAGCTTTATTGTATTTTTTGTGTTCTTAAGCCATTTTGGTTCGTGCTCGGTCACGCGGTAATGTCGTGTGCGTCGTAAGCTATTTTGTAACAGGCAACGCTGTAGATAATCAGCAATATAATATTATTAATTAAAATTCATCATATTCAAATCAGTTAGTACTTCTGATTTTATACTTTGTAGGGCGCAATAAACTTATTGCTAAGCCTCCCGTTCACTCTCTGTTTATCCGTCTGTCCGTCTGTCATGGGGCTGTATATCTGTATCAGAGTGTATTAACTATGTCTGTTCGTATAGCAATAAATGATAAAGAAAACGGACACGTGCGAGTTGATCTCGTGTGGAGAGGGTTCCGTACGGTAAAAATATACAATAATATTTTTTTTAAGTTTCTTTAAAATCCGTCCAGCCGTTTTTGAAATGACAATGCCGGGAGTTTTTAATCATTTCGTAGATTCATAAATTGCCATTTGGTACTTATAGGTTCCGCAGGGATACTTTTTTTTTTGCAGAAAACATCATGAGGAAAGCGGCTCTACCCCGCGAAGCAATTCAGTGGTGTGTGAGAAGTTTCCAATCCGCACTGGACCCGCGTGTAAACTGTGCGCAAAAGCGTGTGTGTGTAAAAGCAGCAGGGCTACTACGAAACTCGAAACTCGAAGTTCGTGTCGTGCGGTCCCTCGATCTGACACTTATACTAGAGCGAGAGGGACGTTACGACACGAACTTCGATTTTCGTAGTAGCCCTGCAGGCCTGAGCCCAGCAGTGGGACGTATACAGGCTGGGATGATGATGATGATGATGAAATACAAAATATCGCGCTTGATGGTTTGTCATTATAGGTAGATACTGCAGAGCCCGGAATTTCGCGGCATTTTTGATGTGTCATAGTGACTTCTCACATATCGACTTCCGACATTCAATATCGATATATCGATATACAACATGTTCCAAAAGATTAAAAGTAGAGGTCAACAATAGACGGTTTTATCGTTAAAGATCGAAAATCAATGAAAACAATGAATAGTTAACAATTTCTAACTTAATAAGTCAATTTCATATCTAAAGTACCTAGTAGCGCTAATAAATGTTCCATTAGTGTCCCCTTATAAAAGATATTGCGATTATTATTTTACGATAATATCATTATCGATATAATTTAGGTAACTACTTAGAGTCGATAAGTGAGAAGTCACTATGACAGATCAAAAATGCCGTGAAAAGTCCGGGCTCTGGATTAGTATTATCTAGTATAAGTCCATTCAGGATAATATTGGACTCTAGAAGGTCACAGAAGAAGGGGCTCTAAACATTTTTTGTGAATTCGTAATAATGATGATGATGATGAATAAAAGAAGTAAATTCAAATTCAAATTCAAATCATTTATTCAGTAAATACTTAGGCCGCAATGGGCACTTTTACACGTCATTTTTTAAACTACCAGCGCTTTCGGAAAGACCATCATTGCCAAGAAGAATGCGCCGCAAGAAACTTGGCAGAAAGTAATTTTTTCATAATAATATAATACTTAAAAACTACAGTATTTTTAAACTAATATTGACGTTTTCGATATTTTAATTAGAATTCAGTTTAGACCGTATACTAAAAAAGTGCTATTTATTTTGATTTCCTAAAGCGTGCATTATAAAGAGCCTATTTTCCTTCTGTCCATTCCTATATTGATCAGACTGTAGGTACCAACCAACTTAGCTATACGATGCGCAATTTGAAGACAATTAAAAAAAACCATCAGTAACTGACGTGAATATTGCTAATATGTATGACCTCAATTGCTGTTAAAATATATTTATTATATTTGCTACTGTGTTGGGCAGAATATGTAATTTTATTTTCAAGTCTGTGGAAATATAAGTACAGACTCATTTTAATATTTCTTCTAAACTAAGTCTGGCACCAACCTCAAAGCATTTTTATTTTATTTAAGTACCTATTACGTACACTTTTTTTCGTTAATACGGGTAATCAAATATTCACGTTTTAAAGTCAGCTTATTTCTTTTGAATTTTTTTTTCTAATAATGACCAGTTGTTAAGTTGTTATTGGTTTTTAATATGAAGTACTAGCTTTTGCCCGCGGCTTCGCTCGCTCAAAATTGGTATGTAGCTTAAGCCTTTTTTGATCCCACAGGAACCATACATTATTTCGGGATAAAAAGTAGCCTATACTTACGTTAATCCAGGTTATATTATTACTTGTATGTCAAATTTCATGCAAATCCGTTCAGTATTTTTTGCGTGAAAGAGTAACAAACATCCAAACATCCATCCATACCAACTTTCGCGTTTAACTTAATCACACAAACATCACGCCTGTTTTCAAAAATGGGATTGGCAGAGCACACGAAACGTTACCGCTTCGGAGCCACTTTTAGTAATTTTAGGTTTTAAGTTTGACAAAAACGGTACAATTGTCACTATTAATAGTGACAGGTTGCTAGCCTGTCGCCTACGGTATACCTTAACTTAACCTATTATATATCCTCAGTCGCCTCTTACGACATCCACGGAAGTAATGGAGAGGTGTAATTCTAACCCGCCACCACACGGGTAACTTATAATAATATTAGTAAGAAATAATATAATAGGTAATAGACATGACAAATCAAGTACCTAACTACCTAAAACTACATCATTTTAAATTGCGTCACGCGAAATTGCGAAGACATGTATAGTGTACCTATGTATGTCCTTCCTTCTTTCTGTAAAAAGGTTGCCTGGAAGAGATCGCTCTTAAGCGATAAGGCTATCGCTCTTAAGCGATGCTACTATTGCGCCTATTGTACTGTTTTTAAGTATCTTTTTTTTTTATGTTGAAAAAATGTCTTTCTGAGAAGTTTCTTGCGGCGCATTCTTCTTGGCAATGATGGTCTTTCCGAAAGCGCTGTAGTTTAAAAAATGACGTGTAAAAGTAGTGCCTTTTTACTGAATAAATGATTTGAATTTGAATTATAGGTGGTATCTACCTAGGTACGCTCGCCGCCCCGCTTGTCGCGCGTTGATGCGTCTGCGCATGAGGAAACCCAAAAAAGAAACAATACTTATTACATAAAGATTTTCAAGACCGGTTAACGTTCTAGGTCGTTCATTCGAACAGTTACAGGTTAGGCCTCCAAACAAAGTCTAGGTCACCCAATTATCTACATACGTGATACTTGGTAATATCTACATGTGTTTGTCTCATGTATACTCTGACCATGACTACGAAACTAGAGGTTCCGGATAAAAAACACGAACTAAAAATTAGAGAAACAGAAATTTTGTCGTGTGGAACCACTGTCGCCAACTTTTACATTTTTACTCTAGCGAATAGCTTAAATACCTACTCACACAACTATCGTGTCAAATAATAGGGGTTCGGTTAGTATATCTATAAACTAATCTACAATCCTATATATATATATTTGTCGATTCACAGTGAACGGTAATAATGTAGGACCTTGATGTTTCAATCCCTTATGCATCAAGCGCAAAGATATCGACACGGCCAAAGTTACAAAAATATGTATACACGTCTTTATGCTCTTAACATTAGGGCCGTGTATACATATTTTTGCAACTTTGGCCGTGTCGATATCTTTGCTCTTGACTGTACATACGAGTAAATGTTTGAAGTATCAGATCATTCATTCCGGGTTGAAAATTATTATTATTATATTTACAGATAATATTAACCGCATCCAAGTATAATAAATTTTTATATACATTTTTACGACTGTCTTTATTACAAACCAATGAAATATGACTATACTGCGTACATTTTGCTAAGGAGCAGGGCTCTGCTGACACTGGTCATTATCTACAAATCTGCTCATTTCCATTTCTCTTTTAATAAGTTCTACGATCAGCCGCCATTTTTTTCACACATGCCCTATTTTTGGGACGAGCAAATCCGTGTTACACAAGCTATACCTATTTACGACAGCATCATACGAATATAACACGTGCCGGAAAAGTAGATTTATTTGCATTGCTATATTTTTTGATGACTCCATTTGTTGAATCGGCTCTTAGTCGGTACGATATTTATGTTGACTGTTTATTTTAATACCAACTTGGACTGGAAACATATTTTTATTGTGTACTAGCTTTTCCCCGCGGCTTCGCACGCGTAAACAATTTGGTCTAGCAATTGCAATTGTTTCAATTGAATTGAAATTCACTATTTAAAAAATCATAATTACAAATAACAATAGAACAAACATAATGATGAACATAAATTACAACTATTTACATAAAACGTTTAATAGTATGATTGATTACCTACCTTAAACGAGCACGTGGTTGAAATAAATAAATTAATAGGTGGAACAGTTAAATTTTATTGGCGTTCTAAGATTTCTGTCATATTTATGTATTAGTTTTTAATTACAACCAATTCAAAAAAAAAGTTCTGTTTAAACAATTTAATATAATAAAATAGGAAACTGTGTAAAAATTCCGTCTTAATTATAATCCTACCCTCCTAACTTACAATAAAGGACGTAAGGTGTCAAGAGTTCACTATGAAGAATGAGTCCTTTTGTGTTGGCATTGTAGAATACACGTCGTTTTGCTAAAATGTGGCTACCCGCAAAATAATTATGTTTTACTAAAGAACATGGATGGATGGAAGAACAAAAAAAAATTTATATTCATAGCAATGTATTGAAATGGTTATTTTCAGTAAACCGTAGAAGTTTCTATGTGCTATTATTGGCAGAATAGGTATCCTAAATACATTAAATACTTCCCAAAGTTACTATTCCACGCGGACGAAGTCGCGGGCAAAAGCTAGTCCTATATATATATTTGTCGACTCACAGTGAACGGTAATAATGTAGGACCTTGATGTTTCAATCCCTTATGGCATAGGTAACAGTCAAGCGGCCAAAGTTACAAAAATATACACGTCTTTATGCTCTTTACATTAGGGCCGTGTATACATATTTTTGCAACTTTGGCCGTGTCGATATCCTTGCTCTTGACTGTACATACGAGTAAATGTTTGAAATATCAGATCATTCATTCCGGGTTGAAAGTTATTATTATTATTATTATATTTACAGATAATATTAACCGCATCCAAGTATAATAAATTTTTATATACATTTTTACGACTGTCTTTATTACAAACCAATGAAATATGACTATACTGCGTACATTTTGCTAAGGAGCAGGGCTCTGCTGACACTGGTCATTATCTACAAATCTGCTCATTTCCATTCCTCTTTTAATAAGTTCTACGATCAGCCGCCATTTTTTTCACACATGCCCTTTTTTTGGGACGAGCAAATCCGTGTTACACAAGCTATACCTATTTACGACAGCATCATACGAATATAACACGTGCCGGAAAAGTAGATTTATTTGCATTGCTATATTTTTTGATGACTCCATTTGTTGAATCGGCTCTTAGTCGGTACGATATTTATGTTGACTGTTTATTTTAATACCAACTTGGACTGGAAACATATTTTTATTGTGTACTAGCTTTTCCCCGCGGCTTCGCACGCGTAAACAATTTGGTCTAGCAATTGCAATTGTTTCAATTGAATTGAAATTCCACTATTTTACAAAAAAATCATAATTACAAATAACACAATAGAACAAACATAATGATGAACATAAATTACAACTATTTACATAAAACGTTTAATAGTATGATTGATTACCTAACCTTAACGAGCACGTGGTTGAAATAAATAAATTAATAGGTGGAACAGTTAAAATTTTATTGGCGTTGTAAGATTTCTGTCATATTTATGTATTAGTTTTATTAATACAACCAATTCACAAAAAAAAGTCTGTTTAATAAAAGAAGATAATAATAATAACAATAGAAAACTATAACCTAGTCAAATAACTCGCCCCTCCCCATTCCCGCCACAAAGGTGCCCATAACACTCGCGGCATTTCCACGTTGGATAGCTATGGACAGCCTTTGCACCAGAAATGACTCGGAGCGAGGGTCCTCCCCTTTTTGCCTGAGTCGACGGCCCAAATCACCTACAAAACGCCTTGCATCCGCCCCCCAGCAGCCCGCCGTCTCTACCGCCACGGGAACGAATATACCCCCAGAATACCCGAATATTATACAGTTTATGAATTAATAATTTTAAATAGGCACGCTGTTTCTTATTAATTATTATAATTACTAACATAGTAAGATTTTGTGACTAATAACACGGACTATGTACATAATTGTTTGAAAAAAGAGTTTAATTATTATTATTATTTTAAAACTATCCTAAACTTAAAACATTAAATAAAACCTAAAACTAAAACAAATTACCTACTAAAAATAAATAAATTACAAAAAATGCATGAATAACCAGCGTCGAATTTCATGTCTCTAATCCTAGCAATCGAAACTTTGGAATTTTATAATAATAAATAAATAATAAATAATTTATTTATTCTTCAGACAACATAGATCCATTTATTTTCACCTCAGCACCTCAAACAGGCAGGTTTTGCTATGAGAAATCAGTGAGCAAAATCGCATTTTCCTCACTCCGTGAGACAAAGTAAACTTTTTAATTATTTTTTTTAAATGCTGAGTACAGTGTTGGGTCTACTCACTGAATTCCAAATATTTGAACTTTACTTTGATCTGTCATTTCACTTCAACTCGAAAAAAGCAAGAGATAGGATCCAATTTGTCGATTACAAACTTAAATTAAATTTTTGATATTAAAAATATATCGAAATATTTCCAAAATGTAAATTTTCCCGATCTTTTAATAAAGTATGCAACCTCGTTGCACGAAAGCCGCTTCTCTTGTTTTTTTTTTATAAAAGAATTCCGTATACTGCCTCTACAGTATAATTATTATTTGTTAAATTGAATGATTTTTTAACAAATCTATTTATATATATGTAATAGAAATCTTAATAAAAATCATATTTAAAGGTTTAATTGTTCAACCTTTTCAATTACCCCGAGATGAGGCTTTTTGCAATATTAAAAAATAAGTGTGACATTAGTACAAGAAGTTAAGATTGCATGTTATGAGTATGCGATTGTATTGTAGCTACTGGACTCTTTTTATGGTTTTAAATGTAATTATTTATTTGATAATAATCGGATTCTATTTTTAAAAAATGTGTTTGTTTTGTAAACAGGTAGGTATATGTGGTTTTATTCTTATGTTACATTTAAATTATGTTTTCGCTGCTGAGGTGAAAAATTGTATGTGTCACACGAGACCAAAGTTTTTTTGCATCTCGTGTATTTCAATCCCTTGCTGATCTCAGGATTCTAACCTAGAATGACTCGCTAACGCTCGTGATTCAATTATAGAATCCTTCGCTTACTCGGGATTCAAAATCAACACTCGCAACAAAAAACAACTTTGCTCTCTTGTTGCACAAATAACTATTGTTAGTAAACAACAACTATCCCGATCCCGTTGGAATTTAGGAATAAAAAGTAGCCCGTGTTATTCCAGACTATGTCAAAGAGTAGTATAATTAATGAAAGGCATATAGGTATATATGGTTGTCCTTCACGTCACGTCAAAAGGCGCCATCAAAATTTTATTTTGTACTGGCAACTGGAAAATTGCCCTTGCTATTTGGGGGGCTACTACGAAATTCGAAAATCGAAGTTCGTATCTTACCATCCCTTGCACTATAATATTAGCGTCAGCGGGAGGTCAAAATACCTAGGTAGGAAGTTCGAATTTGCACTTCGTAATAGAATAGGGCCTCACGCCTAGACTAGAGTGACCGCTCCTCTTGCTTTACCCCAGCAGGGCTACTGGCTACTACGAAACTCGAAGTTCGTGTCGCGCGGTCCCTCTGACACTTATACTATTTAATACGAGTTTCGTAGTAGCCCTGCTGGGGTAGAGCAAAGGAGCTGTCTTGGAGTGGTCGCTGTAGTCTAGGCGTGAGGCTCTAGATATTCTATTACGAAGTGCAAATTCGAACTTCGTACCTAGGTATAGCGTACGTTGTTATAGCTTAGACGTAAAGTAAAATAGTTTAGTTTACGTACTACAATTGTCTCCTTTTATATTTTCGAGTTTTTACACGCTAGTATTAACATAAGTGTATCAAAAATCAAAACGAAAGACCATCATTTTTAAGAATAAACCCGAAGAAAATTGGCAGAAATACATTTTTTACAAATGAAATATATAGGGTGGAAAAATCTAAGGGCCCTGGGCTACTGAAAGGAAACATTCCTTAATTTTTAAAACATTCAAAGATCTTCTGAACTTCGCTTGTCTCACCCGGAAATTAAACAAACTAAAAATTTAAAAAATAAACACTCCCTATTTTATTACGCCAATCGATAGGCCCATAGATTTTTTCCACTCTCTCTAATTAAACCTAGCGTAAGAAAGTAAATAAAATAATATGTAATGCACAATAAAAAACAGGTATTAAAAAATATAGAAATAAGTACACTCAGCGGCTTAAATTTTGGCCCACTCTACATATACAAAATTACTTACGACTGCATTTGAGGGCCAGATTTTTCGCCGCTCAGTATATTTACATTGTTTTTTTTCTGTACGGTTCGTTTAAATGTGATGCCGTCTCCGTCTATTCGAAGAAAACAAATAGAGACGGCATCACACCTAACCGCCAGTTAACACTAATCAATGGATGGTGAAACAGCCCCTTAGTATAAGTTTTCGGTTACAAAATACGTCTCGACCGCGTTCGCGTTAAAAATGTTAAAATCTCAATTTATATGGAAACACGAACAGCGCCTCTAGCGGAACGTTTGCGATGTTCGTGTTTCCATACAAATTGAGATTTTAACGCGAACGCGATCGAGACGTATTTTATAACCGAAAAACTTACACTAAGGGTACTATAGGTACCGTAAACTCAGGTTTCTACTACTCCCAGCGTTCATCAATAGTCCAAACGGACTTTTTAACATTTCGAACAATAACGGAACTGCTAACGTCATCTAGGAGGTTCATCGTAGCCTAATCCAATAGAAAATGCACGATAAACCTCCTACACGTTAGCAGTTTTTTTTATTCGACTGGATGGAAAACGAGCAAGTGGGTCTCCTGATGGTAAGAGATCACCATCGCCCATAAACATCTGCAACACCAGGGGTATTGCAGATGCGTTGCCAACCTAAAGGCCTAAGATGGGATACCTCAAGTGCCAGTAATTTCACCGGCTGTGTTACTCTCCACGCCAAAACACAACAGTGCAAGCACTTCACGACAGGATTAGCGAGCAAGATGGTGGTAGCAATCCGGGCGGACCTTGCACAAGGTCCTACCACCTGAGAAGGTCTGTAATTGTTCGAAATGTTAAAAAGTCCGTTATGGACTATTGATGAACGCTTGGGACTATGGAAACCTGAGTTTACGGTACCTACTGATTATTTCTTCCGATTTGCAAAACAAAGGTTATTAACGTAACCCGTTCATCTTATCATGACATTGATACAGCCTACGCCACCGGTCTGACAACATTTATAGGCAGTTATAAAACAGTTATTTATAAAATTGTATAATTATGTATACTTAACCTTAACTCTGCACTGTGGTGTCGCTCGCATCCAAACCATAAATTCATGTCAATCTGAAAAACCGTCCAAGAGCGTGTCAGACACGCCCAGGATAGAGTTCCGTAGCCGTTAAGAAAAAAACAAATTATATTTTTCTAAGGATTTTGTATGGAATATTCCAAGTAGGTGTATTTTATAAGTTAGGCTGCTACTTATTTACTTTAAAACTACTAAATGCTCAATCAAATCCTTCGAATTTTGAGTTGAACTCTCTATTAAGGTATAACAAAATAAGGTGTTGACAGGTAGCTCTAGTTACCAGAAGTAATTGAGTGGTTAATTTGATATTTTTATTACCATAACGTATTTTTCCAACATTTTGAAACCAACAGCTTAGCTTTTAGATACCTACGCTCGATAAAAAAAGACTACATTTTATTTTACCATTTCTTCGGTATAATTGCTACATACGAGTATATCCACACAAAAATACAGCTTTCTAGCCTTAATAGTCCCTAAGCTAGGTCACCGGCGAACGGACAGACAGACAGACAGAGATGGCGAAACCATAAGGGTCCTTTTTGCCATTTTGGCTACGGAACCCTAAAAACAACTGATGCCTTGTTGACCGCGGATATTGGTAAGTTGGTTGCCTCAAGGCCACCTGGTTAAGGTTTCGCGAACCGTTAAATAATTGCCGCAAATTAAGTTTGTTTATGTTAATACTATTTCTTCCGCAAACTGTGTATCAGTGGCATCGGGTATGTGAGGCCATGGTCACCCCTGGTTTCTCTGACCACCCGCCGCCGGCGACCGGTGACCGACGCGTGTCCGCGACCGACGACCTTCGAATGTTTTGTTCGGGAATGTTTGAGGGTGGTTTCTCTGAAACATCACCGGCGGTGTTGACCTACCCGCCAGAGAAACCACCCTCAAACATTCCCGAAGAAAACATTCGAACGTCGTCGGTCGCGGACACGCGTCGGTCACCGGTCGCCGGTCAGAGAAACAGGGCCTAACAACTCGATTGCCACCGGTTTGCCTGGTACGGTCAAGACTTGGTCAAGGACTTTAATCCCTGACCCACCATGGAACCATTTCACAGTAAACGTCATAGTGACATCCTATAGTGTGGGGTATCGTGGGATAGGTCGTTTAAAACCATTAGGGGTTTGCTAAGACGATTTTTCTATTCAGTGATTTGTTTGCGAAATATTCAACTTTAAAGTGCAAATTTTCATGAAAATCGAGCATCTCCCCCCCTCTAAAATCTACACCGGTGGGTGGAAAAATTTGAAAAAATTCTGAACGGTAGTAAGTATATCAAACTTACAAGGAAAACTATAACGGCTAAGTTTTCTTGAGAATTATTAGTAGTTTAAGAGTAAATAGCAGCCTAAGGTATAAAATATACCTAAACTTGGAAAACTCCGTGTAAAATACGAAACCCTTAGAAAAATATTACTTTTTTTTTCGTAATGGCTACGGAACCCTATTTTGGGCGTGTCCGACACGCTCTTGGCCGGTTTTTTGTTTTA
>NC_133485.1:1935902-2133044 GCF_025370935.1 Choristoneura fumiferana | reverse complement strand
GACGGACAGACAGACAGACAGAGATGGCGAAACATAAGGGTCCTTTTTTGCCATTTGGCTACGGAACCCTAAAAACAACTGATGCCTTGTTGACCGCGGATATTGGTAAGTTGTTCCTCAAGGCCACCTGGTTAAGGTTTCGCGAACCGTTAAATAATTGCCGCAACTTAAGTTTGTTTAATTTAAAACTAAGTATTTCTTCGCAAACTGTGTATCAGTGGCATCGGGTATGTGAGGCCATGGTCACCCTGGTTTCTCTGACCACCGCCGCCGGCGACCGGTGACCGACGCGTGTCCGCGACCGTCGACCTTCGAATGTTTTGTTCGGGAATGTTTTGAGGTGGTTTCTCTGAACATCACCGGCGGTGTTGGCTACCCGCCAGAGAAACCACCCTCAAACATTCCCGAAGAAAACATTCGAACGTCGTCGGTCGCGGACACGCGTCGGTCACCGGTCGCCGGTCAGAGAAACAGGGCCACGTACGGTCAAGACTAGGTCAAGGACTTTAAACCCTGACCCACCATGGAACCATTTCACAGTAAACGTCATAGTGACATCGCATTAATGAACGAGGAAAATCGTAATGACTTTTCCTTTGAAATGATTCCGTGATGGCTCATGAAATAAAGTCCTTACTAAAAATATGGGTATCGAGTAAAAGCCAAAAAAAATAGACGTAAAGTGGGGGTAATTTTTTTTTTCTTATCCAACCCTATAATGTGGGTGGGGTATCGTGGGATAGGTCGTTTAAAACCATTATAGGGGTTTGCTAAGACGATTGTTTGATTCAATGATTTTTTTGCGAAATATTCAACTTTAAAGTGCAAATTTTCATTAAAATCGAGCGTCCCCCCCCCCCCCTCTAAAATCTAAACCGGTGGATGGAATTTTTGAAAAAATTCAGGATGGTAAAGTATATATTATCAAACTTACAAGGAAAACTATAACGGCTAAGTTTGCTTGAGAATTATTAGTAGTTTAAGAGTATAAATAGCAGCCTAAGGTATAAAATATACCTAAACTTGGAAGATTCCGTATAAAATACGAAATCTTTAGAAAAAATATTACTTATTTTTTCGGAATGGCCACGAAACTCTATTTCGGGCGTATCCGACACGCTCTTAACCGGTTTTTTTTTTTTTGGTGTATTGTACGCGCTAATTCCTTGAAATTGTGGAACAGATTTTCAAATTCTTTTTAGGGTTCCGGAGCCAAAAGGGCAAAACGGGAATCTTATAGTTGCCATGTCTGTTGTCGTCTGTCTGTTGTCTGACCGTCCCGGCTTTGCTCAGGGACTATCATATACTAAAAAGCTGTTTTTGCACGATATATATAAGACACTTTCGTCACTTTCAGGAATTGTAAATGATAAATAAACAATATGTGTTGCTCTGAAAATAAAGATTTTATTGTAGTAGGTTCTTACATACACATAAAACATGAAAAACACTAACTTAAATCATTATCTTACCTGAAAATAAAGAAACGACATTTAAAGTCTATATTAAGTTTAACAATTCCTTTTATATTTAGTTACTTATTGTAATATTTAAACATTATGTGTAATCACGATGATTCTACTTCTGTCACTCCAAATCAGAAATAATCTGCTTTACCGTATTAACCGTCATAGAGCGCACCATAAACTAAAGAAATAAGTTTCTTTACATCTCCCTCCTCAAAGAAGAAAATTTTCAAAAAAAATTTTCATTAATCTGCACCTAACTTATAGTAAAGTATGAATTATAGATATAAATAAGTTTATATTAAGCAAATTATTACTATCTTATCTTATTTATTTTTATACAGTATAGGTATTAATTTTGTGATATGAAAGAGATTCGACTCTGACTTTTTATGCCCTGTATTAATTCTATATATTGAATTTGATATTTTTTCCATAATTTTATACGGTCCAATCTTCAGCTCATCTAATTTGTTTCTATTTAGTTGTTTTCCATTCTCTACATATACCATATCTCCTGTTTTGAAGTTAAATGAAGTTCTGTTTTATCAATATTTTTTTATTATAGTTATGTGATTTTATTGTATTTTCCAATGCTATTGTCTATCTCGAACCCATTCATTTTCTGTTTTATTTTGTTTTAATTCATTTGGTAATAAGGAAACATCTGTACCATCCAACAGGTATTTTGGTGCAAAACCAGTGACAGTGTGTTCCGTTTATTATATTTATCTACACAGTTATGAGCAATGGTTGTCCATGCTATTTTTTACTTTTTTCGTTTATTTTACATCTGATTTTGTTCACAAGCGTCTGATTAAGTCTTTCATTTAAGCCGTTGGAAAAAGGGGCATTTACTGCGGTGAATATCATTTGTATTGACTTTTCATTTAAAAATCTTTTTAATTCTTTTGAGTTAATTCCCGGATATGGTCGGTAAGAAGTATTTCAATTGTATCACAATCTGTTACGTTATTGATTAGTTTGACAAAATCATTAGCACTTTGTGTCTTTGAGGTAACAATATAGGCATAACGTGTAAAGTGGTCCACTAAAAGGTGTAAATATCTTTTTGTTGATCTGGACCCTCCAAAACCTCCAATTGTGTCTATTGAGACTATTTGAAAGGGTTTTGTGGCAGGACCTAAATGTGACATTAGACCAAATTTATCCTGTCCTCTCGTTTTATTTTTTATACATGTCTCGCAACTTTTACAATGCGATTTAATATTCATCGTTAAATTTTTTGCTGTATATAACGTACTGATTTTATTTTGCATTTGTCTTACGCCTAAGTGACACATATTTTCATGTACTTCTTTAATAAGTTTTTTGCTAAAAATCTTCCGATAAAATTATTTTTTCACGTTTTCGAACTTTTTTATAATAACATTTTTTTTTGTTATTATTTTGACTTATTATTTTGTATTTTTCATTGTTTTGTTGGTCTGTTACAATATCATTTAATTTTATCATATTTACAATTTTTAATTGTTCATCTGTATCCTCACTTGCATCCAATACTGGATTCTACTTAAAACAATCCGCTTCTATATTTTCTTTCCCCGGAGCGTATTTAATTTCAAAGTCATATTGTGATAAGTAACTAAGTCTCCTAATTCATCATCTGTTCTAGATTTAATATTTAAATTTTCCAATGGTTTATGATCAGAATACACTGTAAACGACTTACCTATTAGCCAGTATTGCCAGTATTTTATGGCTTCTTTAATAGCCAAACATTCTAAATAAATTGCCTTTTTTTCTTTTGTGCTTGATTTAGTTTTTTTGAGAAGTATGCCACTGGCTTATTTTTCCCATTTGTTTGTGTTTGCTTTAACACTGCCCCAATACCTTCTAAACATGCATCGGTGTGAATTATTATCGGCAAATTTTGATCGAATATCTCTAAGATTGGCTGTGAGCACAATAGGTTTTTATATTTTTCAAATGAGTTTTGACAATCGGCAGACCAAACAAATTTCTGATTTTTCCTAAGTAGTTGATGTAGGGGTTCTAATATTACCGAACTTTTTGGTATATACTCATGATAAAAGTTAATTTTTCCGAGAAACTGTCTAACATTTTTTTGATTTTTTGGTATTGGGAAATCTTTTATCGAGACTAAATTATCTCTTACTGGTCGTACTGTGTTATTATGTATTATATGACCGAGATATTTTACTGTATCAGAAGCAAATGTACATTTCGTGAATTTTAATCGAAAACCCTCAATTTTTATAGCTTCTAATAATTGTGTTAAATGGTTAATATGTTCTGAAAAAGTCTTTGAATATATCAAAATATCATCGATGTAGTTAACTGCGAAATTGGTAAGTTTATGCTTTCTTAAAATGTTACTTAGTATCCTTTGGAAGATTGCTGGTGATGTCTTCAAACCAAAAGGTAAACACGTCCATTGATAATGTCCTTCCTGCGTTACAAAGGCAGTTTTTTTCTTATCTTCAATTCTTAGTGGGATTGACCAGAAGGCTGAATTAATGTCCAATGTTGTGAAATATGTTGAATTTCTTGTCTTAATCACCAGGTCTTCAATCAATGGAAATGGTTGTGCTTGAGGTACCACTATTTTATTTAGATCTCTAAAATCTATACATAATCTTGATTTTCTGTTGTCCTCTTTTTTGAAAGCTAAAGTTACCGGTGCCGCAAAAGGACTATAAGATTCTTCTATAAGTTTTTATCAAGTAACTTTGCTATTTGTTCTTCAATTTCCTTTTTGTCTTCAACTGAACATCTATATGGCCTTTTACTGCAGTACTTGTCCATAAGTAGATCAATACGTGCTTCATATTCTCTGACAGTGCAAATGTCATATTTGTCCTTTGCAAATATTGATTTGTAATTATCAATCAGATTGTAGATTTCTAACTTTTGTTCAGTATTTAAAATTACTCATAGTTATCTTGAAATCTTCTTCTTTTATATGTTCATTAAAATTAATTGAACATGTGTTTGCTTCACTTTCCTCTTCCTTAGAAGTGTTGTTTTTATCATTTTCTTGTACAGTAAGATCTTTTGTGTTTTCTTTTTTATTTTCTTCTCTTTTTTGAATGATTTCCAAATTTTCGTCTTGAACCAGTTTAAACTGTTTTATAATATCCAGTCCAATCAGAAAATCGTACTTGAATTCTTCTCCGTCAATTATATAAACATCAGCTTTTTCTTCGATATCAAACATTTTTATTGTAATAGTTGTCAAACCTTTTGTCTTTAACACCATTAATTGTGATTAAGTTATCATTTTTTGAATCTCCGTATCCTTCTTCCTTCAGTCTTAATAATTTTGAATTAATTATAGAAACGTTAGAGCCCGAATCATATATACCAAATATTTCTAGTTTTCCATTTAATAATAGTTTGACTTTAATTAATGGTGTTATTATTCGTTTTTTTATCGTTATTATTGAGTTCGACATCAATCACTGAATTATTTACGGCTTTACTATTTATTCTCTTATGGTTATATTCTTCTGTCTGTTTGAACCAACACTTGTCTTCGGGATGGAACCTAACGCCTTTATTTAAATTTCACAAATCGTACATGTTTTATTTTATCAGACTTTACTTTATAATCATAGGCAGTTCTTTTATTCTTGCTGAAATACTTTCTGTTTACTACATATTCATGTTTTCCAATTTCATTGTAAAGGCTTGCAGTTGACTTCACTGTTTCTTTATCAATTTTATCCATTATATAATCTGGCAATCCCATTACAATAAGATTTATCATTGTTTGGGTGTCAATTTGCTTGTTAACCTCTAATAGCAGTCTTCTTTTTTTTGTCGCATATTCCAATAACGATCCAGCTTGAAATCTAAATGAAAATGCATATTTAACTTGAGACCAACCTTTATTTCCGTATGTTTCGCAAAATTTTCTTTCCATACTGCCCATTCGGAATTCACTGTCAACTTTATTAACATACTACTATACCAATCTAGGCACTGTTTTTCTAGTAGATGTTTTAAAAATCTCAATTTTTCTACATTCTGTATAATTTCGAATCTATCACATTCGCTCTCAAACTCGCTAATCCATTGGTCAGCATTTGATGTTTTATTTGAAAATTTTTCGATCAAAAACCGTTCAGCAGTTTTGCCAATACTCTTTTTCTCTGGTGCATTATTGCTAGCATTATTCTGTGAAGATGTTGTATCACCTGTAATCTCGTTTAAATATTGTTCGCCAAACTGTACGTTCTCGCCTTCGTCTAGATATATTTTTCTCAATTCCGTATTTAGAGGTATCCATACTGCACGTGATTGATGCCTTTTTTTAAGCGAGTTTTTTATTTTTGTAAATATATCTGTAGATAATATGGCCGTGTGCTTACTTACGGGTTTTAATTCATCTGGGATCTCAAAAATACATCCGTCCGGTGTCTCAATAGAGGTTATGCATATCAAATTAGTTTTTCCATCCGTGGACCCCAGTACCATAAATTTAAATCGTAGCTTTTCCATTTTTCTTGATTATAACTACAAATGTCGTTTTATAAGACACTTTCGTCACTTTTCAGGAATTGTAAATGATAAATAAACAATATGTGTTGCTCTGAAAATAAAGATTTTATTGTAGTAGGTTCTTACAAACACATAAAACATGAAAAACACTAACTTAAATCATTATCTTACCTGAAAATAAAGAAACGACATTTAAAGTCTATTATTAAGTTTAACAATTCCTTTTATATTTAGTTACTTATTGTAATATTTAAACATTATGTGTAATCACGATGAATTCTACTTCTGTCACTCCAAATCCAGAAATAATCTGCTTTACCGTATTAACAGTCATAGAGCGCACCATAAACTAAAGAAATAAGTTTCTTTACATATATATGTAAACTATGCCGACAAAATGGTATATAAATAAAAAAATAAAAAAAAAATTTTAGGTTACCTCCCATAGACATAAAGTGGGGGTAATTTTTTTTTCTCGTCCAGCCCTATAGTTTGGGGTATCGTGGGATAGGTCGTTTAAAACCATTAGGGATTTGCTAAGACGATTGTTTGATTCAGTGATTTTTTTGCGAAGTATTCAACTTTAAAGTGCAAATTTTCATTATAATCGAGCGTCCCGCCCCCCCCTCTAAAATCTAAACTGGTGGGTGGAAAAATTTGAGAAAATTCAGGATGGTATTAAGTATATCAAACTTTCAAGGAAAACTATAACGACTAAGTTTGCTTGAGAATTATTAGTAGTTAATGAAGTAATCAGCAGCCTAAGGTATAAAATATACTTAAACTTGGAAGATTCCGCATAAATACGAAATCCTTAGAAAAGTATTACTTATTTTTTCGTAATGGCTATGGAACCCTATTTTGGGCGTGTCCGACACGCTCTTGGCCGGTTTTTTGTTCTAAAGAACATACTTTCGAGGTAGTCCCATTGTCACCAAGTCAGAATCTGATGATGGGATCCTCGAGAAATCGAGGGCAATCCTCAAATTTTATAAGCACATCTATAGCGATTTTGGTATTTTTAACACTAAGCCAAGCATTTCCATTCAGAAAGTATCATTTAGTGAATTGGACCTGATGAAGGAAGACCGCAGATAGCCAAAGGAACTCATCATAGCTAAGTAATGCTCGCGCGGCTATAAGTATGCCGGGTGTGGCCTGTAATATGAGCAAATAACTAAAACATAGAATCTATGTCATAGAACATACTCGTTAAAATGAACAACATTAGTTCAGCGACTTTTAAAAATAATTAGTTTTTTAATTTTTATTACACTTTAAAGTTTATCAGCCCCATCACCGTGATCGGGATGCTGTGGGTTAATCACCTGCACATTCCTAAAAATATATGATTAAGAAACCTTCAAAGAGAGACCGATCCCCTTACAGCCAGGGTCGCGTTCACGTGGAGGCCGCATGGGAACAGGCGGCGGGGCGGCGGCGCAACACGTGGCAGCGCACGTGGACGCCGAGCTGCGGGCGGCCTGGCTGAGTTGGGGAGACGCGGAGCAACAGGCGCAGGACAGGAGCAGATGGCGACGTCTCACGAAGGCCCTTTGTACCACTGGGGTACCATAGGACGACCACAACAACAACAAAGTTTATTAGAAGAAGCCATGTAAAGCAAAATGCTTGATGTTTGTAGCGTGTCAGGCGACGTCACTTGTGTTCTAGGATGGCGTACATTGACAGCAGTACTTATTTAATTTGTACGAAAAAGGAAAGTAAAGACCATTATTTTTAAAAGTAGCTGAACTAATGTTGTTCAGTTTGACGAGTACGATCTATGTTTTAATTATTTGCTCGTATTACAGGCCACACCCGGTAAATGATCTCGACTAAGAAGAAGCTTTAAGTTAATGTTTTCTTTCTAACTGATCTGATGCTGAAAGCCGAAAGGTAGACGCCGGACGGTACTTCTGTCATGAAACAATGTTACTATGCCGTGTTTAGGCTCAATGGAATCGTTGTGAGATGCGCCTTGGCTAAAAATGACTAAAAAGTGAAAATAAAGAAATTTTGAACACAAAAATGAAACCGACTCCAAAAAAAATATTTTTAACAAGAAATTTTAAATGATATTATAACGGATAACTCACGTCTTAAACCGAGTTTAGCTCGACATGTTTCGAGCTATTATGTGTATGTATTATTATGTGTGCGTGTTGCGGCAGCCGCCGAGTCGCGTGCTCCTGAGAGGAAGGGCTACGAAATAGCCCGAAACATGTCGAGCAAAACTCGGTTTAAGACGTGAGTTATCCGTTATAATATCATTTAATATGAGTGAGTCTCACGGTAGTTTCATGTTTAACAAGATTACAAAATTAAATTACAAAAATCCATGAAAATAATTTTCCGCTAGTTTGAAGTCGGTGCCTCAGCACGAGCCAGCAAGAGTGATAGAAGCCCAATATGTGTAAGTATAGTATGTAGGTGAGGTAGACGACTATAATAGGTCCGCTCCTGCTGGCTCGTGCTGAGGCACCGACTTCAAAGTAGGATAGTGGAATAAATTTATGTCAGTGGTTTGGAGCTGTGTAAGCTGTTAAAATTTGTTAAGTTATTTTTTGCAGTCGTTTTTATTTTTCCCTTGTTTACCTGTGGTTTACCTATAGCTTTATTCGTAAAGCGTCATAGTTATAACCATAAAATAATTTTATGATACGTCAATTGGTTCCAGGCATGTTATAAAATTAGCTTTTCGTCAGTTTTTAGGATTCCGTTCGCGTAAGTAAGAGCAGCACTCTGTTAAAAGTGGATATTCATAGACCCACAAATTTGAGCGAAACCTTCGCGCGAGACCGATCCGCGCTTGACCAGTTTTTTAATGGGTAGGTATCCCCTTCCGCCCCGACTAGTAGAGAGACTTTGAAAACTCCCCAGGCCGGGAGGATGTGTCATTTTCACACCGCAAAAAACTTCTTCAAACGTAGGTACTCTTCTACAACGAAACGGTCACTTACCTACAAACCCCATCAATACGATGTCTTTTGCATATTAGTACCTACAGTCCAGTGGCGTGCAACTCTGTAGGCAGGGCCAATAACTGCGCCCTCACGCACCCACCAGCACCAATACGAGTACAGGGTAGAGTGGTAGACACTTGGTAGACAACACTAGTGCTGCCTACCCTCATATCAGTGCTAGTGTAGCCTACCCTGTTCAACACTAGTGCTAGCACTGCCTACCCTCATAGCAGCGCTAGTGTAGCCTACCATACTCAATACTAGCGCTGTCTACCCCCATAGCAGCGCTAGTATAGCCTACCCTGTTCAACACTAGCACTGCCTACCCTCATAGCAGCGCTAGTGTAGCCTACCCTGTTCTAGACTAGCTCTGCCTATGTTTTATTCGGCTAAATTATGAACAGTGGCAAAGTGGCAAGAAGCTTAACGTTTCAATGGTGTGTCAAATCCAAAGTATTTCTTCAACTTATTTTTTCAAGGTATTTCTTCAACTTGGGCTACTTAGTATAACAAGCACTTTAAAAAAATCTACGCACCGGTTCGGAAATAGGTACCTTTGTTAAGAAGAACCCGGCAAAAAATTCAATGAGGTAAATTTTGTTAAAAATAGATCTACAATGACGTACATCACAAAGTAGGTATTTAACACAGCTAGGTACATTTATAACACAGTCAATTCACCATTGCGGATCGAAATTATTTTTAAACATCTTTCTTCAAACTGGTAATTTAAGGGGTATTATTTTATTATATACAGGTATTTCAATCTGCATAAATTTACCGGTTTCAAGCCCTGGGTGTGACTGTACTTGAGTAGTGAATTATATAACATTGTTTAAGCTTCTTGTGTAATGTGTCCAGAATGGCAAAGACCTTCCGAAAGATGAACTGCAGTTGTTAATGTATTACGGAATTCATGAGTCAACTGACGTAACGGTCCACAATGCCTTGACTCCGGAACACTCGGAAGTCAATTATTATACGTGTGACATTACCTACGCACCCACTACCCAAATATAGGTAGTTCCTGTCATTAATCGACTAATGGTACAGATGTAGAGGTAGGTATTTGCAGCTGACGTTGTACCGTTTTTTGGATTTGAGTGATATTCCATATATGACGATATTTCGTTTTTGTTCGTATGTGCAATGTTAACTACAGTCAAGGTGTTAAAGGTGAACAGAGACGCTCATTGACGTCAAAGCACTTGAGACTTGCAGATAAACGTGCGATGTCTCACCAATTAACACTATAAAAGTTTTTTCCCCAGAAACTTGTTGTAGATGTAAACAATCGACGCCAGAGGAACTCTCGCATCAAAGCGTAGAACCTTTATGCCGTAATATATGCGAGCATGGCGGCAAAAAATAATTCGGAGTACACAACAAGGTTACCTGAATTGTGAACGATCAGTTTAAAAATTGACCTCTACGAGGGAGCGCGTGCCTTGCGTAATATGCTCCGGAAAATATTTATTTTGATTGTCTCTCTGTCGGCTGCCCCGGGGCGCGGGCAGCTCGCCGACCTGCTGTTTCCACGGGCAGCGGACTCGGTCCGGGAGATGACCGACTCTCTCACCAGGAACCCCTTCGCGAACCAACCCATACATTTCTCAGGAGATCTCCTAGGAAACACTCTGAACCTACTCAGTGTCTTACCGATCGCAATAGCGAGGACCCTTGGCGGTGGAAACGGCATCCCTAGTCTCATCAACAACAACAACTTAGCATCGTTAGGCGACAACTTTATTTCGGATTACAACTTGGGCTTAGGCAACGAGGACTGCCAGCTCAGATGTGACCAGCTCATTGCTAAATACGGTTATCTTGTAGAGAGGCATGATATCGTGACTGAAGACGGGTACGTACTGACGATGTTCAGAATACCCAGCGACGGACCGGTCGTGTTTCTGCAGCATGGGCTATTGGGAAGCTCCGACGATTACGTGATTGCGGGACCGGATACCGGAATAGCTTATTTACTTGCGAAGGACGGCTATGACGTGTGGTTGGGGAATTCGCGCGGCAACAAGCATTCCCGTCGGCATGTCGAGATGGACCCTTCCCAGGGAGACTACTGGGACTTTTCCTGGCACGAGGTCGGTTATTACGATCTTCCTGCCATGATAGACTATGCACTAAACGCTACTGGACAAGAAAAACTTAAATACATTGGACATTCTCAAGGCACGACCTCATTTTGGGTGATGGGTTCTGAGCGCCCGGAGTACAACGACAAAATATCCTTAATGGTGGCTCTGTCGCCTGTTGCATTTATGTCTAACTTGAAGTCACCAATCATACGGTTATTAGCGCCCACGGGAGGCTTTATCCACGCATTCGTGAAAACTATCGGTCTACATGAACTGTTACCGGATAACAATGCTATGAAGCTCTATCGTCGTCTTTTATGCGGTGCAGGGCCACCTGCGGAGATCCTTTGCGCTAACCTCCTGTTCCTCGTGGCTGGTTTCAACGTGGAACAATTGAACGTGACCAATTTGCCGGTAATCTACAGTCACGTGCCGTCCGGTGCGTCGGCGAAGCAGGCCGCCCATTACGGACAAGGCGTCATCTCGGCTAAGTTTAGACAGTTTGACTATGGCACTGCGGGGAATTTAGAACGGTACGGATCTGAACAACCTCCAGACTATGCGCTGGAGAATGTTAGAGCGCCAGTTTCCATGGTGTACAGTGACGCAGACTGGCTAGCTGATCCTCGTGATGTAGACGAGTTGTATAATAAGCTACCGAATGTCGTCGACATACACAAAGTGCCTCACAAGAACTTTAACCATTTGGACTATGTGTTCGCAAAAGACGTCAAATATTTGATTTATAAGCGGTTGAGAAAATTGTTATCTAATTTCTAAGGAACAAGGTACTCATTTCTTAGATTCAACTTCTTACAACTATTCTCGGAAGTTCTAATAACTCTAACTAGACTAGTTGACTAGAGTCTAGTTCATCAAAGACAAAGTGTACCTAAATATACTTTTAGTTTTAAGTTTATAGGTCCTACGGTCTCACTACGAAACAGCATGCTATTGCTAGCCCTTTCTCGCTCTGTACATAATATATCTACCTGTATTACGTTAAGATGCTTTATTTATGAGACTGTGGATGTTTGTTGTTCTTATTTGTGCGAATTGTGCGCGAGTTTGCATTTTTTTAATTTATCGAATACGTGGAAAATAAACTAATGTATTTTGATTCTAAAACTGCCATTTTTAATCTAGTATCTAACTTAGTCTTATCATCACCATCCCTGCCTATGTATATACGTCCCACTGCTGGGCACAGGCCTCCTTTTAGGGGGAGAGGGTTTGGGCCGTAGTTCGCACTCAGCCTTATTTGATCAAAATAAATAAATATCATGGGACAATTGACACCAATTGACCTAGTCCCAAACTAAGCAAAACGCCCAAGAGCGTGTCGGACACGCCCGAAATAGGGTTCCGTAGCCATTACGAAAAAATTAAGTAATATTTTTCTAAGGATTTCGTATTTTATACGGAGTCTTCCATAGTTTAGGTATATTTTATACCTTAGGCGGCTATTTACTCTTAAATTCTCAAGAAAACTTAACCGTTATAGTTTTCCTTGAAAGTTTGATATACTTACTACCATCCTGATTTTTTCAAATTTTCCACCCACTAGTTTAGATTTTAGAGGGGGGACGCTCGATTTTAATGAAAATTTGCACTTCAAAGTTGAATATTTCACTAACAAATCGCTGAATTGAAAAATCGTCTTACTTAGCAAACCCCTAATGGTTTTAAAAGACCTATCCAACGATAATCCACACTATAGGGTTGGATGAGAAAAAAAAATCACCCCCACTTTACGTCTATGGGAGGTACCCTAAAACAAAAATATTTTTATTTTTTATTGTACCATTTTGTCGGCATAGTTTACATATAAATATATATCCGTGCAAAATTACAGCTATCTAGCATTGATAGTCCCTGAGCAAATCCGCGGACGGACGGATAGACAGACAGACAGACAGACAGACATGGCAACTATAATGCCATTTTGGCTCCGGAACCCTAAAAACAGCATCTAAATTAAATGGGGAAAGGCTATTCTAAAATAGGTAATTTATTGGCTAAAAGTAAAAGTACAGATCTCAGTCATAACATAACAGCGTGTCCATAAGGATGGATGGCTCAAGGAGGCACATTAAAAGCCCTTGGCTGCGAGGCCCAACAAAACACGAACAGCGCCTCTAGCGGAACGTTTTCGATGTTCGTGTTTCCATACAAATTGAGATTTTAACGCGAACGCGATCGAGACGTATTTTGTAACCGAAAACTTACACTAAGGGCACTGATTTGCGTCAAACTGTCATCGCCTAAAAATCTCTAAGAATATGTATACCTACAGTTTTTTGTCGTTGTTGATTATCTGCGGTTGTTTTACTCGTATTTCGCTGGTTTCGTCCTTGACAGTATAAGTACCTACCTACCAGACAAGCATGTACTTACATCAATTTTTACACAAATAGTACCAATAATAGCAGTGCTTGCACTGTTGTGTTTCGGCGTGGAGAGTAAGACAGCCGGTAAAATTACTGGCACTTGAGGTATCCCATCTTAGGCCTCTAGGTTGGCAACGCATCTGCAATCCCCTTGGTGTTGCAGGTGTTTATGGGCGGTGGTGATCTCTTACCATCAGGAGACCCACTTGCTCGTTTTCCATCCAGTCGAATAAAAAAAAAGGTCCAATCAATGGACTTAAAGAATTTCTTTGCTTATCCGCAGAACAAAAGAAAGAAAGAAAGAGATGAGCTCTGTTTGAGTTCGAAACGCGTCAGTGTAGTGTGGTGGTGGTGATAGATGGGTTTGTGTTCTTACAGTGTGGAGGTGGAGGAACTGCATGAACACGCATATCTTGCATAAGCTTAACTATCATGAGGGTTATTACGTTATTACGTAAGCAGATTTTTATTAATTTTTAACCCCCTCCTCCCCCTTGTCAGCGAAAGTCATCAAAACCCTACCCCCCCCCCCCTATGCTTACGTAAACATATAGGTAAGTATATAATTTTAAATCTATTCAGGTTTTTTTATTGTTATTGCAAAAAAAAACAAGAAATAATTAATAAATATTGCTGACGTAAGCACCATCTGACCCCCGCGGCCCCCATGTCATCAAAAATAAGCAAAGCAAAGACCCCCCCTCCCCCTTCCGTGCTTACGTAATACTTGAATGACCCCATGAAGTCGCGGGTGAGCAAAGAAATTCTTTTAGTTCATTGAAAGATTGCTTTTTTTTCGATGCAGAGACGTTCATTATTGAGGAGTCCTGATGCTTCCCGTTCTATTTCTCCATATTATGCATACGATTAAGTGGCTGGAAGAGATCCCTTTTTAGGGATAAGCTCGCCTTTGCTCTCCTCTCTTTGTATTTGTATTTTTATTTTTATGTGCAATAAAGTGTTTACATACATACTCGTACAACATAGGTACATTCATCATCCCGGAAAAATTACATTTTTCCCGCAGGATAGCGAAGCGAATTCTTCGTACTTAGACGTCAAGTTTATGTAAAAATATTTGACGTAAGTAGGTACTAAAATACAATGAGAGCGACAATAATTTGATATCTGTTTGTTCAATCGTCGTTTGCGCAACATGTCCGTTCGCTGAAGGAAGTTTCGAGTTTCTTGCCGCGACGGACCCTAAATGTAACAAAATTGATGATGACAACCGTTTTGTTTTCTCGCGCAATTTAGTCAATGAGCGTGGATTCCGTCAAGATAATTTCAAAATGGAACGAATTTTAAGGTCTCTACCCACGTATCATGCCATGACAGTAATAGGAACGTGCCACGCACGGAATGTCAAGCGCCAGCAGGGCTACTACGAAACTCGAAGTTCGTGTCGTGCGGTCCCTCTGACACTTACACTATTTAATACGAGAGCGAGAGGGACCGCACTACACGAACTTCGAGTTTCGTTTCGTAGTAGCCCTGCTGACACGCGACGGCGACTGTTGGTTACGAAACGTGCTAGTGGGCATAGTCTCATACTTTTCAATACAAAGAATATATTTTGGCTGGCACGTTGCTAATACGGTCATGATATGTTACGGTGTAGAGGATCGCTGGCGGCGGATGGATGCGACGGGCTGAAGACAGTGTTGTGGCGCGCCATGGAAGAGGCCTATGTCCAGCAGTGGACTGCTGTAGGCTGATGATGATGATGATGTTACGGTGTACTCGTAATGGGTGAACCTTTAGGGCAGTGATGGGCAAAGTACGGCCCGCGGGCCAACTCCGGCTCGCTAAGGGATATAGCATACTGTGGACCATCAGTGGTGTAGCGGTATAGCACGCGGTACGGAATACCGAGGACCTGGGTTCGATTCCCAGTGATGGTCTTATATTTCTGGTTTTTCTGTGCATCTATATTTCAGTTTGTGTTTTCAATTTAGGTTTTACGGGATGACCGTAAAAGTAAAAATTTGGAATTGAAATAAAAAATTCAACAAAAATTCCAAAAAAAACAATCTTAATACTGTGTATAATTTGCATGCTACATAAAGCAGAATATGAAGGATCCAAACTATATATTGTTACAAACGCATACCATTGTAAACCCATATTCAGCAAATAAAGTTATTATTATTATTCCGGCCGGCCGACGTTCCTTCGAAGTGAATAGTAGCTACTATATTTGGCCCGCGATCATAATATAATTTCATTATTTGTCAAAAACATAAAAATATATAAAATAAAACGGTGTAATCCTGGCCCTCCTCTAAAATACGAGTGTCTGTAACTTTCTGGCCCCCCATGAAATGCCCACCACTGCTTTAGGGTGCAGCTATAGACAAGCGTAATTTTTAGGGTTCCGTACCTCAAAAAGAAAAAACGGAACGCTGTGGGATCACTTTGTTGTCCGTCTGTCTATCGAGACCCTTTAGCTCGGGAACGCGTGGAGGTATCGAGTTGTAATTAAAACCATAATCAGATCTACAGTCCCTTGAAGCTGTGATCAAAAAATCAATCAACGCAATCAAAAAATCCATACTAATATTATAAATGCGAAAGTATGTGTGTTTGTATGTTTGTCCGTCTTTCACGTCGAAACGGAGCGACGGATCGACGTGGTTTTGTCATAGAGATACTATAATGGGCCCGAGAGTGACATAGGCTACTTTATGTCACGGAAAAATGCACAATTCCCAATTATATTTTATACCTTAGGCTGCTATTTACTCATAACGTAAACTACTAATAATTCTCAAGCAAACTTAGCCGTTATAGTTTTCCCTTGAAATTTTGATATACTTTACCTACTATCATCCTGATTTTTTTTTAATTTTTCCTCCCACCGGTTTAGATTTTAGAAGGGGGGGGGGACGCTCGATTTTAATGAAAAATTGCACTTTAAAGTTGAATATTTCGCAATGAAACAATGAATCGAAATACCATTTTGTCGGCATAGTTTTCATATATATCCGTGCAAAATTACAGCTTTCTAGCATTGATAGTCCTTGAGCAAAGCTGCGGACGGACGGAACAGGCAGACAGACAGACATGGCATTACTATAAGGGTTCCGTTATTGCCATTTTAGCTCTGGAACCCTAAAAATTGATCCGCTACTTTTGATACTGACTGTACAAGCGCTGTTGCCTGCGACTGTGATTGCTCAATTCCTATCTTGTGGGAACCACTTTGTATGAAGGTAGCTCTTAGCAAAGATACGAAGTTTGAATTTGCATGTCGTAGAGCCGTGTCCCACCAGATCCCTGAAAGAAATTATGTATACAAGAATTGCTCGTTTATAGATATAGGATCAATTGGGATATTGCTTCCATTCATTATCATCATCCCAACCTATATACGTCCCACTTCTGGATACAGGCCTCCTCTCAGAATGAGAAGGCTTGGACCAGTTACCGCGCGGGCCCAGTGCGGATTTGGGACTCACATATACTATTGTCAGTGCAGATTTCCTCACGATGTGCTCCTTCACCGTAAAGCTGTGGTAAATTTCGAATGTAATTTCTCACATGCGTTTCGAAAAATTCAAACCCACGATCCTCTGTTTGAGAGGCCATTGGTCAAACCACTAGGCCACCACGGCTTTTAACAGTATTTTTTAACCTAGCTAACTTAAAAAACTTGGACCCCCCCCCGGTCCTTGTCATTTCAAAGTTCAATATCTCAAAAAATTTTGAACCAATTCTAATGATAATATCTACTTACGAATCACCGAAACAAAACTCGCGTTCACGTAAAAAACCGCATCGAAATCGGGCCATCCGTTTGATAGCTACGATGCCACAGTCAGACAGGTAGACATTGGCATCAAACTTATAACACCCCGCTTTTTCAACCTCGACGCAAAAATATTTTTTGAGATTTAAATTGTAAATACTTTTAATTTACTAACAGGATATGGATTTGTTTAACCTAGCATCCGAAATACAACATCTTTTTGTTAATATTTAAAAAGAGCATTCATTAGTTTGACGCCAATGTATATACTTGGCGGCACAAAATTTGGCCCACGCTACACGCTTCATACAAAATTACCTACCTATTTACTGCATACATTTGAGGACCAGATTTTTCGCCGCTCAGTATACCTATTAATGCATACATTAAGTAATTTGTGGGCCACGTTTTTTGTCGCTCAGTATATGTCTGTCTGTCATAAAAAATGGTAGGTACGAGTACCTATATAAATTTAATCAAAACGCCTTCAGTTCAGCCGTTTCGGCGTGGGAAAATAATGAACACACGGAAATGTATAAACAATATTAAACTTTCGCACAACCAACCAAACTAGCATTTACACCTTATTAACAGTGCCATCTAGTGCTGACTAGCAAAACTAAAACTTGAATTGATAAGTTTTCACATGAATCTAATAGATGTCGCTGGTGACGATTGACGAACTGGTTTTGCTACCAAATTGCCGCTAAACCCAAAAGTAGAGTTGTTTTCAAATTTTTAGTACACATTATTTAGATTGGATGACAATCCAAGCACAGGTTAGCAACATAAGCTTGTATTGTTGAGACCTGCTTCATTTTAATATGTACTATTTTTTTCCTACAGTGCTTGAATTGTATTGTATACATAGGGTAAGAGTGACAAATGTGGAATTCGTTTCACATTTTCTACTTTATCAAATAAAAGAAAAAGATACAGGAAGTAACCTCAACAATTTCCGAAACTCAGGATATCAAGATTTGATTTTTGAATCTAGTTGTATTTTCACTATTTAGTTAAAAAATAAAACATAATAATACAAATAGTTCTTATATATTAACATCTTATGTCATAATAATGATACAATGGAATAATGTATGTGCACGAGGATGTTGCCAATCCATTTTGTAAAATATGTACCTGTAACATTAAAAAAGTAGCAATTATACATAAGTTTTTCTCAAAACACAAACATTATTTATAACTGTAAATTAAATTACATCAGAACCGATTTTGATCAAATTGAAACAGGACTATTGGGCAAAATCAAGAATTTTCAAAACCAATCATAATAACTATAAATATACAGACAAGAATAATATCTCACTTTTTGCAGTTTACAAAAATATACAATTGAATATCCACATGCCACAGTAATTTGGGAAGTAAACCCTACTGTGTGGGAAGTAAAAAATATCTGCATGCTAATCTAGTTGGACTCATACAATACTAATCTTACAGAAATAAAAATAGAAAAAGATAAAATTTAACTTTGTATGGATTTGTGCCAAAGCATATAAAGTGAAGTGTTTTTTCCATTGAGCATATATCTAATACCTTTAAACAAGCAATTCTTGTATATTATATATTTCGGGGATCTCGGAAACGTCTGCAACAATTTTGATGACATTTGGTATATAGGGGTTTTCAGGGATGAAAATTGATCTACCTTGGTTTTATTTGTAAGAAAACGCTTATTATCGATATAGCTCGGTCGCCCAGGTACTAAGGTTAATATATCAAACTCTTCTTCTCCTGCTATACTGTGCCCTATATAGATATGTTATATGGGCGTTGCTTGGTTCTTAGCACTTATTAAGCAGTTATTAGTCAGTAGCTCTCAGTTGGAATACAAACACAGCTTTTATTGCTGAAATCTTACCTATTTCGAACTGTTGGCATTGATGTAATGGTACAGAATGACCAATAAGAATATTGAGACACCCAAGATGTTGGAGAACACGGCTAGCTGGATGTCGGTGATCATGGTGGACGTTTGACTGGAATTATAAACATAGTATTCGTTAAAACAATAAAAAACAAGTCGGTAGTAAATGGAATTGCAGGTTATATTTGCAAGAGAAAGATTTACGGTCATGAAGTATGATGACACAGTATAGAAACAACGGACGGACGGATATTAATAATACTGCAACTTTTACTCACTTGGATTTCAATAATAATTCCTAAATCTCAACCAACTTTAGGTTTACTTTACAGCAATAATACACGTCAGACAAATAATTGAAATGTCAACTTAACTTAATAATTTATTTTCTATTGTTGCTAGATGGAAAAATAAATTAGAAAAAAAACTTATTACCGGTATTAGTTTGGACTTGGGCACATCACTATGACAGTCTTGCCATTAAAAACTTGTCAAAAACTACTTCAATTCAAGAACTAGGCAGGAAAAAAACTACTAAATAACAAAATAAACAATTTATATCTCAGTGTGAGTTGTTTGTGTTGGATTTTGTGATTTTGTACTTGATGTGAAAAAGAAAAATATTTTAGCTCTCAAATTAAGGCACTTATCCCACCGCCGACGATGAGCGAGAAGCGAGTAGACTAGGTACTCAGTAGAGCGAGTAACTTAACACGGGTGGGCGAGCAGCAAGAAACGAGTTTAGTTTTGTTGCTCGGCTGTAAAGTCAGTTCGAGTGCGACGGGCGATTACTCGATTCGCTCCGATTTCTAACCATACATTGTTGTTTGAGCTAACTTAGAGCTAACTACCTTTTTCTTGAAAGATAAATTGAAGAACATGCCAACTTACAAAAAAAAGAGGCAAATTTATTTCTTTTCCTGTTTATACAATCAAATTAAGAGGATCAAAATAACAATACAATACAACACAGTAATTCTTTATTGCAACACTTTATTGCACATTAATCGATTAATCGAATCGATATCGAACATCCCTACTTCAAAGCATTGTTTGTTTATGTCAAATGCGAATCAAAATTTTACGTTGGTAAAAAGTTACCGAAACTAAATAGATGATTCGAAATTAAATAACGTTTATTTAGCTATACCATCGCTCCGATTCAAACTGAACAACTAAAATTTTGTAAAAATGTATCTCTCATCTGTTAGTTCCCGTTTACATCTACACGATACTAACTGTTGGGAGTTAAAGAAAACTTACGGGTGTTATGATGGTCTAATGAGAGATATATCGTGGAGCGATGATGCTAAATATATTTTACAGGTAAATATGAGCTTCATTATTCTGAACATTTTGAATAAAAACAAATTTTGACAGTTTTTATCAATTTCAGGTAAATTGCAAAGGCCTAGTTGAAATCCTAACACCCGCAGATCATGACGTTAGAAGTCTACAGCACATTCCGTTAAAAGACACCTGGTCGGCGAGTTTTCACCGAGATGGCCACCGTAACATCGCAATTGGTACTAAAAGTGGCAATGTCCTTATTTGGGATACTAAAAACAAAACTATAGTAAAAACATTCCCGACGCCTACGCAGCAATCAAGCGTAAATCACATCAGTTATAATGCTAAGAATAATAATCTAGCAGCTACCATGCAAAATGGGGACACAGTTATTTACGGACTTGTCTCTAACATTCCTATTTTGACTGTGAAACTGCAATGCTCAAGAAGTATTTCCGCGATGAAGTTCCATCATGAGTCACGGTGCTTATTAGGCTTGGCTATGGATGAGGGTCATGTCCTCTTACGAGATATCAACACAAACAAGGACAAAGCATTCTTCGATAACATCCATGCTGCTCCTGTGAGCGATATTGCATTTTCTTTGATAAACAAGGATGTCATGCTTTCTAGCGGCTATGACAAGATTGTCCATGTATACGATATAAGATTGCAAAATGTGGTTTCGACTATTAAAACGTCTTACACATTGTCATCCTTAGCCATCAATGTAGACAACCAGGTTGCTATTGGTACTAAGCATGGAGCTGTTATGATTTATGACTTGAGAGACCTAACAAATCCTTTCAAAGTGTTGAAAGGCCACAATGAAGAAGTTAAAAAAGTAGCATTCCAGCCTATGAGGAAGAAGCCTCATGTTAATGAAATTAGTATTCAGGAAGACACTGATATCCACTTGTCCCCGTTTAAACCATCACCAGGGAGGCCAAGAACATCTGATATGTTTCTTATATCTGCATCGCCTACTAAGGATAACTTGGATGTATCAGAGCATATAGAGGAGAAGAAAGCTGACTCGTTCCTTGTGCTGATGGGGTTAGACAAATCAAACAATGATTGTGAAGACGGAGACAAGTCTTACAAGTTTGCTAAGGATAGCAGTGTGTATGAAAGAAACAGGAAATTAGATGTCCAGAAAAATATAAGCAAAGTCTCCACACCACTTAACAACCAGGATGTGGATAACTTAGTGTTCCCATCTCCGATTTTCAATGGTGCTCCTGATGATGGCAGACCCTTGATAACATCCGATGAAAAACCAGATTATGAAATTCCTAAGAATAGTAAATTTGATACTAAAACTGTTGAAGAGCTGAAGGATTTCTTTAGTCTAAGTCTGTCTGATGTGGCAGATGATAATAAGAACTATTTTCTACACATTATGATGGTGCTGACAAAACAGAAGCTGTTCCTGGAGAAACAGATGGCTGCTATGAATTCACAGATACTTTCTCTGGCACAGAACCAAAATACTTTGGTTGAGGCAAACAAAAGACTGGCGTTGCAAGTGGAGCAGTTAAAATACGCAACTAACTCAAATAATTAAAAACTATAATCAAATGTTGAGCTTTTTAAATGAATATTTATATAACTTTACTAATGTAAGACTGGCATCTTGCCCCAAAATTGTAATCATAAATATTGAAGTGCATGTTTTATTTAGAATTTGAATGAAGCAAACATTTTACATGGTTAATTAAATTATGTGGCATTTTAATGCTGTTGCCTTGGATCTAGTGCCATGATATCTCCTAATGATTTAATCTTATTGTTATTTATGAAATACTTGTGTGCTGTTAATTCTAATTGTTATGTATAAATACAAAAAAAAAAAACTAACTCATCACTTGTGTTTCTTTATTTCTTGAATTGTTATAAAATACTGTAAAGTAAACGTCCGAAATAAGGTTTTCAATTTTAATATATTGTAATTTGTAGGGTTCTGTAGTCAACTAGGAACCCTTATAGTTTCGCCATGTCTGTCCGTCTGTCTGTCTGTACGCGGCTAAGCTCAGAGACCTTTAGTACTAGAAAACTAGAAAGCTGTAATATTTTTACACATAAGTCATATAAGTCATGGCGACAAAGTGGTAAAATAAAAAAACTAAAAGTAGTTTAAGACTAAATAAATAGCAGCCTAAGGTATAAAATATACCTAAACTTAGAAGATTCCGAACAAAATACAAAATTTATAGAAAAATATTACTACATTTTATCGTAATGGCTACGGAACCCTATCTTGGGCGTGTCCGACACTATGGTCACGTCTCGTGAATTATATATCAAAATCGCAGCAAAACAAGTTGAGGTCTCGGAACCTATAGCAACAGAAAGTCTTGTTTCACTATAACCCAAAGCTATACGTGAAAAAATTTGAACCTCGAAACAAAACGCGTAACGGTCAAATAGTTGTACAAAAATTGCAAAATTAAACGCAATGCAAGCAACTTCCTTGTGTCAAGTTGACGTTCGTTCGTCTGACCTTTGGTGCAGGCCGACGCTGGTGTTTGATTTGAATTTATGTTTTTAGTGTTAAAAAGTTCCTAACAATGGGGGAACTAACGCTTACCAATTTGTTTGAGTCCCAAACTATATTCGCCGATCACAAAGACCTTATTCACGATGTGGCTTACGACTTCTATGGAGAAAGAATGGCAACTTGCTCAAGTGATCAGTATGTGAAGGTAGGTTATGATGTAAATAATTATTTTATCGTGAATATTGGACTACATAGGGGGCAATGATCTTATTACAACTAAATTTTAGGCTTCGCTGACTTAGTGCTATACGGCTTGTTCGCTTACAAAACGTTTTGTTCGTAGTTCTGTGCATATTGATGTATTTTTGATTATTATTATTAATTCGTCGTACGACGCATTATTCAAGCATCATTATGTTGCCTTCATAAATTAAACTCGCAAGGCGCGTACCCGGTTTTCAAACCGCGATCATCTGCTTGTGAGCCCATAATTTTAATCACTGCAATGTTAAAGGTTACCCTGTTTTTTTTTTTTTTACATACAAAATTCAGGGATATCAGGGACTTTCAGGGATTCGAAGTAGTGCGTAACCAAATTCTCATAATTTACCGGTTTTTGTTACTGGTTTCGATCACCTTTTAACATAGGTACTTGTCTAAAATTACCCAAAAAAGTCATTAGCAGTAGTGCCACAGGTTAAAACAATTTTAGAATTGGTTCATCAATTCACGGTTTTCTTCTTGGAAGATAATAATTGGGATGTCCCAATTTTTGACAACATATAATAAATCGAAAACCATTTGGAGAAATAGGCTTTATGAAGCGTTTTCAGAAATCAGATTCCAAAAATGTGATCAACTGAATTAAATAAACAAAATTTAAGTAATGACCCTCATTTGACCCCTGCAGTGTCCTGTCACAAAAGCAGTTATAAAGCAGGTCTACACTCTTAAGCAAATTGACAGTTTGAAATGTTGCTGTCCTGCTTATAATAGCAAAGAGTGACAAAGATAGAACTTTAATCACATGATGCCCACCCGGCCTTAAACAGTTGTCATTTATCGTAAAGTCCGAAATGTATACGAGTATTTCCAATGTATTTTTACAAATTAAATTATTAATTACTACTCGTACTATTACTAAATTACTATGTTACAAGTAAGTACACAAGAATTTAAATATCAGATTTCAATAAAAAAATATCTATTTACTATCACACCATTAAATAAACAGGAATAATCGAAGCTGAAAGAAGATAAAATTAAATAAAACTATTTGTCGTGGTTCATTTAGGACTCTAAGCCGTGCTTGAATTATTGTCAAATTGTAATGTCACAGATTATGTTATTTGTACAACCTGAATTTTTCTAGGCAATGGAACGTGGCTGTCTCACTGTGACGTCATCCTGCGTATTTCGTAAAAAAATATAAAAATTAAATACTCATCCAAATTCAAAATCAATGAAAATGGTATCTTAAAATTTCCTATTCTTTCCAAAAATAAAATTTTTTGGTGCATCCCAATTATTAAAGAAGATTGTAGAATATGTGGTAAAGAAGACCTCTTTCCATGTCAGTATTTCTTTTTAGGTATGGGATTCGGATGGTCGTGGTGGTTGGAAGATGACAGCCAGCTGGAAAGCGCACCACGGATCCGTGTGGAAGGTCACATGGGCGCACCCTGAGTTTGGGCAGGTCATAGCTACTTGCTCCTTTGACCGCACTGCTGCCATCTGGGAGGAAGTTGGTAAGTTTTTTTAATTTTTTTCAAGGCTTAAGTGCATCTGTGTAAGTGAGATTGAATTGTGCTAGTCCTGGTTGGACTTGGTTCTTAGGCTTTGTTGGCCATGCAATATGGCAGTGGCTGATATAATATACAAACCCAATACCATGTCTCTGTATGCATTGGCATGCATTGGGTAAATTCCAGGGTAGGAAAGAAAGAAAGAGAGATTTTTGGGTTCCATAAGTACCACCACCTTACAGTAAAAAGACTAAAACTAGCACTAAAAACTAAGTTACTTGGTGACACAACAGGACACCAAAAAGGGTCTCCACTCAGCATGTGTTGCCACACCTTATGTGCAATATGGGTGAAGACCAAAAAGTTGCACACCGTTAAACTTTTTCCATTGTGACACGAAAATTATCTATACATGATTAATTTTCGTGTCACAATGGAAAAGTTAATGGAAATTATAACTACCTGCCAATGCACCTTTAACGGTGTGCAACTTTTTGGTCTTCACCCTAATGCTGGTTTGCTGTGGAGCCCAAAGCTGGAGCAAGAGCTGATTTTCTATAGGCAGCTGCTAGTTTGCGCCTCAAGCAGGGCGTCACTCCTCCCAGCAGTATAAGCAGCATTCACACTGCACGGCCTGCACGCCATAGTCTATATGGATGGTTGATCATTAATGTTGAAGTACTAATTCATACTTGGCCATTTTATTTTGATTTTATTTTTTAATAATTTGCTGAAAAAATATCAACTATTGAAATTTTTATTTTAGGTGACACCACAGCGGTGGGTTCTGACAAAGGCCTCCGTACGTGGGTGAAGCGTTCCAACCTAGTAGACTCCAGGACGTCTGTGACAGACGTCAAGTTTGGACCAAAGCATTTAGGCCTCCTTCTAGTCACTTGCTCTGCCGATGGTATTATTAGGTGAGAACAATTTATCAATTTAGTCTATAAAGCAGGAGTTCCCAACCGGGAGGAGATGGAGAGATGTAAAGGGGTGAACATCTTTTCATTTTCAAAAGGCGTTGACTTTTAACACTATTTGTTTGAGTTGGTTAAATACTGTTGTACAGTAGAGGAAACCGAATCATGTACCAAGGTGGAACCTTTGTGCTACTAATGTCATGCTGACATCCCATACATTTGTCAAGGAAATCCAAGCGAAATTAATGAGGGCTATCGCGAATGAATTCGCCGCTAGAGGCTCTAGTGTAGCGTGAGGTCTCCTAAATGTCAAATCTCATACTTTTTGGGTGAGCTACGCGGGTTTATTTATAATTAGAATAATTTTGTGAATATTTTGCAATGTTTGAAATTAATTATGGCAAATATGCGTTCCGGGGCAATGAATGTCTGTGTTTGAGACAGTTTTGTCGTTCGGAAACCTTTGTCCTCCCTTTTTTCCGAACAAAACAGGGACTATGCAACACTGTGGCATGCTCGATATTTATATGGTACGGTTTTAAGGTGTATTAAATATGATTTTAATCAATACTTTGTTTTCACGCCGTAATAACAGACTTTCAAAACCATACTTAAAAACCTCACGCGACAGTGAGACAAAAACGATAGCCCTCATTATGAAAAGGTGCCACACTGGTAACATTTAATTCAGTTAACTCAACTATATTGCAGCATCATTTCTAAATAAAATGGTTTAAAAATTTGTATCACATTATCTGTTACTTTATGTTATCTGATTGAGCTGAAATTTGTCACAATAATATATATACTATAATGTGACAATAAAGACTTGTATTAAATTGAAAAAATACAATACAATGACTCTATATTAAATTATTTTAACAATAACTTTACCAAAAACCCATATCACCCTTATTCTGTTATGGGCAAAATGTTTGCTGTCCAGGATATACGAAGCACCAGACGTGATGAACTTGGCTCAATGGACGCTGCAGCACGAGATCCCCACCAAAGTATCCATCAGCTGCCTCTCGTGGAACCCCTCACTCTCCAGGTATGTTGACACTCAGCTATATGTCAACTTCAACCTTTTGGTTAGCGTCCATTACTGCCAATGACACCTGACAGCAGCAAAGTGTACATTGTGTCAGACCAGTTAAATAAGTTCAGCTATATGCCAGATGGATATAATTATCATGATCACTGTCACAAAGACGTTTGTTGTATTGTTTGTCATACATAACTCTTTTTTATCTGAACCCATTAATTATTCAGAATTGTTTTAAAACAAACCTAACTTCTACAGTTCTTCTTTGTTTTCTACAGGATGACTATTGAAAAATGTCTGTAAGCTTTCCAGTTTTGGTGGGATTTTTTAATTTTTATTTATTTGTTTATTTGTGGTATGTGATACATTATATTGTGACTAGATACGCACCCGATTCAGGGCAAACATCCGGGACTTAAAATATTATGGCATAAATCAGGGGTGGCCAACTTGATTAGACCCAAGATCTACTGTTTACTGGTGAAAATCTGTATGATCTACCAATTACATCTTCTTGAAATCTTAAATGAAACAGCATAGTTCAGTATTTATATTTTTTGCCTTGCCGCGATCGCGATCGACCGGTTTGCCACCCCTGGCATAAATCATCTGATTAAGGCCTGACTGGTCCGAGATATCGTGTCCGTGAGCAGTGTCTATGTGTGCGTTGCCCGAGCGCACTTTGTATGTAGATTGATTTCTGTACCTATCTGTTTGGTGACCAGGTTTCACTGTAGAACACTAGATGTAAATAAATTGTCGTTCGTCGCACAGAGTGAACCCGCCAATGATAGCGGTGGGCAGCGACGAGCCCAACACGGCGGCCGCCGCGCAGCCGCCGCCAGATAAAGGCGTCAACTGCAACGGGAAAGTCTTCATCTACGAGTGAGTAGTGTTGTTCACGAGTGCTGTGTAAAAGTAGTACTTATAGGGTTCCGTAGACAAAACGACAAAAACGGTACCCTTGTAGTTCATCCCGTCCATCCGTCCGTCACACGTATAAGACTGAAGCGAAGAAACTAAGGCTGTTGCGGTGATAAACGAGTTCCTCGCATAGACCCGGGAGACATTTGCAGCCTGGCCAACTCTTGTACGCAAATTTAGCCGCTTTTTAAATAGTCGTAAGACTCTAGTGTAAGTTTTTTTTTCATTTGTATTTTGTAGATATAAGTTTACTCGCTTGTGGAGTCCTCAAGATAATCTTTTTTATAAATAAATATTGTAATGGCTGTTACTCAGTTAGGGTGTTAAATAACAAAAATAAATATTTTAAGTCGAGGGGGCACTCCATACCATGTACTCGTAAGTCCCGCGGAACTTGGCTATATTTTATCTTTATTTTTAGTTTCACCATGTCTGTCCGTCTGTCGGTCTGTCTGTCCGCGGCTAAGCTCAGAGCTCAGATTAGTACTAGAAAGCTGTAATTTGCCATGAGTGAGTATACATGTATATCAGTCACGCCGACAGTGTTAAAATAAAAACAAAGTAAAAATATTTTTTTGGGTATCTTCCATACCTACACGTAAAGTGGGAATGATTGTTTTTCACTTCCACCCATTTTTTTTTCTTCCATGTTTGGGGTATCGTTGGATATGTATTTAAAAATGAATAAAGGTTTGCAAAATACATTTTTTGATAAATATTTTTTGATATTTTGGTTCGATACCCGTGACGGAAAAATATTTGTATGATGAATACGAATATATACGAATAAGAAAATAGTGCAAGCTTTGCTTAGTTTGGGGCTAGGTCAATTGGTATAATTTGTCGCAAGATATTATTATTATTATATATTTAGGTACAGCGAAGCGTCCCGCCGCTGGACGCGCACAGAGTGTCTCTCGTCCGTCCAGGAGCCGGTCAACGACCTCGCGTTCGCGCCCAACCTGGGCCGCTCCTTCCACCTGCTTGCCGTCGCTACCAAGGACGTCCGCATCATCAAGATTGAGCCAATCACGTGAGTACTTAGTGTGAGCCGCGGTTCAACCGACCAATGGGGATGTTGGATTTAGACGAATGAGAAAACAAGCATTCTATGTATAAGTTCTTTTCACGACACTGCTCGAAAATGTGGCTATAGATAACCTAAACCCAGTACCTACCCAAAACTTCCTATGTATGTACATTTAACAGCCGACTCATTTATGGCTCGCAAAACACGACAACAATGTAACACATTACGAAAACAGGTCGTATCAATATATGTATTTCATAATACGATACGACTTTTTAGAATATAATTTCTGAATTTCATTACTGGCGTGCTGAGCTGGCGTGCTGGCCTGCTGGCGGGAGGGGTGACACTATTTTTATTTCCTCGCAGTGATCGTGAAAAGCAAAATGTTTAGTCTCGGCGAAAAGTGCAATAGATGAACTCGTATTATGGGCTTAGTGTCATGAAATCTGGGATGGTTGTTTTTAAAGCAACGCCAATGAAAACCACGATGTAATACTTAATGTAATTTTCGGGAATTCCCACGGGAATTTTGTAAAATCCCGAAATTTCAATTCAACTGCTTTATCTTATGATTTACGCGTGCGAAATCGCGGGTAAACACTAGTGTATATATGTCTTCAACTTCCAGCGATTCGTCAACTTCCTCGAACGGTTCCGGCGTCCGGTTCAAGACGGAAGTGATGGCGGCGTTCGAGGAGCACTACTCGTGCGTGTGGCGCGTCTCGTGGAACGTGACGGGGACGCTACTCGCGTCCTCTGGGGACGACTGCAGCGTGCGCCTGTGGAAGAGTGAGTAGCGAGGCGTGCGAGATGTGGCGAGGTGTAGCGACACGAGACAAAGTGTGACACGAGGCAAAGTGTGGTGACACGAGATAAAGTGTGACAGAGGAAAGTTGTGGCGACACGAGGCAAAGTGTGGCACTAGGCAAAGTGTGGTGACACGAGATAAAGTGTGACAGAGGAAAGTTGTGGCGACACGAGGCAAAGTGTGGCACTAGGCAAAGTGTGGTGACACGAGATAAAGTGTGACAGAGGAAAGTTGTGGCGACACGAGGCAAAGTGTGGCACTAGGCAAAGTGTGGTGACACGAGATAAAGTGTGACAGAGGAAAGTTGTGGCGACACGAGGCAAAGTGTGGCACTAGGCAAAGTGTAGTGACACGAGACAAAGTGTGAAACGAGGAAAATTGTGGCGACACGAGCCAAAGTGTGGTGACACGAGGCAAGGCAAAGTGACACGAGGTGAGGCTTGTGATAAGGGAGAGTCCATCCCATTGGTGGACGTTCTTCGAGCGCGTTCTTCAGTTCTGCCAGCGCTGGTTTTCAGTCTGCCCCTGTTGACACATGCTGGAATATCGTCTTTAGCGGGTTGGATGGCGGACAAAAGACGGAAACAGTAATACAAGTACAACAATATTACAGATAAAAACGAATACAAAATAATTAAACTAATATTTAAAACTATATGTGAGAATCACGAAAGTTTAATAAAACATTATAAAAATAAAATAAATAAAAAACCAAAACTTCAAGGAGCTAATTCGCTAACTTGAGTTAATTGTTTAATTTCAGTGCAATACTTGAACCAGTGGAAGTGCGTGGCGGTGTTCAAGAACGAGCCGCTGCCGGGAGACTCGCCGCCGCTGGCGCGCCCGCACACAACTTACATGCGCATGGCGACCATGGCCAACCCGGGACACATGCCGTTCCACTGACCCCACGCTCCCGCTCCCCCCACAGTGAGTATACTGGCGACTCGCCACCGGATTCAACATCATCATACATTAATGTCGGAGTGAAACGCAGCTATCATTCGACTGTTGACAGATCTCAGCGCTACCGCGTGACAGCTTAGTTAACGCATTCACTGCCACCTGACTTTCACTGGTGCGTGCCACCGACGCACGTGTGCGTTTTTTTAAAATTAAATGGCACTTGTGTGCGTTCAAAATGTTTGAATAATTATGACAGCGGCTCTGGGCGAAGTTCCGAAAACGCATATGTGCGTCGGTGGCAGTGAATATATTAAACTTATTTATGATCAACTGATCAGTGTGTCTCGTTGACATGCTATTTTCTCTTGTTTTTTTTCTGTTCTTTGCTTGAAATAGATTCGGATACCTAGGGACTGAGTCAATCAACTTTTTAATATTGTTATTCTGTCCCATAACTCAGTAAACATCAGCGATATTTATTATACTATCCGCCCGCTTAGGAGATGCCATGAAGAAATTGCCTTAAAACTGTCACAACTCCTAACTTTTAGTGGATAGCCTATAAATTCATACTTTTAACACATTCACTGCCACCTGGCTTCCACAGGTGCCACCGACGCACATGTGCGTTCAAAATGTATGAATAATAATAATTACCTTAGAAAATCTCTATGTATATACCTATGTTTTCTGTACTGCTGTGTTGGTGTGCAATAAAGAGTTATTGTATTGTATTGTATGACAGTGGCACTGGGCGAAGTTCCGGAAACGCATATATGCGTCGGTGGCAGTGAACGTGTAATTCAGGAGACGTTACCATGGCTGGCTATACTAAAAATTGACCCGACAATAAAAAGTATGTATGTATGTATGTATGTATGTAAACTCTTTATTGTACAAAAGAAAATTAACAAAATACAACTGACAAACTTTAAGATACTTGTACAAAGGCGGACTTATCCCTTTAAGGGATCTCTACCAGTCAACCTTTGAGTGGATGAGAGGAGAGGAGCAATACGTTAGGGTCCGACAAAAGTTTATTTTATTGGGGAATTACGTAGGTATTTAATAATTTCCTTCCAGTAATGTCTATCTGCACAGAACAAGGACTTGATACTTACAAGGAACGACTTTAATTTTAAGTGTATAAAGTCGTGTAGGTAGGTATATATATTTTTGTAACTTTAGCCGTGTCTATATCTTTGCACATGACTACAGTAGCATTTTGCTCCGAGGCGAGCGTTCTCATATAGTAGACTTTGGTTCCGTGGACATTACCAAGTGGACTAACCAAGCCATCATAGTCAAGTAACTATTAAACTACACGCAAAATGTGCAATGAATCAGATCGTGTTTTTGTACTGTTTTGTTACTTCAAGATGTAATCAATTTGGAATAAAATACTATCATTTTATAATAAAAACTCACTCTATTATTTGTTCGACTAAAATAGTATCACTAAAAATTACTACAAAACTTAAAATCAGTCCAAAATTCACAGGCATCGTTTCATACAACAAAGTAAACCTTTTTATTCGCTTAAAATTACAAGTTAAGACATTAAACGAATTTATTAAAATGTTGGTAAATTGCATCGAAAACGGATTATCATTTCATGGGAGCCGTCCGGCGGAAACGCTGCAGGTGTGGCGTGTCCTTGCCGCCGGCTGTCCTTTGGTTGTACCAGCCCACCTGTGGGCAATACGTCCCGTTTAATTATTTGGTTCTTAGTTTACTATACTTTACTAATACTAAGTACTTTTAACCCTTAAACAGAGCTCGTTCAATTAAATAGGTTCTTCTAAAAATAGTGCTATATTTGCAGCGTACCGTACGGTGGAAAATCTTCAAAAAAAATTTAAAGACTTCATACAGAGAGAGAAAAGAAGAGTATTATTAACGAGTTCAATTGATTTTGTACCATATTGTCAATATAGCAAGGTCGAAATTTGTGTACATTATTTTATGAGGTCGCTATATGGGCTTTTTCACAAAAAATTGTACCTTTTTTCAATGTTAGAAAAATATGGCTTTTCCTACTTCGAATCAAGAGCACATTCGACTGAGATACTTAGTTTAAAAAATGTCCCAAACAAAAATGACAGTTTTGTTACGTTTTTTTCAAACACTCGATATGGGCGTGGCGTCACAAAATGACCCATAAAATTTGTATGAAAAAATTAAATATATTTTAAAAGATAAGGTACACTTTAAAAAAAAACGCCTATGGATACACTATGCCTGGAAAAGGGCTAAAAGAAACTATCATTCTAACAGGTTCATTGACGAAAATTGGGTACTAAAGCAGCGTTTCCACCAATAATGTGCGAGGGATGTGTTTTCAATAACCAATAGAAACGCTTCATTTACACATCCTCGCACAGCACATCTCTGGTGGAAACAGCTGAGCGGAGCGAGGCGAGGTAAATAGCCGCGTACTGACTGAGCGAGCCGCCTCGCGAGGCAGCCATTTTCGGTGCGATTTTGAGCCATGTGTCGAACAGAATCATGCTTCATGCGCTTGCCTCGCGAGGCGCCTCGCTCAGTCAGTACGCGGCTAATGAAGCGTTTCTGTTGGTTAATAAAAAATATAACTCTCAACACATCCTCGCACATCTCTGGTGGAAACGCTGCTTAAAAGGGGAAGTCCGGATACACTCAAACGGCGCCAAAGAATAAATATATGTGTAAAGCTAAGATTTCCAATAGTGGCCCAACCATTTTGTAGTCGAACGGCCGCTCTAAAACTGAATTAAGTTGAGTTTCATTATTTAAATTTAAAATTTCTCGCACCGTCTAATTGAGGCTAAACGTTCAATGTCAGTTATACGGCAAAACATTAAATATTATTTATGAGTATTTCTGAAAAAGTGGTCCAGTCATGAAATTGTCAAGAAATTATTAACACTAAGGACGAGATCATAAAACAACCAAAATTTCTTGACGTCAGGAAAACGTCCCGAAATCTTGTGAGGAAAGAATCGTAATTTTGTAACTACATTGAAACTTTCTATTGGATCCAACAATAAAGGTTATCTGACTTTTTATCACCTTTACCACAAGGTTTTGTATACAGTGTGGAAAAATAAGTCGGGCCCTGGAGGGAAACTACCTTAAATCCATAAGTTGGCTCAATTTACTTAAAGTAGACATTCCTTTATTTTTAAAAAGAAACAAAACTGCAGAGACGAGAGTAAGACCAAATGTTTGTTAGAGAAATTTTATCCTGAATAATAATCCTATCGATTAATAGCGAGTGTTTCTTAATTTTAGTTGGTTCGAGTCCTGGGCGAGGCAAGCGCGTTCTAGAAAATCTTTGAATGCAGGAGAATCTTTGCCCAGGGCCTTACTTATTTTTCCACACTGTATATTGAAACATAATATTACTTATTTTTTTGTGTTGAAATAGCGTCAGGAAATATATGTATATTTTTTTTTATAGTGGACAACTGAAAATGGACAACTTTTTGAGAAATAATCTTATTATTATTTACATGTAAATCAGGGCCTTTTCTTCGTGGCAGATTACGCATGTTACCACTATACCGCCGAACTTCCATTCCCCAAAATCTTCGTCGCCATTCTAAATTAATCTTGAGCGATTTTCCGTTTTTTCTTTTCACGTCAAAACCATTGAACCGATAAGAAAAGAAAATAAAAAAACTACGTAGATGAAGTTGTCGAGATTTGAGTAAAACTAAGTTCTAGACTAAGATAAATTAATTGTGTAAATTTGAGACTAGAGCTGAAGATTTAAGATGCGAATTATTAAATATAAAAGGAATAAGCTTACCGGCATCGCCCTCTCGCTCTTACAGTGACTGTTTGAAGAAGAATGTGGACTCACGATGTTTCTGAAAGAAAATAAGTTTTTGTTAAAAATTAAATTTTTAATACAAGCTTTTTGCTGACTGTACTACCATTGTCATCCAAGCTACATTTCCGTACCAAATTTCAAGTCGATGAAATTTACCGTAGAGGAGTTCCGTTCTGCGGAGAAGATCCTGGCCCGTCTACCAGGATTTCACTACCAGATTATTGTATCGTCACCAGATTTACCTAAGTATGCCAAATTTCAAGTTAATCTGACCACTGGAATTGGTTCAAATTTAGCTTCCAAGATTAGACCCAAACAAACAATAGTAGGTACCATTGTGTCTTAAGGGCGGTAAATAAAGAATTACGAACGAGAGTCTATTAGAAGCCCGAAGTCGAAGACTGAGGACATCACATTTGCGAGTAAAATTGTATATTTGTAAAAGAAAAACTAATAAATATTTTTTCAAAAATTGCCGATACCGGTGACCACGCTCTTGGCAGAAATAATGTTCATAAAGTTTACTTACTTAAAATTATTGATTTTAAGATACGGGCTTTTTAGGGTTCCGAAGCCAAAATGGCAAAAACGGAACCCTTATAGTTTCGTCAAGTCCGTCTGTCTGTCTGTCTGTCTGTCCGTCCGTCCGTAGGTATGTCACAGGCATTTTACTCGAAAGCTACAAGATGTATATCAATGAAATTTGGAGTACAGATGTCTTGTAAAAGCTGCTATTTAGTTTTGTAGTTAAATTACAAAAATAAATATTTATAGGTTCACTCCATACACGTAACAGAAATTGAATTGAAATTGTGGCACGTAGTTCGACAGCTCTTTTGAAAAGTTTCTCAAAAAAAATTTGGATTAAGTGAAGATTTCCGGAAATAATCGCTCCCAAAGTAGCAAAAGTTGTGCCCCCCCCTCTATCTTGTAAACCGTTTATCCAAAAAATATGGAAAGGTAACGCTTAATAAATACTTTCAACGAAAATTGGTTTCAACATGATCGGATATACCGTTTTCGAGTTATTGCCGAAAAACTGCGCTTCTCAACAAAAGGACGTAAGTCCAGTGAAGATACTTGTTTTTTTGTAATGGCTACGGAACCCTATTTTGGGCGTGTCCGACACGCTCTTGGCCGGTTTTTCAAAGTAGTGACGATATGGCATACCCCAAAGACGCGCGCTTGATCGTCGTAGCATTGGTTTGCAGCAAGATCCTCGCGGGCGGCGTCGCCGCCACCCCGCTGGCTCGCCAGCTGCAACAAGACAACTCACATACACACGCCGTGTCCTAGTGTAGAAACTAGTTGAGTGACTCGTCTCGGTCTGCTAGACGTGGCAATAATGCGGTGGGGTGCGGGGCATCCCCCCAAAGCTAATTTGCGGGATGGCTGCATCCGACCGGTTCGCGTCAAGGCGAAGCGAGGCACTGGAATTCTTAGACAGCGTAACCTAACCGTGTTTGAGCTTGTTAGAATCGTCTTAGGGTGTACTTTGACCAAGAAAAAATTGTATTCAGGTCTGATGAGGAAGCAGTAAGGCAGGCACTGGAACTCCCAAGACAAAACAACCCAAATTAACCGCGTTTAAGCTTCTTACGATAGTCTTACGATGCAATTTGACATAGACTTAGGCTGTGGCTCTACTGAGTAGTATACGAGCGGAGCGAAGTGGAGACGTGTAGGGATCGAACAATCATATTTCATCTCGTCTCCAAGATGTGGATTTCAACTAATATGATTGGTCGATCCTACACGTCTCCACTCCGCCTCAGTGGAGCCGCAGCCTAAAGGTGAATATTCCACCGGCGAGTCGAGACGAGGCGGAGCGAGACGAGAATTGAAATTTGTATGGCGGCGCCCGAGGCTGCATACAAATTTCAATTCTCGTCTCGCTCCGCCTCGTCTCGCTCCGCCTCGTCTCGACTCGCCGGTGGAAAATCACCTTCATATCCAGGGGCTGATGACGGAGCAGTCATGCGGGTTACCATTGAAGCAAGCATGTTTTTAGTTTTCTAAACTATTTAAATATCTATTAATTATTAAAAAAAATACAAACAAAGTAAATAAAAAACTAATATAACTATCAAAGCGCAAGAGATGCGGGTCCAAATAAGGGCAATCGCAAAATAGTTTTACATAAAAAAATTACCTTGGTAGTCCATCCCCAGCTCGCCGGTAGAACTCGGACCGTTTCGTGTCAACGACCCTATTCGGGCAGCTGTTGAGTCGCAGCGGCCTGTCGTCCTCCAAACTGACCTTCTTCACGTACTGAGTCTTCACAATTTTACTCCTAGTCTTCCTTGGATCGTCCAGATCAGTGTTGGAATGCTCATCGATGCTCGGCAGCCGAGGGTCCAAGCCGCAGTCACCGCTATCATAAACCTTGAAAATAGGCTTCTTCACACCATAAAGTGTACTGACAGGACGGTTCATCGACGTAAAAAAAGGGTTCAGCTGACTCCTGATTTTGCTCAAATCCGGCTTCAACTCTGGAGGCTTTGTATGCAACTTCGGCGGTTCTCTGACTTGGGACGCTGTGCTGGTTGTTGTTCTAGGAGGATTTAAAGCTAAGCTTTTGTTAAGGACTAGTTTCGTGGACGTTTCTTGTGTTTTCGGAGGTATCTTCTTGGGGACGCCGTTTGTTCTGGGCGGGGATACGCTTAAGGGCGGTGTGGGTGCTTTGCTGCTGGAGGCAACTATTTCTGATCTATCCAGGTCACCTAGGACTTTGTATTCAGGGGGAGTCGAAGGCGTGGGTTCTAGAAGCACGGAGGACCACAGCAGGTCTACAGCGGGGAGGTTCTGCATTTGCTGGAGATGGGTCTTGATATTGTAGATGCCAGCGACCGCTCCGAACGGCTCGGCCTTGATCTGAGCGACCACGTCCATTATAGGTTGACCGCAAAGCTCTGATATTTGCCTGTACATCTGAAAATTAAATAATTTCTACATTTATAGAAATACTGCGTTCAATTCAGATATTAAAGAATAGATTCTAAGGTTCACTGTATCTTAGCGTCTTAACTAATAGGCTGCCAAATAACCATGGATATTAGTAGTTTAGTGCCGTAGCAACTCGATTCTCACCGGACTACCAAAATTTCTTCACATGACAACTATAATAGCAAAGGCTGTGTTCATGTATAGTCAACTGTAGATAAAACTGTATTTTTTATATAAATACTAAAAAACAAAGGAACGAGAAGCCACCAGTCAACTTTTTTTTTTACAAAATTTCGTTTTGAAGAATTTTAACTTCCTTTCCTATCGAATTATCAAATTGACGAGTCCAATTTGCACAAGGTCGGTTTTTTATCCTGCGGGTTGTCTAATGTTTTCACTTCGTTCGTTTCGTGTTTGTATTCGTTGTGTTTCGTTCGTACTTTGTGGTCGATACATTAGGCCTTTGGCAATTAGGAATTGAATATCCAGTCCAACTGGCGTAACATACGCCTGGCGAGAGCTTATTCTGGTCTAGACAAGGGTGCTCTAAAGTTACCTCCCTGCTGGCCTTGGGCTCGACGACGCCCAAGGGATGTGCCTTCATCCGCATACCGGGCCGCTTGATCCAGCGGTGCCGCGCCGCCTCTTCTATCTTCATACGGACCGCCACGTTAGGCTCCAACAGCTGCTGAATGAAGACCCTGCAGTCTGAGACAACATCACTTTTAAACTACGTATCTCCACACCTCTCAAAAGAAAATGGTCTAGTGGCCTAGTGGAAATTTTATAAGTCCGTAGCCGTAGGTTGCGGGACAGGGGCTGCGACCTCCGCTCCGGGTCGTACCTGCTTCAGCAGTTAGCGCTGGCCATACAGGGGGGCAATACTGCTGGGGTTATGGGCACTTTTGAACCAGGTACGACGCGGAGTGTTGGTTTTTAGTTGTTTATGCTTTAGTTTGTAGTTCTTTAGAACAATATTTTTTTTTGTTTTATAAAATAAACGTTGTTTGGAGGTTTGGATGTTTGTTACCCAATCACGTCTAAACTGTTGAACGTATTTAGATGAAATTCGGTATACAGATAGTTGGGAAGCACATAGTTCTCGCGGGATAGCGATAAACGAATACTACACGGACGGAGTCGCGGGCAACAGATAGTATGTTATATTTAAGCAAAATAATTCCTAAAGTATGTCAATCATTGTGAGTAGAATGATCGTTAAGGTTTTTTTTTCCTTTTGCAGGTAATAGAAAGTGACTTCGAAGTGATATAATGACATCACGAGTTGGAAAATTATGGTGATCAAACTATTTTTAAGTGAAATTGTATTGAAGCATATTGGTGAGACTTTTCATAACTATTGAATTAAATCCGTCGATACGGGTGTTTTTTTAAATCGCTGTTCGCTATCAATGACTGAATATGTAACCATTGATAAACACCGTGAGCAAAGTGTTATTATAAGTGAATACATATATGCGTTAGGAACATAATCTACACCTATCTCTATAAAACAGGACAACTGACTGACTAAAAAATGCACAGCCTCAACCGCTCGAGCTCGTGAGCGGGTCGAGAACGTGCAGTAGAACCAAGCAATGAGGGCTATCGCGTATGAATTCGCCACTAGAGGCGCTAGTGTAGCGTGAGGTCTCCGAAATGTCAAATCTCATAGATTTTGGGTGAGCTACCCGGGTTTATTTGTAATTAAAATAATTTTGTGAATATTTTGCAATATCTGAAATTAATTATGACAAATATGCGTTCCGGGGCAATGAATGTCTGTGTTTTGAGACAGTTTTGTCTTTCAGAAACCTTTGTCCTCCCTTTTTCCGAACAAAACGGGGACTATGCAACACTGTGGCATGCTCGATGTTTTTTGGTACGGTTTTAAGGTGTATTAAATATGATTTTAATCTAAACTTTGTTTTCACGCCCGTAATAACAGACTTTGAAAGCCATACTTAAAAACCTCACGCAACAGTGCGCCATCTAGTGACACAAAAAACGATAGCCCTCATTGTTGGTTGACATTGTATTGTGAGCCACCATAGACAGGGTCGGATTTAGAAGAATTCAGTCGGGGCTACAGCCACCATAGTGGTTTAAAAGAATATTTAAAATTTCGGACGGGTCAGCCAACTTTTTTTTCAAACACTTTTTTTCCTCGTCGGGATTTCCACTCCTTTTTGGACGCCAGGCCTCCTGACCTCTAAATTCGGCCCTCGCCCTCAAATTTCCTTGACAGGTACTATGTATGTCAATTATAGCATAACTTGTCAAAAAGTTCATAGTTAAGTCACCAACTATTAAATTTTGTTAGTGTGTTTGACTGAATTGCTTCATGGCTTCCAGTGAAGACATGACCAATAATATAGGTACTTAGGTAAGTAACATGGCCTGTAAGAATTGATATTTTAATATCTGTAAATATAGTTTTTCGATATGCGCTCGCATTGCTAGCTCACTGTTCTAACTATGTAATGTTGCCATTGTTGAATTCTTTTGTCATTTTTGATAATTTTTAAGATTAATAAACTTGTAAAAATAACTTGTTTTGCTAACTGAGATTCTCCCTCAAAATCTAAGTTTTTTCTGCATCCCATTCCCTATGTAATGACTGATCGGGCGACCGTGTTCTGCTCGGTCTAAGACGCGAAAACGCGCGTTTTCACAGAGATATGATTTTTGGTTGACGTTGATTTTACCTAACGTGATTGGTCGAACTCCACATTGATTAACCCATCTTCAGAATTTACGAACCGGGGCTAAAGTGAATTTGGGCGCCCTTGCTGACCAGTTTAAAAAACGTCGCCGCTCAGTTTTTATTCTTCCAATGAGGGCTATCGCGAATGAATTCGCCGCTAGAGGCGCTAGTGTAGCGTGAGATCTCCGAAATGTCAAATCTCATAGTTTTTGGGTGACCTACGCGGGTTTATTTATAATTAGAATAATATTATGAATATTTTGCGTTACCTGAAATTAATTATGGCAATTATGCGTTACGGGGCAATGAATGTCTGTGTTTTGAGACAGTTTTGTCTTTCGGAAACTTTTGTCCTCCCTTTTTACCGAACAAAACGGGACTACGCAACACTGTGGTTGCTCGATATTTTTATGGTACGGTTTTAAGGTGTATTAAATATGATTTTAATCTAAACTTTGTTTTCACACCCGTAATAACAGACTATGAAAGCCATACTTAAAAACCTCACGCAACAGTGGCGCCATCTAGAAAGACAAAAAACGATAGCCCTCATTAGGGCACTCACCCCCGCTGACGCAAGCGAGCGCGACGCGCTGCTTCCGCGCAAAGCCGCGCGATATGGCGGCGCGCAGCTGCGGCCGCGACCGCCCCTCGCCGCCGTCCGCGCCCGTGAACGGCAGCCCGCCCGTCACCATGCCGTACACTATGACACCTCTGAAACAATATAACATACGTAAAGAGTAAGCTCCAGGGAGTTGCGGACGTGCGGCCGGGTTTTTCGGGTGAGAGTCCGGCACTGTTCGGGCCCTTCCTGCCCAGTCGTATATAATGTTTTTTTCCCGTTTACGCCTCTATAAAGCGGTTGTACTAAGTGGCAATTAGCTGAGCTATGTCTTTGTCGTATCCAGCTTCTGCCAGCTACATTTATAGAGCAAGAGCCCGCAAAAGCCAGACCTTCGTTATATAGTATAAAGGCTTTTATGATTTAAATTCGGGTTTTGTTCCGCGTACCTTAATTTTAGAGGCTCGATATTTCGAAATAGTCGTCTCGTGATCATGGCGCATGCAACTGTGCCGAAATATCCAGCTTCTCTAAAATCAAGGCACGCGAATCAACACCCGAATTTAAATCATAAAATTAGTAATGACAGTATAAAGGCTGAAACTTTTTTTTAGATAGTTGTTTACCCCAATATCCGGTCCGTGTGGGGGCGGACGTACGGGGAACAAACTAAAGACAGAGCCGACGGTGCCGCCGCGTACGGACATTCGTGATTACGACGCGACAGAAGGCATACTTTGTCAAAATTCATTTTTTTATTGCTACTTAGAAAGTAATGGACCATAATCGCATACATAGTACAGTCAAGGGCAAAGATATCGACACGGCCAAAGTTGCAAAAATATGTATACACGGCCTTAATGTTAAGTGCATGAAGTCGTGTACATACATATTTTTGGAACTTTGGCCGTGTCGATATCTTTGCCCTTGACTGTACCTACTAACAAAGGTAAGAACGATTCCCAACTATCAGTGGCGTAGCTACCAAGGGGCTAGGCGAGGCAGTGCCCCGGGGCCCTCAAGCTCAGGGGGCCCTCGAAATTCTGCTTTACAGCTGATGATAAAGTTGCTTAGCATTTTTAAAGTATTTGTATATATAATGATTTTACTTCAAAAAACCTTACCAGTTTTGATAGCAGTGGGCCCCATTTTTTTATTTGCCCCAGGGCCCTAGGTTACCTAGCTACGCCACTGCCAACTATGAAGTATGAATATTGTAACTAACATGCTCCAGAGGTCCACCTCGGGCCCGTAGCGTCGTCCGTCCACGAACAGCTCCGGCGCTGCGTACTCCAGCGAGCCGCACGGGGTCCGCAGCGCGCCGCCGTTGCTCCAAACGTTCGATAAACCGAAATCTAAATGGCAAAAATCAAAAAACAAACGTTTTTTCCGTAAGTACGGTTCATAAGAGCTGGCTCGACTAGATTGAACGAAAGTATTGTTATTTAGACAAGGGCGTCGCCAGCCGATCTATGGAATCAAGAGGTTGATCATCGACGATATTGTAGGGGTGGCCAAATAATCTTTGCCCTTGACTGTACGTAGAACAGACTGCGCAACGTAATCAAATCAGCAAAGAAGTATGTAATTGATAGATCGCACAGGGTTTCGTCAGTAAACAGTAGATTTTGGGTCTAATCAAGTCGGCTACCCCTGCTGTAGCGCAAGGCTTTACTGCAAAATTGCATTTACTGCAAAATTGCAGTCGTAATCAATAGTTATTTGTGTCACATGGGAGCAAAATGGTGTATTTACGGCGAGGGCGTACATTGAATCCTGAAATGAGGGATTTAGTGTTAACGCTCCAAGATAAATAAGTTAGCTCCAGAGTGGCTCATGCAACTTTTCACACCGAGCAACTTAAGGAACTTGAAAAAATAATTCTAAATATTATTAAAGAACAACCAGCATAGAAAATGACGTGGCTTTACAATTATAAACTTCAAAAAATGGCATTTGCAATAAAACACTCAGAAAAGCCTTGACAGAAAGTTGCACTTTGCTCCTCTCGTCAAAGAGGAAAGGTTACTTTTTGAAAGGATGTGTGAAAAAAAAATTTGCTCACCGACAATCTTGATGAACTGCTTCGTGCTGTCTAACATGATGTTCTCCATTTTTAAGTCGCTGTAAAAATAACAACAGTATCTTTTTAAATTACTTTTTAAATATAAAATTTAAGGGTCACAGTATTCTTACAACGAAGTGCAAAATAAATGAATTGAAGGGTGCCGTAAAGCTGAGCTAAATTTTTTGAACTGAGATTTTAATCCCGCTCTGCCCACAATATGAAATACCTTGAATTAAATCTTAAACAATTGTAAATCTATTTTTTTTTTTGAAATAAACAACCATAGTCCGTGATCTACTTTCAAATTCTTGCTACTAGACACGTTCTTTCCGTGGACACTTCACTTAAGAGTTTGGCTTGAAAAAGGTTTCGGTATCAATTTGAAAGGACAACATCCAGATTCAATTCAGCTCGCGTTTAGGTTCGTGGCGGTCGTAAACGAGCTGTACCTATCTGTATCCAATGTACGCGTAAACACACGCGTAACCGACTACACGTACCAATGTACGCGCTGCCGTACGTACAGGCAGCTAACTCACCGGTGCACGACGCCGCGCGCGTGCATGTGCCTCACAGCCGACACGAGCTGCGCGGCGAGCGCACGCGCGCGCGCCTCGGGCAGCCCCCGCGCGCCCCCGCGCGCCGCCAGCACGTGCGCGCACAGGTCGCCGCCGCCCGCCGCCTCCATCACCACGTACAGGCGCGGCCCGTGCTGGAAACACGTGGATTCTTAAACTAAAATCACAATAGTAGTTTATGCAACTGTTAAGTAATAAGGCTTAATTACGTACAGTTGCATACATTACTTTATCTACATCGATATATTAAATACCATGCGTTCAAGAACCATTGAGAATGACCTGCATTGCAACCAGAACTATGTCTGCCCCACGAGCTCCTGCGCCTGAAGATGATGCCCCGCCACCGCTCCGGTGCGGTAATGTTCATTACGATATCGATTTCAGTATCGTAATGTTTATTACGATATAGATTTCGGCGTCGTAATGAACATTACGATACTGCCGTTTTTATAATATAATCCAATGTCGTAATGCTGGTCATTATCTATGGTTTTTGAACGCATAATGGAGGATTTATCATATGGATGTACTTTGCTTACTCAATGCACGCTAACATGGTTGCAGTAACAGCCCGCTTACCAACCACAGTCGCACCTACAGTCAAGGGCAAAGATATCGACACGGCCAAAGTTACAAAAATATGTATACACGACTTTATGCACTTAACATTAAGACCATGTATACATATTTTTGCAGTCAAGGGCAAACATATCGACACTGCCAAAGTTGCAAAAATATGTATACCCTTAATGTTAAGTGCATATAGTCGTGTAAACATATTTTTGTAACTTTGGCCGTGTCGATATCTTTGCCCTTGACTGTACCATCGTGGTGTCATACAGCGCGACGATGCAGGAATACCGCAGCTTGACATAACGCGCGTCTATCGCTGAAGGCTGTAACGTGCAACGGTTACAGTAACAGCCCGTTTACCTACCACCACTGCCTACTACATCTCGGCGATGCAGGGACACCCCAGCTTGACGTAACGCGCGGCTCGCGTTGCAAGCTGTAACTGTTGCAGTAACAGCTCGCACCTACCATCATGGTCTCATACAGCGCGGCGATATGACATAACGCGTGTCTATCGCTGAAGGCTGTAACGTGCAACGGTTGCAGTAGCAGTCCGCTGACCTACCACCACACCTACTACATCTCGGCGATGCAGGGACACCCCAGTTTGACGTAACGCGCGGCTCGCGTTGCAAGCTGTAACGTGTAACTGTTGCAGTAACAGCTCGCACCTACCATCATGGTCTCATACAGCGCGGCGATGCAGGGATGCCGCAGTTTCGCCATGACGCGCGGCTCGCGGTGTAGGTTGCGGCGCGCGTACTCTTCCTTGATGCATGTTAGGTCGATGATCTTTATCGCTACCTGCACAGAATGCTTTAGCTTGAGTTCGAAGCAAAGCGACAAGTCCACCAGACAGTTCCTCCACATTGACACACACACACACCCACTAAACAGTGGCTGCACTTCCACCAGAGATGTGCGAGGATGTGTTGCGAGGAATATGCTTTTCATGAATCAATACAGGACGTAGTTATGCAAACAGGAACCAACCCACACCTCCCTCCAAAATTGAGATAAGTATGCAACAAGTTACTAAAATGCACTCTATCAAGTTGCATTTTATTAACTTGTTGCATACTTATCTAAACTTTGGGGGGAGGTGTGGGTTGGTTCCTGTTTGCATAACTACGTCTACCTATCCTCGCACAGAACTAGCTCTAGTGGAAACAGCTGAGTGGAGCGACAGCTCTAGTGGAAAAAAGCTGACCGGAACGAACATAGGTGAATGAAGCTTTTCTATTGGTTCATTAAAAAACGTTCCTCACATTTCTGGTGGAAACGCAGTCTTGGATGAAGCCAGAGCTGGCTTGTTATTGGCCTAGATATAAACAGTTTTTCAAGGCAAGCCAGCGCTGGCTGTCAGCATTGGCGATGGCGGGAATAGAGCGTCGGCCTATTTTTCAAGCCAGTGACCTCCGAAAGAACAATCCAGAAATGAAATGAATCCAGTTGGCCTCATCTAAACAACACGGGCCACGCCAGCGCTGGCTTGTCTGGGGACTGGCCTCAGTCTAACTAAACCCTGCTGCTTAGGTACAGTCAAGCGCAAAGATATCGACACGGCTAAAGTTACAAAAATATGTATACACGACTTTATGCACTTAATATTAAGGTCGTGTATACATATTTTTGTAACTTTGGCCGTGTCGATATCTTTGCACTTGACTGTTCCTAAGCAGCAGGGTTTAGTTAGACTGAGGCCAGTCCCCAGAGCTGCGACAGAGCGGCAGACAATATACACAACACAACAGAGGGCCTACTCGGAAACTCGAAAATCGAAGTTCGTATCGTACCGTCCCTCTCTCATTCTCGTATTAAATAGTATAAGTGTCAGACGGACGGAACGACACGAACTTTGATTTTCGAATTTCGTAGTAGCCCCGCGGGACCTGGCTATCGGCGCCGCGACCTTTTCTCTGTTCATTGCGCGGTGGAGACGCTCGCTGCCCAATGGTTATCTGGGAAAACACGTAATGAACGGAGAAAAGAAAACGCTGGCGTAGAGATCGCGTTCTGTCGCTCTATCGCATACATCTAACCATATTCAACCCTTTTTTTGTGTGGTAGGCCACAAATGTGTTGTAGCAATACTACAGCGGGTCACAGCATTATAAGTGAAGATGGTCAGCGGCGTCTTTAGCCCATGTAGCACCCGTGTGCAATTATTACTTTAGCTCCATCTAGGCAGCGTGCGGTCAAAATGGAATAGGTACAAAGTGCCGCGGGCGGCGCCCCTAGCACCGCTGCGCCCGTGTGCAACTCATAAAAGCTTGGAAAGCCGCAAGTTGCGTATAGCTGCTCTATGGTATCGGCTCTATCGCAGTACTATTGTTACTGACGATTGTTTTGGAAGACCTGGCTCAGGGGAGAATTATAATTAGGCCGTATTGATTGTCTAACGAACTCGAATTCACGATCGTTTTCACCACTTTATTGTCACATAGTTAGGATGAGGATAAAAAGAGAAGGTGAATGCGATTGCGAACGCCCGTGCGTTAGTCGATACCGCCATAGATTGCCAGACGCAAAAAAGTTTACAACCAAACTTGTATGAATTTTCCCACAGGAAAACAGACAAAATGTAGGTAGTAGCACCTTGGCTGTTGGTAGCTTTTAGGGCTTTATGCAGTTAGATCTTTGGCAGTAATTTTACGGTAAATCTTGTTAAAAAAAACATTGACTTTTTCACTTCACTCTATAACAGTTATCACTGCGAGTGCCACAAATCACAGGGCTTGTAAAATGACTACAATATATGACAAAGCTTAAAGATCAGTTCAGAACCAGCAAGTCTTGATAAAAATGAGACTAAATAGACGCGCCCTACTTAGAAATAACAGATACGAGCACTCTTTGTAATAAATACAATACAAACATCCATTGCTGCTACATGTGTACCGAGTAATCTATAAATGTCTGTTTCGTTCATTAAAACAGTTGATTAAAACTACGCTGAACAAACAAACAAAACGTACGTGACTATTAATAATGTTCTACCGAGCTCATAAAATAAAAAGACAATTCAGGTTCGCACTCATTGGTCAATATAGAGATGCCGCCACAACGCAGCGATCCGATTGGCCAATTCTACAGTTACGTTTGAACTCACCTTCTTCCCTATAATCCTATGGGTAGCTTCCTCAACCCTGGCAAAATGGCCTTTCCCGAGCACCTTGCCAGTCATCAAGTAGTTCCCAACACTGTACACTTGGGCCTTGTTCCTTGTCATGTTAGGTTTCATGTTTTAGCTTTATACCACTCACTGATTTCGATTCATAATTAATTATTAATATAACTAGCGAAGCGAATAACACGTTTATTCACACGATATTATTTGTGGTAAATCTTTGTAAACGTCATAATAATGTTCCTGTTTGGGTCTTTTGTTTGGTCTTTGAATTTAGAACGCGGTCGGAGACAAACGGTTTGACATTTGATCGAACTATTTTTAACGTTCAATCGCCAGTTTATAATTGTACCGACGTTTTTTAGGGTCCCGTCTCTTAATTGCGCGGAGGTAAAACGGTTGCAGGTGACAAATGAGAACAATGGACGTGGGGAGAAGTTTTTCATATACATTAAAAAAAAAGGGAATCTTCCTCTTTTTTGGGAGTGTGGTATACACATAGAGCACGTATACATCTTCATTTGAAAAAAATTACGTTCCGTAAGTACTAGGAATAGGTAATAGCCAATAGCAAAACGAGCAAAGCACACAGAAATTAAACACGTACGAGCACTAAAAACTCCCCATGACCAATGTGGTTTTTGCCTGTCATATTTTTAGATAGAACAAGAGTAGATTTTAGTTTTTTTTTTTGCATTCTTTTTTCAAATTCTGCACCGGAACCTTCAGTGACTTTATTACATTATAGCGCCATATTTTGTCCATAATATACAGGTATATTCTGTGACTATAGTTCAAATTCAACTCAGACGGGATTTGGTTGGAGAAATCATGTATTTTCGCTATGTCTCGGAAGCCGCCTAGATTTCGAATAAACTTTTTTATTTAAACAATTTAGAAACATTTCTTTTCTGAAATGTATTCCACTAGTGAACTTAAGGAAATTTATTTTCAGATTTGTTGCGTTTGAAATAAATATGCTGAAATACTAGAGCCGGGAATCGAACCCAGGTCAGGTTCTCTCGTTCTGGGTGAGCAGTGCAGTTTCTATATGTATGTAGAAGTTGTGGCTTTGTCGTACAGACAAGCATCTCTCATAGATGTCGCTTGGCGTCAAATAAAATAATAAAATAACTGTAAAAATACATTGGGAATTGTCACCGTCAAATGAAAACTTGGTGGTGGTGTAGGGTTACAGCACGTGCCCTGGACTTAAGACCCGGGTTCGATTCTCGGCTCCAGCATTTTTTTTCAATGTATTCTAGTAGAAAATAAATAGAAATTCGAAAAAAAACACAGTGACATTTGAAAAAAATGCAGCTTCCAAGAAAATGATCTTTTTAAAGAAATGTAGGTATCTTTATGAGAGAGAGCGCACATTTCGGAAAAGTAATTTTTTCGAGCCTTTTTTCGAGCCTGAGCCATGGATAATCTCCGCAGAATATTTAAATTCATTATTTATTATTTCTTACTGCAGCACTGGCATAGCATAAATAAAAGGCAAAAACAAATCGCCTCGTTTACCAATCGCTACGTCTATTTGCAATACGTACAGACTTACAATAAAACAGAAAGCGAAGTCCGCAAGAGTGATGGCAATCCGTCGGCTCGCATTATTCATCTCTATCTGCCGCTTGTGCGTTTACCTCAAACGCAGGGAAGCATGAGACGCCATAGACTGAAAAACAGACTGTTCAGAGGACCCTGCGGTTTTAACAAAATTATTTGTCAAAATTTCACTACCCAAACAAATTTTTCATCACACTTGCTCGTAAACAGTGTCGTAACATGCAGGCTACCTTGGTTGCAACCCCCCAAATAAAACCCTCGACCTTAATGTGCTTGTCATGAAACCCGTGGTCGGTAAATGAGTCATTGCCCGTACTAATTTTCATGTCATGAAGCCCAAGGTCGGTAAATGAGTTTGTTACTGCATGGTGTGCTGCTGCGCCTGCGATGCAAATGTGATGAAAAACACTGTTTGTCGCACGGGCGGTACTAGAATTACGAACATCGACTCATTAAAACCCTCAGTCTTCGACTTCGGGCTTCTAATAGACTCTCGTTCGTAATTCCTTATTTAACGCCCTTAAGACACAATGTACTATTAAAAGCGGTTTTTTTGTCAATTCAATCTTTGGTATAGTACGCTACGCACATTTTAGCTCAGCAAAATAATAATTTATCAGATAATGCCTGGTTCATGCCAGTAAAACCGTTCCAGTAGCATAACACTGCGGTGCTCGATCGATCTTGTGTAACTCGTATGGATTGTGACCCCGCAATGTATCGCAATTCGCTACTGGCACGATTTTAATGGAATAATGTAAGCCAGGTACTAGTTTATCAAATGAAATTGTACAAAAAAATTGTCTGGGAAGAAGCGGTAATTGCTCAAAAGTTTTTTGATAATGGTAGCCCACTGTTCAGTATACAGAAGTGACGTGGTGATTCTATTCTCTGTGATAGTTGTCACTTATAAATGTAAGTACTCTATGACTGCTACCAGCAGGGCTACTACGAAACTCGAAGTTCGTGTCGTGCGGTCCCTCTCGCTCTCGTATTAAATAGTATAAGTGTCAGAGGGACCGCACGACACGAACTTCGAGTTTCGAGTTTCGTAGTAGCCCTGCAGCACCGTGGGAGGTGAGTCGACCGGTGAATAAAGCGGGTGTCGAATCTGTTACGTAGTGCTGGATTAAGACTATTTGATGCCCTAAGCAATCCACCCCCCCCCTCCCTCCATAAGCAACCGTAACCAGCCTTACCTTTTATGTGCTGTTTATGGTGTGCCCCCCAAGACGTGATGCCACAAGCAATTGCTTAATTTGTCTATGGGCTAACCTGGCACTGCTGTTACGTATATAGTAACTATCGATATCCAATATGTCAAATAAAAAAGATAGTAGGTATAAAAAATACTAGAGCAACAGACCTTCTGCCGTACTAAGTCTTTGGCATAGCCTTTAGCAAATGATCTGTGAATATTGTTAAATAGCCGGCAAGGAGGAAGCTTATGGAATGTTGCCGGAAATGAGAACGCAGGTTAAGTGGGGGGGGGGGGGGTCCGTAAAAGGTTCGGAGGAAATATATAAATACTTATTTACTAATACCTAGTAGGGATGGGTTTCACGGTACGTTATAAGTAGTTGGTAAATAGGGCGTTATAAATTTGTAAAATAGCTTGTATTTTTTTTTCTGTAGGTACGTTCCTCTTCGTATCGTATAGCTCCGATTTTTTTTTAATAACGGGGTAGCACTCACTACTCTAGTCTTGTCAATCATTACTGATTGATAGTTATAGGTCGTACTTTAACTGCATACGCATCTATTATATTAATTATTTGGATGTTGACAAACTTAAAATAGTTACAGGTGCTTAACAGATGTTGCTAAGTTTGTTTAATAAAACCAAGAACCATAAATATTACTCTTGCCGCAAAAGCTGTCGAACTTAAAATTAAAAACCGCTTTTTCTAGTTCAGGGAATATTTAATATGTAAACGAGGCCCGCGCCAGTGCTGCCAGCTCAAGTCTAGAAAGTTGGCCAACTTTTTTAGCCCGCGGCGAAATGGCCACCGAGTCGATTCGAACTTCACCGATGTTTGCAATCGAATCGGCGACCTGTGCCACCGGAGAAAAAGAAAAATTAAAAAGTTAGCGGTGGCGGTATCGTTGCGAAGTGAATTTTCATGATCGTCGATTGTTTTCAGTTTAGGGTTGTGAAACATCGCGGCATCGTCAGTACCTTTAAAAAAGATCATACCTAAAAATATTTTTTTAAGTGTACCTATTAATGAACGTTATTTTAAGGGTCGATTTTGTTGACGTATTGATTTGAGACCGAGATTTTTTCAAAGTAATTACTTACTTGATGCTGTGGTCTAATCATAAGAGCGTGTGCAAAGAGGAGATAACAGATAATTTTTTACATAACCACTATCATGTTATTTAAGCCTAAGGAGTACCTAGATTGGACGATATTTTCACACTTTTTCAAAGAACGATTCACAGGTAGGTACTTAAGCATTTGGGCCAGTATCCGCTTAAAATAAATGTATTTTCTTTATTTTTTTCTTATTTCTTCATATTTCCTTAAACCTATAACTAGCATAAGTAATACTACTGTTCACCTGAATGAATTCCAGCCTACAGTTTAAACGACGGGATTTTTCGCAAAACCCTTACTCAAACACGCAAACAGTAGGTATGTAAAACGCATTACCGTAATCGTAGCGAGCACCTCGCGTATATTTTCAATTAGCCAAATAACTGGATGGGCTAAATCCAGGCACAAATCCTTAGGTGACGTTCACGCGCGGCCGCCGCGTCACCTCGGAAGCAGGAAGATGGGTCTGCTCAAAATTATTATTTTTAGGGTTCCGGAGCCAAAATGGCAAAAACGGAACCCTTATAGTTTCGCCATGTCTGTCTGTCTGTCTGTCTGTCCGTCCGCGGCTTTGCTCAGGGACTATCAATGCTAGAAAGCTGTAATTTTGCACGAATATGTATGTAAACTATGCCAACAAAATGGTACAATAAAAATTTCAAAAAAAAAATAATTGTGTACCTCCCATAACAAAGTTATATGCCACTACTTATTCGATAAAACGCGTATGATAAAAAAATTGAGCAGCACTGCGCTGTGTGAACCAGCCTTAGGTATTATGGTATTATGAATAGATTTGGATTTCATTTCAGAGTGTAGGTATACTACATAACTCCAGCCGTGAAGAAATTCTATCAAATTGTTTTTTTTTTGTTAATATTATATTATCGAACAGAGGCAGACCGAAGAGGAGATAGCGGGATGACTTGGACACGGTTCTCTGCCGTTTCGCGCAAAAAAATCCCAAATGTTTCATTTGAGCAAATGATTAATTTCCCAATTATCAAATTTCTCCCAATCCATATTATTTTTGGAACTTTCATAAAACAAACCTAACCTAACCTACTGTGCTCTATAAAACCATAAGAAAATACAATGAGAAAATTTTTTGGTTTTGGAGAAATTTGATAGTTGCGACATTAAACATTTGGCCATATGAAACATTTGCCCAAATGAAACATTTGGGGAAAAAATTGTGCAAAACGGCAGTGCACGCACAAGTTAAGTGGCAGGAGCATGCTCTCGATTAAAGTTAGGTATTAATTAAAATTATATAATGGATATTGCCGCATCAAAAGGCATTAGGGTTCATAACTCGCGGCTGCCCTTGCCATAAATTTCCCGGCCACAGAACGGGCCGGATCGCTCCGAATGGAATTAGTACCCGCGATATTTGCTGTTAATCATGCGGGTTCATGGAGCTATCTTTTTATTCAAGTAATAGTACATTGTGTCTTAAGGGCGGTAAATAAGGAATTACGAACGAGTCTATTAGAAGCCCGAAGTCGAAGACTGACAAATGAAATGATGATGTACGAAAAAACAGACATACAATGTTTTTCATCACATTTGCAAGTAAAATTTTATATTTGTAAAAGAAAAAATATAATTCTTCCAAATATTGGCGATACCTTAGGCTGTGCTCTTGGCAGCGTCGCCCTCAACCTCTCTCGGCATGCGCCGCAACGTGCGTGTGCATGTGGTCCATGTAGTCCTGCAGCAGCGCGCGCAGCACCATCAGTACGGGCACTGAATCATTTACCGACCTTGGGCTTCATGGCAAGAAAATGTGTACGCGCAATGACTCATTTACCGACCACGGGTTTCATGACAAGCACATTAAGGTCGAGGGTTTTATTTGGGGGGTTGCAACTAAGGTAGCCTGCATGTTACGACACTGTTTACGAGCAAGTGTGATGAAAAAATATTTAGTCGTTTTGTATAGTTGACCAGGAAATTCCTTTATCACCCTGTCAGTTGTGCGGCTTAGAACATGAATGACTTATTCAGTTTTATTTACAACTTCTATTTTTATGTTGCAATTGAGTAGCAAAAAACCAAGTGCGACTAGCGCAGGGTTTGAGGGTACCGTACTTTGTGTATCTATCTGGATATTCATTCATACATGCCTACAAATTTGCAGAGCCCTGCCCCTAAGCAAATTGTACGTAGAGTGGAGTCATTTTAGGTTGGTTCCTGGCATAGATAAAAATAATTAACATTTTCAGATTTTACTTAATGGTTACACATATAGGATATTAAAAAAAAACTTATTGGTTGTACAATAGCGACCCTTAAGTATACCAAATTTCAAGTTTCTAGAACAACTGGAAGTAAGAAAGCTTTATTTGGGAATAATTCATTTCTCGCCATGTGGGTTCAAATACACATTTTTTCGATATAAATATAAAAACGATCCTTTTTATAAACACTTTCTTATTTATAGTAAGGATTTCATCACCGTCATCCCAGTCTATATACGTCCCACTGGCTGGGCACAGACCTACTCTCAGAATAAGAGGGCTTTAGCCGGAGTTCCCTGAACTAAAGGTCTGTGCAGGTTTCCTCAGGTTTCCTTGAACCGTGAAGCTCGTGATAAATAGCAAAATGTTATTTCATGCATGAACTTCGCAAAACAGACGCGAGTCCGAATTGGAACCCACGATCCTCTGCTCGGGAGGCCATAGGTCAAATCACTAGGCCACACGGCTTACGGCAGTAAGGATTTAAAGATATAATTGAACAAGTTGCCCCGGCCATCGGCACTCAAGGCAACTGGGTTTCCCCTCAGCGCGTGCTTCCGACCCCGCCGAGTGCAGCATCAATACAAATAAGGGTGAAATAATTCAGCGGTGTATTTTAACACGAGATCCCGCAAAATATGAGATTTCTTGCATTTAGGGTTGGCGGGATTGCTCCAGTTATTTATTGCAAGGAGAACAGACAGATGTCCAGTAAAAGGATATGTCGCAGGGAAATGGTCAAACAAATCTCTAAGGGATATTATATTATGATCAAAACACACAGGATGTTGAAATGGCTGCTTAGAAAAAATCAGTCATTTGCGTGATTTGATCATAACTCTTGTTTGGGACGTTACCTTGTGTAATAGGTACCCTGCACCGTCTGACGTCATCAAGAACAAGTTAAAAGATGGTTTCGCTATTCATTGATAAATATGTGACAGATAAATGTGAAGAAAGTCTCTACTGAGCGTCTCTATTTATTCGCATAAAACAAACAGAGATGACATCACACATATCTGTCACGTGATAGTTATCAATGAGTGATGAACCATATTTATTACTTTTAAATGATGCATTTCCAAACTGTATTGAGTGCGATGTCGTTGAAGATGTTTACCACTTATTAATGGAGTGTGTAAGGACTCGAGCCAAGAGGAATATGTTTTACTCAATTTGGAATGTCAATATCTTAAATGTTGGTATTTTCCAAGCCATATTGTCGGAGCCTTGGTCGCAGGCTGCTAGATTTGTATACGGATTTTTAGATAAGTGAGTAGACAGATTTGTGGTAGACATTTGTTCCGAGTTCTGTGTAAAAGAATCCGTGCGCAAGTTTGCCACCCTGTGGCAGGGGATCCGGTGGTATGGTTTGGAGGACATGTCAGTCCCTCTTGGCACGAGTTGTTACTCATTTAAATCTTATAGCTGTTGTGGTGTTTTTATAGTTAAGGCCTTTGGGAACTGACATGTTCATTATCGTTTGATCAAAGTTCCATAATAAATAAAGATTAAAAAAAAAAAAAATGATGCATTTATAACAGTTTTTTTGTACCTACCTAATTATGTTAGGAAATAATTTGGCTCCTAACAGTGTTGGTTATGTAGGATGATTACGAGCAACAAGGAAAATAACTGAGGGTACTTATTCTTTAGAGCGGTGGGCAACCCTGCCAGCCATCCCGTCTGCCGAGAGATCATCTGCCGATATCTAGAAAACGAATAAAAAAAACAAGCTTTTGTTATTCCATTCGCCGCGAGACGAGAAACTATGAAATTGTGAATAAATACGGAGAAAGAATGTTGCGGAGAAAATGTGTCGCTGGCACAATATCACGATTGATATTTAAGTCGTTGTCGAGGGATTTGTTCGCTTCAGTACTTTCTTGGTTTAAGTAACTTGATATAAATAAGACTATTGTAGTTTGGTATCTTAATTTCATCTCGGCCTACATATATGGCCCACTGCAGGGCACAGGGCCTCTCATATCAGAATGAGATCCTTTCAGAAGGATTGCGAACTTCACACCCACCATTGAATTTCTTCGCAGCTTTCTCACGAAAGAGGCCACACAATACCGTGCGGAAAAAGCGTGTGGCCTCTTTCACGTTAGCTCGAATATTACAACCGGTACTGCCTACCGCTCCGCCTCCGCTATCAGCGGGTTTCTAGCTCAAAGCTCCCGGTAGTTTTCAAATGTAATTTCGCAGATGAATTCTGAAAAACTCAAGGTGCGAACTCAGGCTTCAATCCACGATAATGAGGATGTATCTGTTTATGGATGTTTGTTAGTCTTACACGCAGAAACTACGCAATGGATTTTGATAAACTTTTGCATACAGATAGTTAATGACTTGGATTAACAACTGGACTTCTAATTTATCCTGTCTGTACTTATGTCTGAAAAAAAAATCTTTATTCAATTGGGACAGTAACAAGCCCTTATAAACGTCGAAAAACCTGCTACCGACCAGTCGCTTGAATTGAGAACGCGTCTAGGTCATAAGTACTTTTTTTTTAAGTAGCCTGTATAGTGTCCCACTGCTGGGCAAAGGCCTCCCCTCTTGACCTCCACAACTCTCGTTCTGACGCAATGTCAGGCCAGTCCTTTGCGTACGTGTCCAGATCGTCCCGCCATCTCCTTCTCGGTCTGCCTCGATGTCGCTGGCCGTTCTCCGGCACCCACCAAGTAACTGTGCGAGCCCACCTTTGTAAGTGCATGCGACAGACGTGTCCAGCCCAGTTTAGCTTAGAACGTGTTTTTGAGCGCAGCGTGGTGTTCTGGATTCTGTCCATCCGTTTCACACCTAATATGCTACGCTCTATCGCTCTTCGACAATATAATTTAGTCTTTTATCCTGGATGTAATTGTGGGCAACCACAGGTTTATAATATTAGATTCCGTCCACAATTCACGTGGTAGTATTCTGTGTCACGGGCTCAGCGTAGTAAACGGGGGTGTAGATATAATTCGCGGCGCCCGCGCCGTGCAACGTTCGGCGAGTTACGACCGGGCGCAAGTGTGCATTTCCATTAAGTGTAGTGCGAGCGAGGAGCGCGAGCGGCAGTGGGTGCGAAGTACTATCATCATCATCATCATCATCCCAGCCTATATACGTCCCACTGCTGGGCACAGGCCTCCTCTCAGAACAAGAGGGCTTGGGCTATAGTTCCCACGCGGGCCCAGTGCGGATTGGGAACTTCACACGCACCATTGAATTGCTTCGCAGGTTTGTGCAGGTTTCCTCACGATGTTTTCCTTCACCGCAAAGCTCGTGGTAAATTTCAAATGTAAGCGAAGCGAAGTACTATGGGGGTAGGCAAAAGTAGAAATAATGTAGGCTCTGTCATCTGTCATACTCATATGAATCTGTCATTAACAAAGAAATTTGTTTAGACCTAATTTTAATAATAGATATTTGTCTTATGGTGCGAGCTTGTATTATTGAACACTGTCTCTGTTTTGTTCTTAATTCCTCTACATCCCGGACAAGTCCAGCAGATACCAACAATTTTCCTTTTGAAACGGTTTGTGGTTGAAATTTGGTATTGAGTGAACTAACAAAACCGGTCTTCAAAATGGTACTCATTTTGATCTGAAAACGATATTTAATTTATTACTAGCGATACAAGAACAATTATATTACTTATGTTCACTATAATTTGAAAAAAAAAACATTAAAGTAGCTTTATCTTTTTGTTTTACAGTAAAAGTACAACTAAACACGAAGTAAACAAACCCTGACATAACCAAAATAAAACACACCTTTTGAATAAATTTTACTTACCTCATTAAATTTTAATGAACTAAAATGAATTCACAACCCCACATGAGTGTTTTAAGGCCTAATTACGTACAGTTGCATACAATATTTTATCTACATCCATATATTGAATCCTCTATCATGTGTTCCGCGAACCATTGAGAATGACCTGCATTAACACTAACTAGGCAGGTCTGTCTGCCCCACGAGCTGCGCCCGCGACGACCTGCTGCAGCTCGTGCGCGCGGCGCGCAAGCCCCGGTGCGGTGCTGTAATGATGTTTGAAATCTCATTACGATACAGCCATGTTCATAATGGAATCCAATGTCGTAATCTATGGTTTTTGAACGCATAATGGAGGATTTACTATATGGGTGTAGATAAAGATATTTCCAATGTCAAAATCTTTTATTAAAATACTAATAAATGCTGTTTAGGTGTCGTCTTCCGCTTGTAACTTCGAGCTGCCGCATTGTTCCCGACTAACTGCTAAACTTGGAAAGACATATTAATGAGGCAATTGCTATTATACCCGTACTCGCCGGTTATTGCTTCCGATTGCTTAGTTAAATTGTATTACACTATCATGCAGGTCAAATGCCAGTACTTTGGAATATACATAGAATTGAAGTGGAATGTGAAGCTGAACTGATCAAAGGCTTAGAACCAGATAATAGAACAGAATAGAATAATTTATTTGTAGAGAATAACAGGTAAGGTAAGGAATAACGTTAAAATTTTGCGATCCTCGCTCATCCTACTTCATAATGTAAAATAATTATAAATGTGAAAGTTTGTGAGTATTTTTGCTACTTCTTTTTCTATCCCTATACTCTGTATATTACCCTTACCCATATTGGGATAGAAATTAGCCTTTGTATTATTTCTGATTTCTGAGCATGAAGAATCTTCATGCTAAAATGGTTGGAGGGATTTAGATTAAATTTGAGCTGGACATCTGAAATCTGAAATAATACAAAGGCTAATTTCTATCCCAATATGGGTAAGGGTAATATACAGAGTATAGGGATAGAAATTAGCCTTTGTATGATATGATTACATTATTATATTATGGGATCGGAATAAAATCTCGATATCTCATCCGCTGGGTATAGTTATGAAATTTGGCACTGTTTTTTATACTTAATATAATGCAATATTTAGTGTTATGGTGTGTAGTGTTTGTGCTGTTGTTGTTGTTGCAATGTGTTGTTGTTGTTGTTAGTTTTTTTGTGTACCCATTATTTTTTGTATAATTCGAATTTTACAGCGCATTCAATTGTAATGCTGTAATTTTTTTGTTGACAAACAAATAAATAAATTGTGTAAGTAAAGATCACGATGTAATTTGTGGGAATCCTCATCCTCACGGAAAATTAGTAAATACCCAGAAGTTCAATTGAACCGCTGGATCTAATGAGTAATGATACGCGTGCGAAGTCGCAGATAACCACTATAGTAACTAATATTTATCAGGATTGAATCACTACTTCATTTTAACAATAAATAGTCAGTGATTAAGTTTCAAGAAACATTAGTTACTATAGTTAGGTACATCGAAGTCAATAGGCAGTAGTGAAAATAGTGAAATAATATAGAGACCATAGAGGCTGTAATACGAAGAAATAACAAACCCATCTTCATCTTTTACCATGACCCTGTTTCTCAAGTCTAATAAAATTAGTATTTTGTCTCGTAAATTTAATCAGAAAATGAAACAAAACACAAAACACTAATATTACATTACTTAATATGCTTCGAGCCGGAGGAAAGCCGTGGTGGCCTAGTGGTTTGGCTCCGACATTTTCGAAATTCATGTGCGAAATTAAATTTGAAGTTTACCATGAACTTTACTACGGTGAAACCTGCACACACCTGTGAAGTAATTCAATGGTACGTGTGAAGTTCCCAATCCGCACTGGGCCCACGTGGGAGCTACGGCCCAAGCCCTCTCATTGTGAGAGGAGGCCTGTGCCCAGCAGTGGGACGTATATAGGCTGGGATGATGGATGAATATGCTTCGAGAAACTGGGCCCAGCCAGACCTTGTGCATTTTTGACTTATGTATATAAATACTTTATTGTACATAAAACACTTAATTGGCAAAAGGAATTGATCTGTTTATCTACGAACCCGTTGCACCGTAAACGGGCTAATTGGCTGATAACTCCACAAAGGGCAATGAACTCCAGGAGCCACTGCGCATTATATTCATAAATAATTAATCCGCTATTAATTCTGTCATTAACATATTTGGTGGATGTAATGAGCCCATACCGATACGGTACGTTTGTGTCTGGGAGCTAATTAGGCAATTTGTATCGTTGTATTACTGCGAATGGTATTTCTCGGGTTATATGTGGCAACAAAGCCACAATGAGGGCTATCGCGTATGAATTCGCCGCTAGAGGCGCTAGTGTAGCGTGAGGTCTCCGAAATGTCAAATCTCATAGTTTTTGAGTGAGCTACGCGGGTTTATTTGTAATTAGCATCATTTTGCATTACCTGAAATTAATTATGGCAATTATGCGTTACGGGGCAATGAATGTCTGTGTTTTGAGTTTGAGACAGTTTTGTCTTTCGGAAACTTTTGTCCTCCCTTTTTTTCCGAACAAAACGGGACTACGCAACACTGTGGTTGCCCGATATTTTTATGGTACGGTTTTAAGGTGCATTAAATATGATTTTAATCTAAACTTTGTTTTCACGCCCGTAATAACAGACATTGAAAGCCACACTTAAAAACCTCACGCAACAGTGGCGCCATTTAGAAAGACAAAATACGATAGCCCTCATTGGAGCTGCTGTTTGCTCATATCTTTGTGATGGGGAGTTAGCTTGCAGCGCCAACATTACTAGACCGATATGTACAACTTAGGGATCTTAATAAATCAAGCGTAGGTATATTTCATCAATTGGTATTAAGTTCAATTTAGTAGACGTAAATCTGTCAAGTTTAAACTAGGTTTAACGACGAAACCAGTTTCTTTTCAGCAAGTGACCATGAAAAAGAATTTAATTTACCAAGTTATTTAAGTTCTAGGTAATCTTGTGCTTAAATTAATTTAACAGCAGATCCCAGTAACAGGGCGGCCATAAAACGGTATTATGTATTACATAGAATGTTTACGAGTGTATTTGCTTATCTACAGGTTTAATTAATAGTAATAGTTACCCTGAGATGGCGCGTTACGCGTCTTATTGGGCCGGGGGTTCAAAGGGCCGCTCCCGACTCTACTGAGGACCTTTTCTGCGAACCAGGGAAGGCTACTCTGAAATCGGAAAAGCAAAGCTCATTCCGTCTCACTCACTCTCGTATTAAGAACAGAAGAAAGTAAGAAAGAAGACATTTATTAACTTTCACTAAAGACACACAAATGCAAGAAAAACGACACAATTACAACAAAAGCCTTCCCCTTAGAACGCCACAATGAACGACACTCGCCACTTGCAGTGGTTGCCCGCAACTCACACGAAGTCGTCCGTCAGCCCTCCTAGTGGGAGGTCTTTGCCAACACTGTTTACTATAATACTAGTACTTAATCATAGCCCAAGTACTAAACTAACATATTTTTGTAGTAATATAGTTTTATTTTCTTTTCATGCCTTTGTATTTTTTTTTATGAAATAATGTTTTCTGAAATAAATGTTCATTATTATTTATCTACAGGTTTGTGCTCGCCACTAGAGGACTTTTTCTCCCCCATCGGTTACCTATCTGTTTTTCGAGTGATGTGGCCCGCCCATTGTAACTTCAACTTGCATATTCTTTGAGCTACGTCGATGACTTAAGTCGAATTTCCGTATTCCGCATTCTATCGCGCAAAATAACTTTGAGTAGCACAAAGTGCGGCAAATGTGCTATTCCTGATTAACAATAGACTATTTTTTTATTCCAGAATGAAGTACGTAGCACAGGCAAAGTTGCGTGCAACAGCTGGTTAGATAATTAAGAAATGGTGTTTCTGTAAACTTATGATGCTATGGTATTGACTAGATCTAGGCTTTTCGTAGGTATATTTGCTATTGAGATAGGACTCGAAATACGTGACACCACATACGTTTCGGTGGAGCACTAGATTAAGCCATAGATTGAATCGAATTCAGACAAAGTGCTTCTACCTAACACAAACATCTATACAACATAAGCTTTTCTGTTTTTAGGATTTTATAACTCAAAAGTAAATACTTAACTGTTTCATATGTTCAAGCTTCTATGTTGATTGTACATTTTGTAAACTATAACTAAATACGGCATTTGACAAGTCCTGAATTTGTCTCATCAATTATGAAGATAAACAGCCAATGTTTAGTGAAGAAAAAACTTGATGTGGTTTAAAATTGAATTCACAACGATTTTTTGAAATATCTCTCTGTCTAAAACGCTTTTCTTTATGCAGTAGGTAAGATTAAATGGTGATTTTGAGGAGCAAAAGCAAGAGTTATTACTAAATATACCCAGGTGCCCTCTAAATGTTTAAAGAGTTGCCTCGATTCCCCTAAGATCTACTAATCAGATCCTGACTTGGTGGCAATGGGTCCTAATTGAAAGTATTCCCATTAAACCAAAAAAAAAACAAACAAAAAGTTCGGAGGTAACGGGCATAAAAAATTAACCGAATTTATAACATCGTTTATTTTTGAAATCCGTTAAAAGTGACGTAACACCTAAATACTTAGTAGAATTGGGAGCTATCCTCTCGGTCGTTTACAAACGTCGAATACCTCGTAAACTACTACAGGGATGTGCGTTAACGTAAATACTCCACTTTACTGCGCCCCGCTTATAATGAATTGAATAAAGGACTTGGCCCTTTTTTGCCCGCGACGATAAAGCCGGTGCCCATGTTTATTGAATGTACCCGTGGATTTATGTGGGACTGTCCAATTGTGCTTCGATACCTTGGGAAACAATGGATTTTCACGAATTTTCCGGTGTTTAGCGGAAACGGTGCGTCACTAGGGACGTGTCGCAGCACTAGGGGGTTTGATGTTTTGTTGGTTGCGATTTTGGAGTTAGGGCCCAGAGGAGTTACTAACAATTCGAAATTCAAATTATGTCGGGCCGTCCCTTTCACTCTTCTGTTAAACACCTATTGTGTGCATGTAACCTGTAACGGCACAAAAAATCACGAGAATCGGTTGAGAAATGCGATCTGTAGATGAGAACAGACTTAAAAAAGCATTTTTGCCCAAGCTGGAACGGAGGCGCTTCGCTTCCGCTCCACGCTCACTTGGTCAAAACCTAAGATGGCCATACCACGTACTTACTTATAAAAAATAAATTGCAATTTAAATTACTGTTTCAATTATTCAACAAGCCTTATTTATTTTTTTGGTCGACGATACTTTTTACACGCCACTTGGTCGCGACTGATCTGATCAAAGGGAAGGGAAAACGTTTTTGCCTGCTTTTACTTTGCACGCGGTATTTTGATACTAAATACACGTTTGTGCGAATTGTATTTACACATACCGCAGTAACATTACACGGGACATGAATCAACTACAGTTTATTTGGAGAAGAAAACAAGGAAAAGTTACTTTGTATCAGTTTTTCTTATGCTTACTTTTACTGGGTTGAGGAAAAAATTTTAAGATTTACCTATCTACACTAGGTACTTATACTACTTACTGACGTAACGCTATTAATACCTATACTTACTTAATCTTACCAAAAATAAAGATTCTGTGTCCTGTAGACCCCTTTTTGAAACACATGGCACCGCTATTTAAAAAAACCTAATTATCAAACCTGTTTACAAACTTTCACGAGAATCGGTTAAAAACTACGACCTGTAAAGGAAAACAACCGGACGGACAACCGTGTTTGAATATTTTTAAGTTGGTATTATTTAAGCATAAGACTAGCTGAATGCTGTTGCAGCCAATCATTCGCAGTTTAAAAACTCAAAAATTGGGTGCTTTTTCGTGTCGAGCGCGCAGCGGCGTTCCTCGCTAATTTCCCACGAGGCGCTCGCGACGGACCGCAAACTGCCGCGATAAACAACCCAGCGAGAACAAGAATTAATAGGCCCCTAGTATTTCCGCCGCCTTCTTGCCTTAAAAAAAATAAAGTAACTCCACCTGAGGTTTATTCAGCCGCGAAACTTCGTAAGTAATCGCCTTCTCTGAACTATAAATCAGGTTTATCTTAAATTAAAAGCTAATTCACTTTAAGCCCGATCCGTTTTAAATTCAACGTAGCTAAAACTATGTAAATACTTTAGAGTTGCACAACGAAATGCCACGTTTAAAAATTTACAGAACTTTTCAGACGTACGTAAGCTTGTTTTATTTGCAAAAACAATTCATAAAACGCTGAGAGGCCGGGCTCGTCGCAGGGATTTAGACAAACACGGCTCAACTATCAGCTCTAGTTCCGTTAATTCCGTTTTCATCCGGTACAACGAAACATTTTAATTTCTTTAATTCTTTTTGCGTCCGAAAAAAGCTCTCGCATAAGTCCGGAGCGGAGGCAAAAAGTTAATAAACAAGACTTGGGCTTTAATTAAAAGCCAGGGAAGCATGAGCCGTGTAATTATGGCCGAATGCAAGCTTACAAAAATGCTTGTATATTCGCAGCGGCATAAATACTTGTTGAGGAAGATAGTTGGCGAGTGCGGAGGGGCAAGAGGCTGGGAACGTTCTGGCCCTATACTACGCAGTGCAAAACTCGAACTTCGTATGTTGCCGTCCCACTGACGCTTATGTCATTTAATATGCGAGTGAAAGGGACGGATACGAACTTCGATTTTCGAGCTTCGTAGTAGCCCCTCTGGAACGAGTGTGGGGATCGATCTGGGCTCGTGGTTAGTATGGACGACCGTCACTTCAGTATCAGCTAGCCCCCCGTACCTACACCGCGTTAAGTAGGTGTAGATGCTCACAAATAATGAAACTCAACGCCAGTTATGCACACACACACACACACACACACACACACACACACACACACACACACACGCACGCACGCACGCACGCACGCACGTAAGCACGCACACACAACACACAAATCTGGCCCTCAAATGTATGCAGACTTAGGTAAATTTGTATGAAGAGTGGGCCAAATTTTGTGCCGCTCAGTATATTAATTAGTTTAAAGATTGTTGTTTTTTTCTTAGGATAATTTGTTTTGTTATACGTAAACTATGGAATAGTTATGGAGCAGCGGGACTTCCTGTTACAGGTATATCCAATTCCTACTAGGAAGCCCCAACCCTAACTTTTGTTAAACGATTTTATAACGAAATAAACATTTTTTTTTCAGTTTACGTTTAAGCAGCATTCACAGCTCCGCTTGCAGGGTCGTGTTTGCAGTACTGCCTATCGTATTTTATATACCGTGGAATGGGGTTACTTTGATCAATTTCAAAATTAATTTGCATATATCTTTCCGAATATGGAATCTAAAAAAAATAATAAAAAAATAACAATATCGGTTTTTGCTCCTCGACCGATTTCACTAATGATATTTTTTTTATTATTAATGTATCTCTTGAAAAAAAATATTAAAGTGGGTAGTTTTGTTTTGTTTCATAAAACGTATGCGGGTACTTGGGGAGTTACAGTGACAAGTTAAAACGGTGGTTGTGGTTCGTTAGTCTAACAACTGGTAGCATGGTGTACGGTTGTGTCACTCTGAAGATGAGCTCTGGTTGAGTTCGAAACGCGTCAGTGTAGTGTGGTGGTGGTGATAGATGGGTTTGTGTGATTTGTGTGTGTTCTTACAGTGTGGAGGTGGAGGAACTGCATGAACACGCATATTTTCCATAAGCTTAGCTATCGTAAGGTCGCGGGTCAGCAACGAAATTATTTTAGTTCATTCGTATCGTACCATCATCACTCTCGTATTAAATGATATTAGCGTCAGCACGGTACGATACGAACTTCGATTTTCGAATTTCGTAGTAGCCCGTCGGAGACCGTTTTGTTTAACATCCAGGCGTTCGCGATCGCATTCATACCGTCTCTATCTGCCGTCGTCCTACACCGTGTAAAAGAAAGTAGTAGGTATAGAGTGAGAAGGATTGTGATTCCTAGTGCATGAGACAATAAGCCTGTCGGGCCTTATGTGCAGGGTCTTGAGTAGCCCGCTTTAAAGGTAAAAGCATATTTGCATTATAATATGCGCGGTTAATTACAATATTCAAATTGAAGTAAATGTCTTGACGCTTTGTAAGACAATTTACAAATGACTTAGCACACACTACGCAAAGCTTGTACAGTCACCAGCACCAATATCTAACACAAGAAGTGTGCATAAATATCTGATACTTACGACTCTATTTCTAGGGCCGGAAGGACGTGTCAGATATTTTTGCACGCTCCACTGAGGCAGATATTATTGCTGGTGACTGTACTATGGGTACGGTCAGCATCAAAAGTAGCTGCATACTTTTGTACTTTGTTGGTGTTGTAAAGTAAAACATGATCCGCTACTTTTGATGCTGACTGTACTAGGCAACGATTAAACAATTTACATGGATAAGTTGAGAAGATAAGACTCATGAACAAACATTAGCATTATTCATATAAGTTCCGACCAAGGATCTAACCCGGAACTTTAAGTTTAAGTACCTGGGCTTCCGAGCTTGGCTCGGGCTAAAGCTCGATGATAAGTGTTTTCCCAGATAAGACTAAGCTAGATCGATTTTTCATCCCCGAAAACCCCTAAATACCAAATTTCATTAAAATCGTTGGAGCCGTTTCTAAGATGCCCGAAATATACATATTTATATACAACTATTGCTCGTTTAAAAGCCGTGGTGGCATAGTGGTTTGACCTATCGCCTCTCAAGCCGAGGGTCGTGGGTTCAAACCCCGGCTCGCACCTCTGAGTTTTTCGAAATTCATGTGCGGAATTACATTTGAAATTTACCACGAGCTTTGCGGTGAAGGAAAACATCGCGAGGAAACCTGCAACAAACCTGCGAAGCAATTCAATGGTGTGTGTGAAGTTCCCAATCCGCACTGGGCCCGCGTGGGAACTATGGCCCAAGCCCTCTTGTTCTAAGAGGAGGCCTGTGCCCAGCAGTGGGACGTATATAGACTGGGATGATGATTGCTCGTTTAAAGGTATTAGATAGTCAGGTTTTCTGCCACTTGGCTGTCCATTTCAAATTGAAAAAAATATATAGTGGATCAATACACCGAATTACGAAGGGCCACACTAAGAAAAGTTAGTATTCTGGGATAAAAAAATAATATAGAGATAGATAAACGTAATCAAATACTGATCGAAACGAATCCAAACACAATATATCTGCTATGGTTCTATCAAGAGTTTACCTACTAGTGTTTTGGATATCCTGGCTGCAGCATCAGGCCGAGAATTCCATAATCTTGCATAGTTATATAGCATATATGGGTGTTTCAAATTTTAGGTCCCAAATATGTTTGGAAGTAAAGTAAATACCCGTTATGCGTCTAAGATTCCTACCGCAGCGAACAAAAGAGCTGATGACCTTGAAACGGCTGAACCGATTTTGATAAAACATATCTAAGAACCATCGCTAGAAAACCTGCTTTCAAATAAAAAAAACCGCATTCAAATCGGTCCACCCGTTTAAGAGCTACGGTGCCACAGACACACATAGCGGTCAAACTTATAACACCTCTCTTTTTTGGGGTTAAAAATACATTTATTCGGAACAGTGACAGAATAATTACATATAAAAGAAAGACAAAGAAAAGAAAACAGTGTTACTACATATGTTCACGAAACGGACCCACCTCAGCATAATGCCGGCTCAAGAGCTGGCGCTGGTCTTCCGGTGGGACCGTGAGGCCGTCATTGCACGCTGCGCGTGCGACCGGACCGTGCCTAATGAGGGCTATCGTTTTTTGTCTTTCCAGATGGCGCCACTGTTGCGTGAGGTTTTTAAGTGTGGCTTTCAAAGTCTGTTATTACGGGCGTGAAAACAAAGTTTAGATTAAAATCATATTTAATACACATTAAAACCGTACCATAAAATATCGAGCAACCCCAGTGTTGCGTAGTCCCGTTTTGTTCGGAAAAAAAGGGAGGACAAAAGTTTCCGAAAGACAAAACTGTCTCAAAACACAGACATTCATTGCCCCATAACGTATAATTGCCATTACGACCAGACGACGAGAGTGTTTGACGACCAGATGGCCTAGTGGTTAGAGAACCTGACTACGAAGCTTGAGGTCCCGGGTTCGATTCCCGTGTCGGGGCAGATATTTGTATGAATAATACGAATGTTTGTTCTCGGGTCTTGGTGTTTAATATGTATTTAAGTATGTATCTATCTAAATAATTATATTTATCCGTTGCTTAGTACCCATAACACAAGCTTTGCTATAAGCTTACTTTGGGACTAGGTTAATTGGTGTTAATTGTCCCGTTATATTTATTTATTTATTTATTTATTATTTATTATTAATTTTAGGTAACAATTATTCTAATTATAAATAAACCCGCGTAGCTCACCCAAAAACTATGAGTGGACATTTCGGAGACCTCACGCTACACTAGCGCCTCTAGCGGCGAATTCATACGCGATAGCCCTCATTGTGAACGCGGTATTGTATGTCTAAAACTTCTTACAAAAAATGAAAACGAATTCCATGTTATGACTATTTTCAATTTTCAATAAAATCGACGAAAGCCAGCGGCGAGGCGCCGAGAAAATTGCCTCCTAAATATAATATTTTAGGAATATTCTTTAGGAAAATTTTCACCTCACAACCTGCCTCTATATGTTTAGTAAATTGAATGGAACGTAACTTATGTATCACTGCGCTGAGGCCTGTTGGTTACTGGCTTTCCAAATTTATGATTCAATTTTGTTTTTAACACGCGTGTATTAGTTTCTGTTCACTCGAACTCCTCATATCTAAGCCTACTTATACTTTTATTATTACTAACTGCTTTTATTGACATGAGATAGGTTTAAAGATAATTTATTCTCAAAAAGAATTTTACAATTCACTTACTTGAGAAATTACGGGTACTTATACATAAGCGTTAAGAAAAGAAAAAAGAAAAGAAAAGAATAAATTTATTCGCCAAATTTCGGCACAGCAAAAAGAAAAAAAAATACAATTAAAAATAAGACAACCTTATTACACACTCTGACATACTAAAAAAGAAAGAAAAAAGGCATTGTGCCGAAAGAAGCAAAAAGGGCCATACTCAGCGTGTTGCCACGGCAAGCCGCAGCGCTGGTTTTCAGTATGACCCTTTAACTTTACGTTAATGCCTCCTCTACATATCGACGGATGCGTCGGCAGATTGTATCTGCGGATGCGTCCGCCGAGGTGTAGAGGGTGGTTTTTGCTTGTCTGTATCCGTTTGGTGTCGGTTTTTCGACACGGATCAAAGGGTGACAGCGCGAACGCAACGCGCCTGTCCACACGTCTGCCGATGTGTGGACGGATCGCAATTTATCCGAAGACATGGTTGCGGATCCATCTGCCGACGCATCCGTCGATATGTAGAGGAGGCATAATATTACAATTACAATTGCGAGCGCAAAAAACATGCGGCGGCCGCGATACTAAAATGAAAACAAAAAATTAGGGTAGAAACTAAATACACCAAGAATCACATAAGCTAAGTTCGAACATTATTTGTTGCGAAGTGAGTGCAATTGACAAACCACGATACCAAAACACACATCATAACATTCATAATTCTTATAGTACTGACATAAAACTTAGTTTTGCTTAATTAATTAATTCAAGTTCAATGGTGAAACATAGATGAGGAAAATACATTGATGATTTGAAACTAGATGTGGTAGTCCGTACTGAGTGTACTTGAGGTAGTGAGGACATAATAATATTGTTTCTAATTAATTTTGTTTAGAATGTGGTGTTTTAATAATTTTTGATTTGAAGATTTGGAGTAGGTATATTCGGAGTAATACTTTAAAAAATACAACATATTATGTACTTTAGTTTCCTTTTAACCTAAGCGGTCCCCCGACACCGACGACGCTTCATCATCATCATCCCAGCCTATATACGTCCCACTGCAGGGCACAGGCCTCCTCTCGGAACGAGAGGGCTTGGGCAGTAGTTCCCACGCGGGCCCCGTGCGGATTGGGAACTTCACACACACCGTTGAATTGCTTCGCAGGTTTGTTGTGCAGGTTTCCTCACGATGTTTTCCTTCACCGTAAAGCTCGTGGTAAATTTCAAATGTAATTCCGCACATGAATTTCGAAAAACTCAGAGGTGCGAGCCGGGGTTTGAACCCACACCACTCGGCCACCACGGCTACCGACGACGCTTAGATAAAGAAAATATTACTAGGTACTTATACTAAATTAACTTAGGCTAATTTTTCGGGAAATCAGCATAGCCCCCGTGGGATAGGGATAAACGAATTCTTCGCAGATGAAGTCGCGGGCAACAGCTAGGTAGTGCATAATTATTTTTTACTTTTTAGTTGTCTTTTTTGGCGGCGTTTTTTTGTCGGCGTTTTTTTTTTTTACTATGTAAGCCTAAATGTAAGTAAAATCATTACAAGTCAACACAAAAATCATCATCATTATCCCAGCCTGAAAGGGTTTGGGCGGTATTTTCCACGCCGGCCCAGTGCGGATTGGGAACTTCACAGACACCATTGAATTGCTTCGCAGATTGCCCAGGTTTCCTCACGATGTTTTCCTTCACCGTAAAGCTCGTGGTAAACTTTGATTTTAATTTTGCACATGAATTTTTAAAAACAAAAAGGTGCAAGCCGAGCCCTAGCGAACCCGCGTTTGAACCTACGACCCTCTGCTTGAGAAGCCATAGGTCAACACTAAGCCACCACGGCTCTTCGACGGCGCTTCGTAGCGGCCGGGAAGTGCTATATAGTTTTTTTTATACGATGGGGTAAACGAGCAGGCGGCTCACCTGATGAAAAGCAATCACCGCCGCCACTGGACATTCAAAACATAAGTATGGAATGGATGGTATGTATTAGTATGGAATGAAGTGTCGGTGCACTAGCACGAAACTTTGCCTAAAAAAATTGTCTGGCTCACGAAACACATCATCATCCAGCCTATATACGTCCCACTGCTGGGCACAGGCTTCCTCTCAGAACAAGAGGGCTTGGGCCATAGTTCCCACGCGGGCCCAGTGCGGATTGGGAACTTCACACACACACCATTGAATTGCTTCGCAGGTTTGTGCAGGTTTCCTCACGATGTTTTCCTTCACCGCAAAGCTCGTGGTAAATTTCAAATGTAACTCCGCACATGAATTTCAAAAAACTCAGAGGTGCGAGCCGGGGTTTGAACCCACGACCCTCTGCTTGAGAGGCGATAGGTCAAACCACTAGGCCACCACCGCTTCACGAAACACGAAAATTCATAATTAATTAGTTTCCCTCTCGTTTTTTTCGCGCTCACGTGTTCGCAGAAACAAGCGGGCCGCTAACGAGCGTGCGACAGCCCTGCAATTTGTACTAGGAAGCACCTACTTATAGGATTATGTACCGCGAGCGAGGTTCCTGCTGCGGTGCAGGGGAGAAGCGGAGGCGGTACACCCGTTACTAATAAATGATGATTTTTAATGCTATAGCGAAAATACAAACATAATTTTAATACTACATGTACTTCAAATATACAAATTGAATGGCATTGATGCTTGAGATATCATAAAAACTTACGTGAGAATTAAAAATCGTTTTAGTTACGGACGTTAAAAATTGACATAAATTAAGAACATTTACACACTGATACTGCGCATAACTAATTATCTAAATACTTGATTATTTTTTAATAGTAAGAGTTCTTGGAGAAATTAACTTCATTTGACCTGTTGAATGTTCTTTTAAAGTTGACGGAAATCAAAAATTACACGGCGTATTAAATCTTAAACATTTCTTCGAAATTCATCTGCGAAATTACATTTTTATGGTTCCGGAGCCAAAATGGCAAAAACGGAACCCTTATAGTTTCGCCATGTCTGTCTGTCTGTCTGTCCGTCCGTCCGCGGCTTTGCTCAGGGACTATCAATGCTAGAAAGCTATAATTTTGCACGGATATATATGTAAAGTATGCCGACAAAATGGTACAATAAAATAATACGAATGTTTGTTCTCGGCTCTTGGATGTTTAATACGTATTTAAGTATGTATTTATCTATATAAGTAAGTTTAGTCGTTCACTAGTATCCACAGTAGAAGCTTTGCTTTGTGGGACTAGGTCAATTGGTGTCAAGTGTCCCATGATATTTATTTTATTTATTATTATTTAATTTATTTGCCATAAGCGCTTTCGCCTCCCGTTTACACCACAAACCCGAAAGCGGCGAGGTAGTTTGCGGTCGCACTCCATTTCAGCGGTTTTTCTATGAGGTACATGTAAATAGGATGTCTATTTCGTTTTACACTTAATGGGGAGCGAATACGTCGCGTGCGGCGGCTCGTCTTTGCTTTGGTAAGGGAATTAATGGTGGTACGTTGAGACAGCTGTCAAAGTGACGTGCTTGTGTTGGTAACATTGGGAATTATAAACAACTAGTTTTTGCCCGCAGCTTCGTACGCGAAAACCAGCACGACCGGACGATTTATATTTATCGGACGATTTGACGACCGGATGGCTTAGTGGTTAGAGAACCTGACTACGAAGCTTCAGGTCCCGGGTTCGATTCCCGACCGGGGCAGATGTTTGTATGAATAATACGAATGTTTGCTCTCGGGTCTTGGATGTTTTAATACGTATTTAAGTAGGTATTTATCTATATAAGTATGTTTATCCGTTGCCCAGTATCCACAGTACAAGCTTTGAAACTAGGTCAATTGGTGTTAAGTGTCCCATAACAAAAAATAAATAAATTGTGGATTTCATTGACGTTGTATAATTCCCTGCGCCAATTTCATGTCTTTTTAACCAAGCGGTTGAAATTTCAGTACAGAGTCCGAGTCCCGATCCCGAAGGAACATTGGGATAAAAAGTTGCTTGTATGTTGTTCCAGACACGTCCAGCTATCTACATACCAAATTTCATCCAAATCCGTCCAGTCGTTTTAGCCTGAAGGAGTAGCAAATACACACACACACACACACACACACACTCACATTTTTTCCTATAAATTAGTAGAACTAGCGACCGTCCCGGCTCCGTTCGGGCAAAATTTTCAAAAAATGATCTCTAAAAATAATCACGGACACTTCACACACATTTTTCAGCTCCATTTCCCACAAACTATACCTACCCGCGCGAAGCGTTTATAAAATCGTATTTTTTTGAAATCTTTTTTTTAAATTTAGATATGAAAATGCCACTAATTTAAGAAGTTGATTGAAAACCGACTTTTCCCGATAAAAATACATTACCAAAGGCCGTATTGTCTAACGCGTTGACGTTTGCGATCGCATTCGCACCATCTCTTTCTACCCTCGTCATATGCCGTGTGACAGAAAGAAGTGGCGAAAATTGTGATTGCAAATGTATATATTAGACAATAAGGCCCGTTGATATTCACTGTACTCATATCTGTAAACAACTGTATCACTGTTCAATTGTCTTTTGAGCCACGGGTCAAAATAACGACTGGTTAAATCATTTCCCCAATATCGTTATTTCCTTGTACCAAAATTTTCATTCGCATATTTTCCTTTTCTTAATTAACACCAAACTTATTTATTCCTCACATGATTTTTCCATTCGCGGATTTTCCTAATTGTTTTTTTTCCCAATATGCTTTTTTACTGGAGGTTATTTTCACAATCGCATTTTTTCCCAATTTTAATCGACACAGAAACATAGGTAGATTTAGGTTATGTTAAGTTTGCATCGGCCCTAACGATAACATAAGCTTCAGTAAAAAAAGCATATTGGGAAAAAAAGCATTTAGGAAAATCTGCGAATGGAAAAATCATGTAAGCAATAAATACGTCTGGAGGAAAAAACGCGACTGGATTTTTTTCTACTAGGAAATGACGATTTTGGGCAAATGATCTAATCAGTAAAAATAACAACACTTAAAAGTAGTTTGACCCATCTATTATTTGAACGTTTCCTCGTTTCAACAGTTGTTAAGTATTCCAGATATGTCAGCAGTATTTTCTCGAAGGAAACAAATGAACTATCATATCCCGCCGTCCTTCCTAGAAGGTAAATGGACCGGTGAAATAATCGGACACGCTATCAGAGGGAAAATAAATAAATTACGGCGATTGGTGAGCATTGCTCCGGTAAAAGCATCTATTATTTATGGTTTCCATTTGCATTCTGTTTGCTTATAAGTATTAGTTATCACTTGCATACTTTGCCTTATTTATTTTCATCAACATCGTTGTCAGTTTTGGGACTAGATCGATTAGTTGACTCATGATGTTTATATATTTATTAATTGTCGTCGTTGAAATAGTTTTTGTTTCACCTGCGCACCAAGTCAATGGACCCTTCCCTTAACACCAGAGGACTGAAAATGCGTTGCCAGCCTAGAAGCCCCCGAATTGCCACTTCAACTTGCATATTCGAGCTATGTTGGTGACCTTAGTTCTTGGGCGAATTTTCGTATTCCGCATTCTATCGCGCAAAGATTTTCAGAAATATACCTTCCTAAAGTTCCAAATCTCAAGATCCAATCGTATAGGATATGAGGTGCCAGTCAATCAGTCAGTAATGTATATTTAATATAATGTATATTTTGTTCGTATTTCATTTATTTTATTTGTCTTGCACGCATATATAATTAAGTACATGCATTAAATAAAAAAAACTATCCTAGACCTAAAAACTTAAATAAAATAAAAATAAAACCTAATGCTAAAACAAATTAGCCCTTAGGCAATGTCCCGAAGATGCTGGCAGCGTTTCCCCTTTGAATAGCGAATCTAATTATTTGTCTGAGGAAGCTTATAATAAGTATGTATCCTCAATTTAGTCTGTAAACTTGTGATAAGTAAGGCATATGTATAAAACAGGGTCATCGTAACAATGAATCGTATCAGCTTCTCATTTCTGCTTGCAATTTAAACCTTACTTCGTAGGTGTTTAAGCTAAATTTGCAGCTTTAAATTGGGACAGATAGGAAATTGGCGAAGTAAGCACTCGCAATGGATCTCGGTCCGGTGCAATACTACGCAGCAGCTCAAATGATTTTGCCCAAAGGACCGGGTTTGTATATGTGTGGTTGTCGACCTACTGACGTTGCGGAAAACACACTGCTTCAGTTTTAGTAGAGACAGCAAATAAATTAATCGAAATGAAGTTTATTTCCCTTCATTTGACGACCGGATAGTCTAGTGGTTAAAGAACTTGACTACGAAGCTTGAGGTCCCGTGTTTAATCGTCGGGGCAGATATTAGTAAAAAAATAGAATGTTTGTTCTCCAGTCTTGGGTATTTAATATGTGTTTATGTATGTCTATGTGTGTGCATGTGTATGTATCTATTTAAGTGTGGTTATCCTTTGTTTATTATCAATTACACAAGCTTTGCTTACTTTGGGACTAGGTAAATTTGTGTGAAGTGCCCCGTGATATATATTAAATTACTAGCTTTTGCCGCGGCTCCGCCCGCGTTGTATTCGGTTATCGCGCGCTGTTCCCTCGGGAACTGTGCATTTTTCCGGGATAAAAAGTAGTCTATGTCACTCTCTGGCCCATAAACTATCTCTATGCCAAAAATCACGTCGATCCGTCGCTCCGTTACGGCGTGAAAGACGGACAAACACACAAACATACAAACACACTTTCGCATTTATAATATCATAGTATAGTATGGATTTATTTACTTCGCGTTAGGGGTTCAAAATAATTCACAAAATTTATTTACCTAATTAAATACTCTCTAATTTTCTACAGGTTTCGGGAACACCACGGTTGTAACATGTTTGAAAATTAATGTTTATATTTCTGTTAACCCTATGGCAGAACGTCCGAGCATCTGGGGAGGGGAGGGGGTCAGTCCGCAGGCGCCCTTAATCGCCCGCCCGGCGCCCCCGCTGGCGGCTGTAATGTGCGCCGCTGGATGGGAGACGACACACAGGGCGTTTAGGGTAGTTTGGGATGGCCAGTTGCAATACCAATGGTTTACTAAATAGTAAAAACCGCAAAACCTGTAATCTAATGTCTACAAAGATGAACCGATTGAACTGAAGCTGCGATTCACCGAAAAAAGTCTGAAATATTTCATACGTTTCGTTCATACATTTCCAAGCGTGTGAGGGGGGGAGGGGTCAGCCTGCGGGGCGCCCTTAATCGCTTGCTGGCGGCCGTAATACGTGGCGCTGGATGGGAGACGTCGCACGGTAAGCGCCTGGACTGGATTAGTTTAAGATAACCAATTGAAATATCAATTGGCTGAATCGGAAAACAGCCGATGGAAGCTTATTGTTCGATATATCGCCTTTTTTATTCTAGTGTTAATTTGCAAAAGCGCTGCGCTAAGTCTGACTGAAACGAAACGCAGCCTACGAAGGTATTGGCTATGGTCTGCGCGCGCAACTAGTGTCAATTTGAACTCGCCAGAAGAAGGCACATTTTATTTCAATATTTTATTAATTAATTAAAACCTTAGTTGTGCTGTGTTAAAGAATATTATTTTGTGTAATCCGTGCGTACGTGTGACTTTTTTAAGACATTTAGATTTGACCTAAGCCTGGACTGCTGAAAACTTTCCACGGGTTCGCTATCGTAGAGGAAAGGCATGGTGAGTCTTTTGTAATTAATCTGGAATGATAAAGGCAGTATTAACCGAAAGCCCATCTTTCTGTGTCCAGTTTTTTAGGTCATTCTAAACTTAACCAGTTTCTACTCATACAGTCCATTTGCTTCGAAAACTTTTCTTTACGTGGTTCCGTGACGCCACACTTATTCTTTTCCTAAGCAGGCCGCAATAAAAATTAACTGCTTTGTGCAGTTCACTGATACAAAATTCATATTTTTCGATACCTAAGTACGTTACATAGTAACGTGTCAAGAAAATTGTTTGTTTTTCTGTTGACCCTACGGCAGAACGTCCGGGCGTCTGGGGAGGGGGAGGGGGTCAGTCCGCAGGCGCCCTTAATCGCCCGCCCGGCGCCCCCGCTGGCGGCTGTAATGTGCGCCGCTGGATGGGAGACGTCACACAGGGCGTTTAGGGTATAGTTTGGGATGGCCAGTTGCAATATCAATGATTTACTAAATAGCACATAGTAGTTGCGTAACTTGTAACCTAATGTTCTGACCCATGGCTTATCAAGTCATTGCATATAATATTTTAATACACCTTAATTATATCAAAAATTATACATTAATTATAATTAATTACTGACTTTACACTCGTTGTTTTGTACTTGTCAGTTGCGCTTCGTAGATTATAAAGAAGAAAATGAGACGGACAGAAAAATGGCCAGTATTAATTTATCTAAATAGTATGCAACTTCGCTAAAACGTAAATATCATCATCGCAAGTTATTTTCTTAACTTTTACATTGGGCACATAAAAAAAAGGATATAAAAACACACAATCTGAGCTAAAGTATAGAGTGTAATCGATTCGACTCTCGATTCTGAACAAACTACTTTCAGATTTTCAGTTAAATTACTTAATATATATAATATACATTAGTCAAATATATATTAGTCCAACTAAAATTATTCTAAAACCGTAATATGCCAATCAAAGTTATAGTGGCCAAAGTACTACTATGCGACTGTACTTATTATGCTACTACAAAATATGCGAAATGAATTATGCCAAATTATGAAAATAGGTCAAAAAATACGAACGAAAGGGATCCCGGCCATCTTTTACCACTACGATGACGGTATACTTACGTGCTGCCACTGTTTGCGCCGGTAAGTAATAGAATATATAAAAACAAATCATAAGTTATTCATTACGTATAACTTCACTTTCTATATTTAAAAAAAATAACATATGTTTGCTATGATGCTCATAACGTATAATGATAAAATATATAATTTATTTATCTATAATGAGCTATGGACATAAACACTGAACAACGGAAAACATAACGCTCAAAAATATAAATAAAAAAATATATTTCACTTTTACGGTTTCCTCGCTGCTATAAAAAAAAACCTAACATCGAAGGCTAAGGCGGAAGTTACGCTCCGCTTTGCTCCCGCCTTAGCCTTCTGAACCTAAACTATACAAGTCGCTTCTGCTCCGAACCGTCTTGCTCGCTCGCTTCGCAAATTTTGAAGTAAAACTTTGCAATACAAAAATTAAAGGGTGGTAAACACCTAATTTTCTGGTTTTTAAATTTTAATATTTACCAATTATTTTAGAAACAAAGTATATCACTTGATATTATATCATATTAACCTTATGTATGATATAAATATGAATTTAGCCCATAAACATGTTATTTCTTATGAAAGTATATAAAACAACTATTATACTAATCGAACGTTATCTATATAAATAAAAATTAATCGTAATATGTGTTGCTAAGCGCATAAACAGGAACGCTGAACCGATTGACTAATTATTTTTTGTTCTGTTTGTTACCGTCAGGAGAAGGTTTTTATGGAGAAAAATTACAACGGGGCGAAGCCGCGGGCAACAGCTAGTATTTAATAAAATTATAGTGTTTCATGTTATACATAATGTAATTATACATAATGAATATTTATAATAGGAAATTATAATTAACATTTTTATATAACTTGGGACGCACCCGTTTGCGCCTAATTAGCGCATGTTTTCAAATAAAATTAGCTATTGTAGTCTACGGGCAAGTATAACCGTAGCCCTCTCATCCAATAGTTTAGCAGTCACTGTAGCCGAAATTGACCAGGAGCCATATATTATAGAAGTGGAAAAAAAATGATTTGGCACTCTTAATGGAATTAAACGATCTGCAACTCACTCTGTACAGTCGCCACCAGATATTTCGGAGCGGCCAAGGTGGTCAAAAATATCGGCACATGTTCTCTATTATTAAGGCTTTAGAGTTCATGTTTCGATATTCTTGATTACCTTGGCTGCTCCGGAATATCTGATGGCGACTGTACATGTGCAGAGAAATGCCAGCAATCTATAATAAAAGTCACAGCAAGTGTTGACATAGCTGTTTCGGGTAGTGACGAAAGCCTGTTTTTCTGCCCTACATTCTGTAATAGAACATTGGCGTCCCGCGGCACGGAATCACCGATTTACCATTCAGATATCGGATATTACAAATAATATGGGGGATGTTTTCAACGCCGACGAGATATTAGATTCGTCCAGTTTTTCACTAAGGGGATCAACGATATCTCTTCTACATAGTATAAAATTAAGTTGCTGTCCGCATCTGACTGACTGTAAAAAAAAACTTTTATTTTGTAAGTAGGCCGCAATGGGCTTTTTTATGCGTCATTTTTTTAAACAACCAGCGCTTTCGGAAAGATCATCATTGCCAAGAAGTGTGCGCCGCAAGAAACTTGGCAGAAAGATTTTTTTTCAAAACAAAATAAAATATATCCCCGCTGACTACTCTTAAACACGTAGGAACCGGATTTTTATGAAGTTTTTACCGTTGCTTAAATCATTTGTTACCTATATGTATATAATAAAACCTAATTATGTTTTAGTGTAAGCGACAAAAATGCAATCAAGCTGCTGAAAACTAATTTACATAGCTTACAAAGTCTAAACCTTAAGAGATACTTACACAAAATTGGCATGGGTGTTTATCACATAACGTAAATGTCAAACGATGTAATTTTTGGGGATTCTCATGGGAATTCAGTAACTAAAGACACTGTAAGAACCACAACTCTCTGTGTGGATACCACTGGTTAAATCCTAGACATCAGATAGAAATCATTCATACTTACTAATATCATAAATGCGAAAGTGTGTGTTTGTATGTTTGTGTGTTTGTCCGTCTTTCACGTCGAAACGGAGCGACGGATCAACGTGGTTTTTTGTATAGAGATAGTTTATGGGTCAGAGAGTGACATAAGCTACTTTTTTATCCTGAAAAAATACACAGTTCCCGAGGGAACAGCGCGCGATAACCGAATTCCACGCGGGCGAAGTCGCGGGCAAAAGCTAGTAATTTTGTATGATGGCAACTCTGACATTGTGAAGGGAGGTAATAGTCAATCTAAGGTTACATAAGACGGGCTCCGATGAAGAGAAGGCAATAATTATCAGCCTCAATAGCAACAAGTGAACATACAGAAATAAAATTTTGACGTTACATATTTATATTCTTGGTTTTCTACCTCTGAAGGTTACCCGTAATGTAAATTCGACTGCGCGTTTACGCGTGCGAAACTGCGGGTAAAAGCTAGTAAGTAATTAATACAGCCAATGGATCATGTAAAACAATCCAACGGCCCGGAACTATCCAACTTCAATAGCCTGTAAAATGCCGGGCTTCTTTCAGGCTTTTTCCGAGTTGAAGTCTTCCGTTAATTAGTTGGCCGGGGAAGTTGAAGGCTAAGCAAGAGTTTTGCTGGTGCAACGAGGGTTCTGTTACTAGCAATAATAAATAACTGATTAAGTATATCATAGTATTTTATGCAACGGTTGTATAAGAAGGGTTTAAAGAAGCTTGTAAAAAGGCGACTGGCGTGGGTTACGATGTGAGCGTAGCGAACTGTAAAGTGCTGTGATTTTCTATGCTATTTTTTCAGTTACTTTTCGGAGGCCTACGTTGTTACTCAAAAGTAACTACTAACCTGACCATCTGCTCATCATCATCAACATCAGCCGGACGACGTCTACTGATGAACAAAGGCCTCCCCCTTAAACGCCACAATGGACGACAACTCGCCACTTGCATCTTCTGGTTACCCGCTGATGTATTCCACATCAATACGGTATTTGTCTCATCATCATCACCCTATTAGCCGTAGGACGTCCACTGTTGGACATAGGCCATACCCCTACCGGGTGTGGCCTGTAACACGGGCAAATAATTAAAACATAGATCGTACTCGTCAAACTGAACAACGTTAGTTCAGAGACTTAAAAATAATTCGTTTTTATTATTTTTATAGTTTATTCGAAGAAGCAATGTAAAGCAAAATTTTTGATATTTGTAGTGTGACAGGCGACGTAAGTTGGGTTCTAGGATGGCGTACATTGAATTTACGATTAAGTTTGTTAGAAAAAAAAACAATGAAAAATCATGATGATCCAATTACTGGTGACCTATAGAGCCTCTGTTTTTAGGGTTCATATTATCCCCGGTATACACACTGTATACCTCCAGTTGCTTTGGTACTTTTGACTATTTTTATTTATGTTGTAAATTAAAGTTTCTATCGAACAGAAAAACATTTTCAGCTATTTTTACATTATGACAGTGTTATAAGATTTGAAATTCAGGATTAGACAGAGAAAGACACACTTGCACTTGACACAGGCAAGTAGCGCCATCTTGCTGCATAGAGAAACGCATTTCAGAAACAGGTAGATTTATAGATTTTTCAATTTTATTTTACATATAATCCACTTTTCAGCTGAATTAATTTTTGTCTTCGCGAAACATCGTCTGTTATCTTAATTTTTGGATAATAACGTGGCCAATTCAGGAGTTGTCAAATAGCGTATTATAAAATACCTGGTATAAAATTAATTTCTACTTAACTTACGGAACCCTAAAAATCAGAGTAATCAATTAGACACCCTTTTTAATCCTGCGGCCATGGCACCGGCTATTGTCGGTCATTTTGTAACTTAATTAAAATAAAATGCACTTAAGAAGTTGGTAAGGAATAGTAAGCGCAGGGTTTTTTCTGGGCTCTTTCTATTTTGTTTTGCTTTATTCGAGTAAGTACAAAATAAAATGTAGTGAATAATGTTTTGCCATTGTATTATGGCGGAAAAGTTTGCTAAAGCTGATGAGGGCTAAAAGACAGGCAAAATATCGCTAGATGGCGTTAGTATCGTGAGGTTTTTTGACGTCACGGTCTTGCTTGCAATTGGCCAATAATGAAAAAATCGTAACAAAACGGACATCTTCTTTTCAGTCGTACACTCCTGACGGAGTGGTCGTGGTTATGGATTGTCTTGTGGATTGGTTGCGGCTTTTGCGAGACTTCTCCGTCACGGACATATCCATACAATATTTTGGGGACACATCAGAAGACCCTGTTTTTCCAGCTCGGAATCATGGACTGAATCTACCTCCCAAATTTTGTGAGACTTCTCCGTCACGGACATATCCATACAATATTTTGGGGACACATCAGAAGACCCTGTTTTTCCAGCTCGGAATCATGGACTGCATCTACCTCCCAAATTTTGCGAGACTTCTACGTCACGGACATATCCATATAATATTTTGGGGACACATCAGAAGACCCTGTTTTTCCAGCTCGGAATCATGGACTGAATCTACCTCCCAAATTTTGTTGAAATCGGGAAACTCAGGGTACAATTTTAAATAGAAATGCCCACCTACTGCCATTCAAAATGTTCAAACCAACACGACATAACTAATTAAGTTCGAAGACCGGATGGCCAACTGGTTAGAGAACCTGACTACGAAGCTTGAGGTCCCAGATTCGATGCTCGGCCGTTTGTTCTCGGGTCTTGGATATTTAAAATGTATATAAGTATGTTTATCCGTTGCCTAGTATCCATAGTACAAGCTTTGCTTAGTTTGGGACTAGGTTAATTAGTGTCAAGTATCCCATGATATTTATTATTTAATTATCATTACATTTGGATACAAATAATTGTCACTCGACATATGTCACTGACAATTGTCATGTTGGTAAAATAGGGTCCTGGCTGGACTTAGTAATCTTTGGCTCAGTCTTTAGCCGCGTGGCATTAAGAAGGCATGACATAAGAAAATGTCTACCGTAAACGAGTTGAGTTAAACTGAATGGACCGGAACTTCAAAGGATTCGCTGAGATGCAATGGCTTTAGACGAAGGTACGGCTTGATTTTAGATAAAGCTGCAAAATGAGCTTGACGAAAATGCAACGCCGGCATTTCGCGCTTTATAGAAGTACTAGTAAACACTAGTACTTCTATAAAGTGCGGCTTCCCACGCGTAAACTATTCGATCTGGTACAATTTAAATTACGGGATTTTATAAAATTCCCCTGGGGATTCCCAAAATTTATATCGTGGTCTTCATTGAGGTTGTGTTAAAAACAACTGTCCAAAATTTCAAGACTCTAAACCCAGCTTTTTTTTTATTTGACTAGATGGCAAACGAGCAAGGGGGTCTCCTGATGGTAAGAGATCACCACCGCCCATAAACATCTGTAACACCAAGGGTATTGCAGATGCGTTGCCAACCTAGAGGCCTAAGATGAAATACCTCAAGTGCCAGTAATTTCACCGGCTGTCTTACTCTCCACGCCGAACCACAACAGTGCAAGCACTGCTGTTTCACGGCAGGATTAGCGAGCAAGATGGTGGTAGCAATCCGGGCGGACTTTGCACAAGGTCCTACCACCTGCAAAACCTGCAGCTGTTTAAATTCCAAGATTTTATCCCTGTCCCGTGGGAATATCGGTATAAAAAGTAGCCTATGTGTTGTTCCAGATATCCAGCTATCTACACACACACACACACGCACGCACGCACGCACGCACGCTTGCACGCACACACACACACACACACACACACACAGTTTTACAAGATTCACCTAAAGGTTAGGTCAGACATAGTTACTACGAGATTTGGTAACTTTTAATGAGCTCTCGATTTGATTATTTTTAGCCTCCATCGTAAAAAGAGGGGTGTTATAAGTTCGACGCCAATGTCTGCCTGGGGATCCTTTCGATTGCCATAATTTTATAAGTCATAATGTTTGTCATAATTATTGTTAGTTATACATTTTTTTCCCGCTGAAACCGTACATTTTTCATAATTTTATAAATGGTCATTCTGTAGAACTATCAGGTTAGGTTAGGTTGGTTTTATAACAATTCTGAAAAATAAATGGTTTCAGAGAAAAAAGAGTTATGTCATAAATGACATAATGATATATGACTAACAATTTTCGATCAGCCGATATAGACCCGTCTGTCTGCCTGTGGTGTTGTAGCTCTCAAACTGATAAACTAAATTCAATGCGGTTTTTAACGCGAAAGACAATTTCTTTGGGACGGTTCTTAGCTGTTTGATAAAAATTGGTTTGAGACATGGTAGCATGGTGAACGGTTGTGTTGCTCTGAAGATGAACTCTGGTTGAGTTCGAAACGCGTCAGTGTGGTGCGGTGTTGGTGATAATTGGGTTTGCGTGATTTGTGTGCTTACAGTGTGGAGGTGGTGGAGCAGCATGAACACATATTTGTGGCACAGATGTAGCTATTGTAAGATCGCCGGTGAGCAAAGTAATTGTTTATAGTTCTTTGATATGGACCTTCGTAAAGTAGCGTCTGATTCAATAAAATACCTTAAAACTGGTAGAGATTTTAAACCTTCCTATGTACATTAAACATATTGACCCGGATAACTCACGTCTTAAATCGAGTTTAGCCCGACACGTTTCGGGCTAATCCGTAGCCCCTCCTCTTCGGAGCAACGCGACTCTGCCCCTATATAAACTATCTGGTCTATTAAATACTGTGTCTTAGCAACGCTGTTTCTCTGGCTCGATTATACGTATAACTCTGACATGGTTTTTCCTTAAAAGTCTGATAAAATCATTTAGATTTACTACCATACCCCAAACTGTCCTTCTATGATCACCCTGTATGCACTATAAGTCCCCGCGCACACCTCCCGGCTGCAGCTATAGGTACCGCACCGTATCGTCATTACGTGGCAGACGGTCACAGGTTCGGGCTTAGCGGTAATCCACCGTCAGGGCTGTCGCTGTTTATTAAATTTAATTAAAGTTCGCCTGAAATACTGGCTAAGTTGCGCAGTAAATATAAGATAATGCAAGGAAACGATGATAGCGATTTTGTCGAAAACTTGCGAACGCTTGCTTGGTGTAAGGAAATGTTTACTTAGCCCAGTGATTCCCAAAGTGGTCCAGGTGGACCCCCAGGGGTCCACGGGAGACTTGCTGGGGGTCTACGTAGGCGTGAACAAAAAATGGGGGTCCATAAGATGTTAATGGGGGTCCACGAAAATTTATCTGCTTTTGATAGTAAAGAGCCAAAATGTAAGCATAGTTTTTATAAGGGCCTACCTACATTGTTTTAAGTGCCTAACTAAGCAGATAATATTTTAATAAGGCAAGCGACTGGACAGAACTCAGAAGCGACTCAATTTTTATTTTTTGGCGACTTAAAGAATGTGGTAGAAATTTAGCAGCAGGGGGTCCACCGAAACCAGTAAAATTTTGAAAGTGGTCCACGAGAAAAATAAGTTTGGGAACTACTGACTTAGCCCTACTATAATAAAATGCGAAAGTTTGTGTGTGTGTTTGTTTGTTACTGTTTTATGATAATATGGCTGATTGAATTTGAAGGAAATTTGGTATGTAAACAAGTTTGAAATATTCTCACGGGATTGGAACATACGCAATTAAAATAATGAAGTTAACCGTTAAGTGAAAGGTAAATGAAGACGCGAAATTTTTCACAGCGTTGTGTATGGAACGTAAAGGAAGACCGAAATTTCCACAATTTCAAATTATCTGCCAGATTTAATAGATGTACAAGGTGGGCCCTGTAACAGGAGCAAAAAATTAAACCACAGCTTCCACTCTTCATCTTGAGCTAATTTAGTTCTACAACTTTTGGAAATAATTTGTGTTGTGATTTTTATTATAAGTATTGCGAAATCCGTCATTTTGTTACGTGACAGGCGATGTCATTTAGGCTATTGGATGCCGTACATTGAAAATACCATTTGCTTTGATTAGAATAATCATAATGATGAAATTACTTAATTTTTGAAAGTTGCAGAACTGAAGTAGTTCCATTTGTGTAGCAGAGCCTGTGTTTTAATTTTTTGCTCCTGTTACAGGACCCACCCGGTATAGATTGAATCCCTTTATTGTACAAAAATAGAAAAACAAACACAATTTACAAACGTTGTGATACACGTTCTAAGGCCATGCATTGGTCATGCTTATACGAAGTCACAGGTAAATTCTCGTTTTAGCTTAAACAAAAAAAAACCGTATGTCTACAACTCGTATTTAGAACCGATTGTCGTAAAATATTATTAACAAATCCGATTGTTATGTAGAACTCGCCACCTTTTAGCTAAAAAAAAACCTACATCAACACAGCCAAATATCAGGTACTCGTATCATTGCTCTAAGACTTTGAGATATTTCCGTCAAACGCTTTACTTCACAAGTGGCAGTGGCAGCCCTGTCTTGTCATTACATTAAAAAGCTAGTGACTCAACAAGTCTGCTGGCACACAGTATAAAGTTCGCAGGCGTCTTGTGTGCACAATATCTTATACACATAGCCTGTGTGTCGACACAAGAGCACCTATAGTTAAAGGTAAGGTTGCGTTGCATGAAATCGGCTAAGTGCGAGTCGGATTCGTGTAGTGAGGGTTGACAAGAAATTTAAATGAGCAAAAAATAAGCTTGTATTTATTTTCACAAACTAAATTATTCTTGGCAGCTTAATGAAACCTTTAAAAAAAACTCTGATTTCGTCAAGCCGTGTGGCTCAGTGGTTTGAACTATGGCGTCTTAAACAGAGGATCGCTGGTCTAAATTCGGGCTCACACATCTCATTTTTTCGAAATTTAAGCGCGAAGTTACGTTTACGGTGAAGAAAAACTCGCAAAGCAATTCTATGGTGTGTTTGAACTTTCCAATCTGCACAAGGGTCCAAGCTGTCGTGCGGGAGGTATAATTGGAATTGATACTTACTTACTCCTCACTTCACTGGCAGATGGTAACATTTCTTTAGGTTACAAATGGGAAGTTACTCGGACAGTACATCTACTTTGTTCTGAATCGTGTTATTCACGTAAATATTGACATGTCAAAATTGGTGTTAGATTTGAGGTTAACTTGTAGTGATTCCTACTACAAAGCCCAAGCCATTCTGAAAGGCCTGTGCCCAGCAGTGAGACGTACCTACATAGGCTGGGATGCCGAGATAACATGGAGCAAACATTTATTATAAATAAATATCATGGGACACTTGACACTAATTGACCTAGTCCCAAACTAAGCAAAGCTTGTACTATGAATACTAGGCAACGGATAAACACACTTATATAGATAAGACTTAAATACATATGAACATCCAAGACCCGAGAGCAAACATTCGTTTTATTCATACATATTTGCAGTGGCGTAGCTAGGTAACCTAGGGCCCTGGGGCAAATAAAAAAATGGGGCCCACTGCTATCAAAACTGATAAGGTTTTTTGAAGTAAAATCATTATATATACAAATACTTTAAAAGTGCAAAGCAACTTTATCATCAGCTATAAAGCAGAATTTCGAGGGCCCCCTGAGCTTGAGGGCCCCGGGGCACTGCCCGCCTAGCCCCTTGGTAGCTACGCCACTGCATATTTGTCTCGGGACCTCAAGCTTTGTAGTTAGGTTCTCTAACCACTGGCCATCCGGTTGTCAACACCTAACTAAAATTTGGTTTGCTAACAAAATAAAAAAAAACCTAGTTAGTTCCAAGTTATTGAACAAGATAACAGCTCCGTGGTAACAGTGTATATCAGATGCTATACCCACACAGCCTCCATATCTATAGCTCTGTCTCCCCGATTTCCCTTTGAGTCTGGGCTGCCACCGGTGACTTTGTTAAGCGAGCTTGAATACGATTACCGCTAACGTTATGATTTTTATTTTCAAACGTCTCAAGTTCATCATAAGAGAGTTTAGAGGTGGTTGGTGATTCACATCACAACTCACATTTTGGTCTATTATATGGTGTATTATATCTATTATTTGGTCTATTATAGTGTATTGTATATGTACGTATGTATGTGACTAAAATGACTAAAACAGATATTTGAACAAATCTCTTAGAGATATATGACCAAGTCACGCAGGATGTCAAAATGGCAAATCCATTGTTTCATTTGCCTAGAAAAAAATCAGTCATTATCAAATTTTTGCACCTGTTTAGTGAAATGATGAAATCAGCCAAAAATTACAACTAGTTTGTTGATTTCATAAAATCTCTGAAAATATACGTTCCACTGCTGGTTACACAGGCCTGCTCTCAGACGAGAGTTTAGGCCAGGGGTCACCAATTAGTTTCTTAACGAGTCCAGTTTTTAAAATAAAATTATCATTGCGATCCGGTCGTCCGTTGTCGAATTGACGACAGCTAAGACAATTAAAGCGCGGGAGACATTTTATTAAACTATGTCTCAGTAATACAATACAAGTTACTTTTAAGGTCCGCACAAAATAGATCGGCGGTCCGGATCCGGACCGAGGTCCGCCATTTGGTGACCCAGGCAGGCCCAGTGAGTAATGGGAACTTTACACACACCATTGTACTTCGCAGGTTTGCGCAGGTTTCTTGCGATGTTATCCTTCACCGTAAAGCTCGTGGTTTTTAAAGATAATCTTGCACATGCATTTATTAAAATCTAGCGTCAACAATCTTTCACAGAAACTTTCATTGACACGTTTATTTTAGTGACGAAACTGAGGGTAAATGTTTCAAAACTAAAACTCAAGTATACTAAACATTCCATTAAGTTCGGGTAAAAAAAATATTCTCCAATTTTTGGTAAATTCCCAAATATTTTATCCAAATACTCTCAATGTTGGGGTAGAAATTGGTTCGCCCTCGTTGGCCGAGTGCTTCTGCGCCATAACTGCTGAACGCTCTTAGCTGGCGCCATCACCGCGAGAATTAACATACGAATTAGTTTCGTTACGGTTGAGATATCAACTCCGGGGGAGTTGCAGAACTCTTTTCATACTAAACCTCTAGCCTTTCTACCCGAAGGATAGTAACGTTTTTCGAGCGAATATTGTCTTTTAATTAACACCTCTTGTACCATATTTCAAGCGAAATAAAGTTATTTGTATTTGAGCCTAAATGGCTGGATGGTTTTCGGAGTGACATAAAACATATTTAATTTTATTCCCAGAATCGCACGGTATGCAGACAAAGCTGGTGACAACTGTTAGGTATACCTACAACTGAATAAAATTTTCATAACATTTACGGCACAATGTTGCCGCACGAGAAAAAGGCTGTACATATTTATTCGCAAAATTCATCGACAAGAATGAGGTTCCCCAGTATTTTTTATTCTCGCATAGAGCGGTTAGTCAGACGTGATCTGATTACTGAGCAGTTCGCGCAAACAATTTTATGACAGCATTTATGACGGCATATACGTTCAGGCATTGGTGTGATACGCACCAGCCCTCATTCCGAGCTATAAATTATAATCGAAAAGAGGCAACCTCTCGAATCGCCAAAAACGTGGAAATTATTGCGATACCCCCGCCATCCTGTCAGTGTTGCCGCGCTATATTTTATTTATACCTTTTACGAGTGTTGCCAGCCATAAAAAAGTTTTAGTGAGTGTTGTAAAAGTAAAGGTCCTTTTTTTAGAACATAGCGCTGATAGGTCTGGGATAGAGTGTTTTATTAAATCAAGCGATTGTGGCTCGTAAAAAATCGGTAAGTTCCGGTTTTCCCCGTTATAAATCATGCGGGAGGCTGAGCGAAAATAATAAAATAAAGCTATTTTTTCCGGTTTTGCTGTCTTGTGCCAAATTAGGAGCCATTTCGTCTAATTGTTGTGTTTCTTTTTCTATATTATCAACCTGAATAATATTTACCGACACTGAATTCTCGGAAACACGGTCAACAATTGCCACAAAAACACCTACCCAAAAAATAACTCTTACAATATGAACATGTTACATGTGATTGGCCGCTTTGGAGATCCTTTATTACACGCGATCCTAAGTTTTCCTTTATTTACTGCGTGTTATTTATACAAACATTTCGTTTTCTATTTTCAGATCCGTTGAAGAACCCATATATATACAGCACCGTCAACAAATTGATCTTCAAGCTGAGAGAAAATACAGCGTTCGACGTCACAGACTGTAGAAAACACTTTAGGATATTGAATAGAAAATTGAATTTTTCATCTATTTACGAGGAGTTTTATGTGGAATACATCGAGTGACCGACGTCTTCATGAGTGGCGATCACTTTTTATTGAGAAAAGAAAGTTATTTTACCATTTCAGCTCCAAATGGGTGATAGCGCCGAGAGAAAATATATTAGACTAAACCTTACGACTTTATTTCGAATAAACTGCTCGTCGCTATACTAAATCTAGATTCCGCTAAAGAAAAATTAGAAATAAAACCGTATTAAAACATAATCTCGGCCACTAGCCGGTTGCTAGCGTACAAAGCTTAATGTAAATTAATCTGCACCTAATAAAAAAGCTAAGCGACCATAAAATACCCATCCTAACGCGCATCAGCCAATCGGAATTGCCAAATTAATTTCCGAACGCCAAATTCCATTTTCAAATCGACGCCCGCCGTATTTTTTTAATGGGAACCTTTTTAATTTGGGCGTTTTCACAATCCTCAGCCCGGGCTAATGACCGAAGGTACGGCGTCCAATATGAGTTTCGTGAGCGCAAAACACCTATGAATAAGCATGATTTACGAGGTTATAAATTTCAAAACCGGGACTTCGAACCGAGTGCTTCTCACGCCATATTTCAAAATAATGTCCTCGTGTTTAGGCTTTGAATGCTTGGATGCCTGCGTACATATTGCAGTTGGGTGTTTTTATTAAACTTTTAAGACGCACCCTCCCGTAATTTACCGATTAGAATTGAATAAACAGTTTATCTTGCTCATGTGCTGGCCGCCATAAAGGGGATGCCCATGCAGTCGTGTTTTGTTTATTGTTTAAAGGAAGGGGTCATGAAAAGGAATGCGCTGGCGGGGTTTTATCTCGTTGATAGCGGAATCAAGGAGTTTGGGGCGCAGTTGGTCGCGGCCGATAGTCGAAATGTTTTAGTAGCAAATAGCTTAATAATTGAAATAAAATGTTTTGCCCTAATAAAATTGTCTATAATTTTTTTTTTACTTAGCTCTTTATTTATAAGGCATCTTGCTCTATGGTCGCCAGCGCGAAGTCGTCCACTATTGGACAAAGGCCTCTTCCTTAGAACACCCAGTGAAAGGTCTGCTAAATGCTTCTTCCGGTACCCGGTACCTTTCAACATTTAAATATTATTTCTCAAGCCAGCCAACTACAAGCAAGCAGTTACAATCGACACCTTTATACAGCAATCATGAAACTATTAAAAAATCGTTAAATTTTACCCGAAAATAGGGTAAAATTTCCCATTCAAATGGGACTGCGAAGAATAGTGAATCGTGTTTGCGTGTGTCCTGCGCTCAAACAGCGTCATGCGGGTAGTTTACACTGTAGTACCTGCAATATCCGTCGCTGCCTAATATCCGCTGCCAGTCTTTACAGTCGGGCGCGAGGCAGGCGCGGTAGCGATTTAGAGAATTTTGGCACAAGCTTAAAATGCTTCAAAACAATTCATTATCATCTCAGCCGTAGGACGTCCACTGTTAGACATAGGCCTCCCCCATATACCTCCAGTTGCTTCGGTTGGCAGCGGCAAAACAATAAAAAACAATTACAATGATTTAATTTTTGCGGTTTTCCGTCATAAGTAAGTACTGTGAAAGTAAGTAGTAGTTAAATTTTGTTATTTATGGCTGTAAAATTAGTATTGACGATCTAAATGAAAAACACGGAATTGCAATGGTTGTAAACTATAATAATAAAGAAATGGAAATAACAATAAGAAAGAAACGATGTTGGTACAACCAATCTGACAGAGCAGGACTTTATGAGCTGTGTCAAATGGATTACACCGGATTTAAATACAGTAACGTACATAATATTACCAAGGAGGATTTGCCCCAATCAGTCGCCAACATAAATGTATGAAGTAAACTGGCGGTTTAGCTTAGATTTGTTTATAAGTAACTTTACATTCGACTGGTTTTTTGTAAATAAAAAAAAACTACTATTTTGTATTCATCAGTTGTAAAAATTCATATTATTGTTAATATTTTGCCTCCTAATATTTACGAATCCATTTTTTACCTGGCTACACCAAATTTGCAGGTGGTAGGACCTTGTGCAAGGTCCGCCCGGATTGCTACCACCATCTTGCTCGCTAATCCTGCCGTGAAGCAGCAGTGCTTGCACTGTTGTGTTTCGGCGTGGAGAGTAAGACAGCCGGTGAAATTACTGGCACATGAGGTATCCCATCTTAGGCCTCTAGGTTGGCAACGCATCTGTAATACCCCTGGTGTTGCAGATGTTTATGGGCGGTGGTGATCTCTTACAACCAGGAGACCCACTTGCTCGTTTGCCATCCAGTCGAATAAAAAAAATACGCAGCTGTATTAAACGTGAGCATAAAGTGTTTACTTCGTGTTTATACAAAGTAGGTACTATCAACGTTCATTAATAACAAAAATCACCGCTTGGTCATATAAAGGAGGCAAAACAGGCTAACTAGCTGAGCATGTCACGTACTCATACTCTCTTGGTAACTTTCTAATTATTAATTATAGAACCGTATTGAAGTTGATATTTTAAAGCTTGTTATCAAATACATTCGCTCCGAGCTTCTGCCTTGCGACACTTCTCTCTCCAAGGCAGGCAGGTGATATTAAGACGGTCGGCGGCGACAGAACTGGCTTTGTGATCCAGTGTTCAATGCGCTGCGAGTTTGGAAACTGCTTTTGTGTAGTCGTTGTCAGTATAATTATTTAGTTAGTTTAGTTACTTTGACTTACACTTACGTGTTAATTACTTTCAGTTTCAGCTATTTCAATGACGCCAAATTAAGCCAACTCAACCACCGCATATAACAAGACTTTTTCCACTTTTCATTTCGAAGATTTAACTCTTTCAGGAAGTCCACGTTAATAAACAGATATAGATATAGTATCCAGACCGAACTATCCCAAATAGAAACATAAAAAATGCTGACGCGTTTCGAACTCTTTCCGAGTTCATTTTTAAAGAACTATGTGTAAGTAAGTGTGTGTCCTACAGACGTAGCAGTTTTAATCATCACATATCATTTCACACACGTATTTGGAAAAACTCAGAGATGCTAGTCCGGGTTTTCCTCGACGGGGGAGGGGGGGGGGTCCAGGTCGGTTGAATCCACGATCCTCTGCTTGAGAGGTCATAACGTCGAACCACTAGGTACTTGAACACGGCTACCGGTTTACAAATCTAATTTTATTATATCTTCCTCAAAAGTCATATAAATAATGTTTATTTCTATAACGTATTTTTCCCCCCAATTTTTTAGGGTTCCGTATTAGGTAGGTATTTCTGCACACTTGGTTATTGCCCTTGTTATTGGTTTTATTATTTTTATGTCGTGAAAATTCATTGATTAACAAATTTTAATATCAATTTGTTCAAAGGGTAAAGTCACCTACATTAATATCTGCCACGTCTGCCACTATAGAGTCGTATGAGATATTTATGCTCGCTTTGTAGTGTCAGATATTGGTGCAGGTAAGCGTAGCGTTTAGTTCCCGCTCGCAGCTCATGATTTATCACCTACCCAGGTGATATTAAGACGGGTAGGCACGCCGACAGATCTGGCTTTGTGATCTAGTGCTCTTGCTGTATATTGGAATCGCTGTCTGTATCAAAGCATTTTTATCAAATCGTGGATATTGAAGATCGAGATTAGGTGGAATATAATGTTACACATATTCAGTCAGAGTCAGGATTCAACTTATTTAATTGTGCTATGTTTAACCTAAGTTGTCTTTTTCTTTGTAATTGTTCATTCCTCTCTTGTGCAATTTTGTCTCATTGAATATTTTTTTTTTTTTTTTTATTATATCTCAGGAAGTTGTCGATTGAAAGTCTAGAGGTAGGGAACCTCAGTCTCACGTATATTATCATGGATTTATTTAAGTATCGAAGTTAAGAAGATACGGGGTCATTAAGGGTATATGGTTGAGAATTAATAAGGAGTTTTCGAAGATGGCCTTTTTGTTGGTGGTTCGTAGCTGCTTAAGGGTGTCTTTGGGCTAATATGAAATGGGAAACGGTGTACGGGAACGGCGATGGGAACGAGAATGGGACGCGGACGGGAACAGGAACGGGAATGGTTACGGAATGGGAATGAAACCAGAATGGGAATGGGAACGGTAACGGGATTGTTTATAGAAATCGGAATGGTAATGGGAACGGGAACAGGAATAAGAATGGGTGTGGTTATGGGAACCGGAGCGGGAGGGAACGGAACTAGTTCCGTACAAGTAATTTAAAAGCCTCGTATGGAACCAGTTCTGAAACTCCGGTTCTGTAGACGGCCGAAGGGGTAACGGTAATGGGAACGGAAAAAAAGAAATAAAAAATGAAGAGTGTACAGTTGAGTTCTGGCTCCTCTTCCGGTACTGTTGAACCATTTAATCCCTCACTTACCCTAGAACGTTCGCACTTTAACTTTTTCTATGAAAAGGTTTTATAGTGAGTCACGATCCAGTTGGGTCTGTAGTACCTACACATGATTTACCCTATTTTCATAGTGCACAAGTTGAACCTTCACTAGATTAGAAAGAGACAGAGACCCCTGATACATAGGAAGAACCGATTGATTTATCTAATCAAAACAAGTCAATCGCACGTAAAAACGCCCTTATTACAACGCGCTAAGAATCATTCAGCAGCCATGTTAAACGAGCGTGGTAAGTAATTAATAGTATCTCAGAGTGTACATACAGAGTGTTGGGAAATATAGCTTTTTATTTTAGCAATATATATTAGTAGCTGTTGTCCACGAGTTGGTTTGTAAAGAATTTGTTTATTATTATCAGGGTTTCAAACTATCTCCATACCAAATTTCATCAGGATCGGTTAAGATTTAAACGTAAAAGCGTAACAAAGAAACATTCACATTTTACGTTTATTTATTTAATTGTAAAATGTTGAAAATTATAATAATAGATGTTACAATAGAACAATAAAGTTGTACGTGTTAGTGTTCGGGTTGTTTTGTATTACTTAATAATAGTTATGGTTATTAAAGTTTTTGGTTCATTCTATTAAATTAGTCACTATAATAATAATGAACTGACTGAAACAATTAGGTACTTTGCTTTTAAGGTCGCGGCTGAGCAAAGTACATTGTTTCAGTTCATTGATATGGACCTCCGCATAGTAACGCCTGATTCAATAAATTATAATAATAAGGCAAAGTATTTTACTGTATTTCTGTTAAGGATACATTAAATACATTACAGATGGAATTTTTACTTTAAAACTAAACAACTACCGTAACTAACATGTAAATATTACAATATGCTTCAATTTTCTTACAATCCTACTAGGGTTATTTACGTGGGTAAAAAGGCATTTAAATCGTATAATTTATAACATATAAGCATAGAAATGCTTTTCTGTAAGTATTTAAATGCATGCATATTTATTGTGGTAAAAAGTCCTTTGCAAAAAATATTACAAAGTTAATGAAATATTTGTTTTTACAAACACCTATGTGTGTGCTCGCCAATTTGTAAAAAATATTTAATATATAATCCCAATTTTTAACCCACAATCGTCTTGTGTACTTATTAGGTTTATTGCTTAGTGTGACAAAGTTCCACATTGGCACGTTGATCAGCTTCTTTGTATAATTATGTATTAGTTACGCATCTAGTAAAATAATGATCGAAACAAATTTACGTCATGCGCAATTTACTTTTCCTCAGTACCATTAAAGTGATCTCGCAGTAACACATTTTCAAACAAATGACCTTCAAAATGGCGTCCTTTCACGAACAGAAGCACCCTGTGCGTATTATTGGGCCCTTCTCTGAAAGGGCGCCTTAAGTGTCCGAGGGTCGCGGACGAACTTGAGCCTAAACCAGAAAATTAAAACCTTATCCGGTTCAAATTATTCGTATTTGGAACTATGAACTTGGTTAGTTGACACTGCCAAGGCGTGATTAATTTATTATTATCACAGTCAATTTTTGACGGTTTTTCACCTCCACCCCTCCCCCCCCTTATAAGTCATAGTTATGAAAGAAAATGTAAGAATCGGCCGACCTCATCTTCTTTTTCAATATACGGAAGAATGTAAGGAAAAAAATGAATACACTAATTCGTTTTCATTTTTACTGAGTGCGTGATTGAGTAACAAACATCTAAACATCCAAACCTCCAAACATCTTCATTAACTTTCATATTTATAATATTAGTAGGATTAAATAATATTTTTCATATACCGACAAATTTTTAAGGAACCCTTGGTACGCAAGTCCTATTCGCACTTGGCTGTTTATCATTAAGTAAATTTAGTGACGATTTTCCATTAAAAAAACTGCAAATAGCATAAATTTATTCCTCATTACAATGAACACGCGGTGTTTAAAACTAAACCACCAAATGCAATTTCTTTTCCACAATTTCTATTCAAACTTCAAAGACCCCGATTACGTAGTCAAGATAACTCCAAGAATTTCCATCCGCCCATGTCCAATGCTGCCAACGCTGCCAAACGCGACGTTGTACTTTACAATCAGCCAGTAGTAAAAAGCTCGAGTTATCGCGCCTTTTCGTGCGCGACTGCCTTTACTCTACAATCTATGGCTTGCAGTTTTTTTCTTAAACTGCCAGCGACTTTTAATTCGAATTGTAGAGTTAGCATTAGACGAATTTGACTAGAGCATGCTAGTGCTTTAGTACGACTTTATGCATGAATATGCTATACAGAAAACTACAAATAGAATAGTCATCATCATCATTACCTGAGTACATTCAATTGTTGGCAGTTGTCCCCACGCGGACCCAATGCTGATTGGGAACTTCAGACACATTATTATACAGCGTGTATTTTTGATAATATTTAGTAAAAAAAATGACTTATTATTTTCCTTACAAAATTAATTAGCACGCAATGTATCACTACGTGATACTGCTTTGTTTTTATCCAAAATTCTTGTATCAAATTATTGTACGCATTACATTGCTGCTCGGAAATATTTCAAAAATTAATTACGCTCTGGTAGTTAATTTTAAATTAACAATTTGTTTTGATATCGGGTCACAGCACTTAAATCTTCGTCTGGTTACAGTTTGAGGTAATATCAAAAATACACGCTGTATTGCTTCGTAACGTACCTCACCGAAAATCGCATGCTAAATTCCAATTGTAGCTTCCCACATAAAATCCTAAAAAAAAACAGATATCAGAGCTAGAACAAATATCAAATAGGATAAGCAAAATTTACCTCTGTAAAAAACCGTCAATATAACCCTCTGAATAGATTTATTGCTGGCCGGCGAGACGAAAGTACTGGTCTCACTACATACGAAATATTTTTGAATTTCGAACAACGTAAGTAATTTGACGGACAAAAGACAGTCGGGTTGCCGTCGCCGTGGAGACTAGACGTGTTTTTCGATTTTCATACCTTTTTACATTTCATTGAATAATAAAGTTTATACCTACTTAGATATGTATATTTCGTATGATTTTATTGTTAGTAGGTAAATTATATTTTATGGTAAAGTTAGGTTACCTTTTTTAAACACACCTAATATAAAATTTCAAACTTTCGTGAATCTCTCTTATAAATTAACTAGCCGTTGCCCGCGATTCCGTTCGCGTAGTATTCGTTTATCACTATCCCGCGGGAACTATGCAACTTTCCGGAATAAAAACTATCCTATGTCCTTCCCCGGGACTCAAACTATCTGTATACCGAATTTCATCTAAATTGGTTCAGCGGCTTAGACGTAATGAAGTAACAAACAAACAGACCTACAAACTCGCATTCCACTAATATAATAAATGCGAAAGTTTGTAAATCTGTTTGTTTGTTTGTTACTACTTTTGTATCCCGGAAAATTGCATAGTTCCCGCAGAATAGCGATAACCAAATTCTACGCGGACGGAGTCGCGGGTAACGGCTAATTTATTATATTAGTAGGATTAGTAGGATGTATAATCATCATCATCATCATCTCAGCCTATATACGTCCTATTGCTGGGCACAGGCCTCCTCTCAGATCAAGAGGGCTTGGGCCATAGTTCCCACGCGGGCCCAGTGCGGATTGGGAACTTCGCACGCACCATTGAATCGCTTCGCAGGTTTGTGCAGGTTTCCTCACGATGTTTTCCTTGACCGCAAAGCTCGTGGTAAATTTCAAATGTAATTGCGCACATGAATTTCGAAATACTTAGAGGTGCGAGCCGGGGTTTGAACCCACGACCCTCTGCTTGAGAGGCGATAGGTCAAACCACTAGGCCACCACGGATGTATAATATCAGGACTTAATCATGACTATTACGGCGGCCGTGGTCACGAGCTGACTGAAGTCTAGTGTTCGTTTAGCTCAGAGAGTTCTTGGGAGTACCGGCACCTTATTTCCTTGGTGTACTGCCTGTTCGGCGAAATATGTTTCGCCGAATTTCACTTAGCAACCAACCTTTCGCCGAAGTTTCATTTGGCAAACTAATCATTGGCATAACTTTATTTCGCATTTTTCTTATTTCGCAACATTTTTATATTGCAAATTTTACTTCATCACACTTTAATGTGACAAATAATTATGTAGCAAATGATCGGCTTAGGCTAATGATAAATTGTCAAATAACATTTAGCCGATTTTTATATTGCAAAGTTTTACTTCGTTTGATTTGTGCGAGCGAGCGAAGAGAAGTTTAGGTTCCGAAGGCCGCTTCGCTCCCGCCTTAGCCTTAGATGATAGGTTTTTTAATAGCATCCAGGATAACTGCCGCTAGGAAAGAAGGTTGGATGCCATTCAATTATGTTGCTAAATTATGGTATGCCAATCGATACATTTGACGAAAACATAAATGACATCTTAAAAAAATCCAGGTGATGATTTGCATAACAATTTATCAAATCATTAGTTGGGAAATGATATAAGTGCGAAACGTTGAGTTGGGAAATAACATTTCGCCTAAATAAAAACATGGGATAAAAAGTTTGGGAGCTAATAATTTGCTAAATAATTTTCGCCGAAACATTAGTAAACCTTGTCTTTATACCGGCAGACCGGCACGAAACCACTTCGATACACAACACTCACAATACCCTGAGATTTATCCGAAGATATATCTTGACGCCTTATTTGCTTATCACAGGATTCCATGAGAGAGCTTTATTCACTATCCGGGTTAAAAGACGTGAGATACTTTAGTTATAAACACTTAAGGGCTGTTTCACTATCCATTGATTAGCGTTAACTGGAGGTTAAATGTGATGCCGTCTCCGTCTATTCGAACAAAACAAATAGAGACGGCATCACATTTAACCGTCAACACTAATCAATGGATGGTGAAACAGCCCCTTAATGCTGCGTTTCCACCAGAGATGTGCGAGGATCCTATGCAAGTAACGTGTATCTCATGAACCAATTTGAATGCTTCGTTTAGGGGCCATTCATTTATTACGTCAGACGATTTAGGGGGGAGGGGGTCGACTGATCATGTCTTATTTTTCTTACAAGCGGGTGGGAGATAGTTCTTACGTAAGATCAGATAAAAGCGCAAAGTTAAGATTATACTTTGAAAAAGCGCGCACTCGGATAATATAAGTACCTATAGGTAAACGAAGATTTCCATGGCAACGGATCAGCGCCGCCTGCACTGCACTTCTCGGGAACGACTCCGCTTTAAACTAGTCTTACTAGCTTACAAACGTGGTCTTTGCAAACGTGTATTAATTTTTTCCTTTAGATTTTTACGTAATAAATATGACACAGGGGGGGAGGGGGTCGGCACATTCTTATTTTTTCTTACATAGGGGGGTCAAAAACTGTAAAAAATCGTCTTACGTAATAAATGAATGGCCCCTTACCTATCCTCGCTCCGCACAGTTCCTGTGGAAACAGCTGAGCGTTTCTATTGGTTCATTACGAACACATTCTTCGCAAGTCTCGCAACACATCCTGGCACGTCTCTGGTGTCATCGCAGCCTTAATAGGCAATCCAACAGGGTGGCAAATGTTCTTTTAGTGGAAAATGAGATTTACTTAATAACCTAACCTAAAGCAAAGACGAAAACAAGTTCCATTTTCCCTGTTCAAGTGCATTCATATCACAAACCACGTAAATAGAGCAATTTCTGCAATACCCCGCTTATTTGTTTGGCGCGGTTTAAAGAAAACACAAATATTTTAAAATTCTATTAGGATCGCTGTATTTACAACATTGTTTTATTTTCGAGTCCAGCTGGACTGGATTTAAAGTGTGGCCCAAGTCTTAAGCTGCACGATATCGGCAAAGATCGTAATTGTTGGAGCTTTTTTTATTGACATGACAAACTCTAGTTTACCTCGATTTTTTCAGCTTTTTTTGTACTTATTTTGTAAAAGCCGAGTTCAAAGGTAGCTTCATGTAGCTGTCATTATCATCATCAGCCTACAGCAGTCCACTGCTGGACATATAGGCCTCTTCTATGGCGCGCCACAACACTGTCTTCAGCCCCTCGCATCCATGCGCCGCCAGCGACCCTCTTAAGGTCGTCGGTCCACCGTGCCTCAGGACGCCCTACACCACGTTTTCCCGTCCGTGGTCTCTATTCGAGGACCAAGGAGGAGGAGGAGGAGGAGAAGGAGGATGTAGCTGTCGGTTCTCATAAAATATATAAATCGGAAACCGAAAAAAAAATCAATAATATAATAATATTTAGTAGTACAGGTTTTAGCTAATTGTGAGCTTAACTAAGGGTGAACTTATGTACGGTCGAGATCAAAAAAGAAGTATAAGCACTAAAAGTAAAAAATAGGTGCTAAAGTGAAAAGATATACGGCAAAAACTGACAAACTTACTAATAGTTTGCAGTGTTTTTTCATTATTTTCGTTATCTTTTACGGTCTCAATCAATTGCTGTAGGGTTTCATATTAATAGTAGGGTTTCAGTGTGGCCCTATATCGTCATACAGTTTTTGTCAAATGTTTTAATTAGTTACAGAAAATTAGAGCAAAAGATTATTCAACAAATAAATATAATTTGTTGAATAATCTTTTGCTCTAATTTAAAATGAAACTAAACTGTAATCAATTAAACCTAACCTAAACTGGTCAACGCGAAAAATAGATGGTTTTAGTATTAATATAAATTATATAAAACTATAATTCGACCAAAAAATACGTTACGTCAAAATATATTTAAGCATCCAATAAAGATCCGTCTGTTTTACTGATTTAATATTTAAGATTAAGGGGCTGTTTCACCATCCATTGATTAGTGTTAACTGACGGTTAAATGTGATGCCGTCTCTATTTGTTTTGTTCGAATAGGCGGAGACGGCATCACATTTAACCGTCAGTTAACACTAATTAATTGATGGTGAAACAGCCCCTAAATCTATTGGTCAATCATTGAAATCTATCGCTCGCAACCGTAAATTTTAACCACAAACATTCTATCTCTAAAAGTTTCCATCCTGTAAAATGGGCACTAAAATTAACTGTAACGCCGCAACCATATTTCCTACTTGACTTTTTAACCGCTGTCCGCTCGTAACTCACTCGCGCTGTAAAGGCTATTCCATACGTGCGCGCGCGACGTGAGGCGCGTGCCGAAAACGGTCACGTGTGTCTGGGCCCTTATAACCGCGATTTATTGCGTTAACTTAAACGCGCGCGTTTCGACCGTGCTCGCGAATCGAGTCGGTAAAGGTAATTAGAGAACGTTGCGGTTTGCGTTTTGTGGTAACGTCAACGCGCAAGTTTACGTAATGTACATATTTATCTAATAAGAAAAATGCTTACTACGAGTATATATGTACCTGTCTTATGAAAAATGTATAACACAATAAACATATGTTTTGAACAATTTAAATTTAATAAATAATTCAGAATGTAAGAAAATTAGTGCCCTGACAGGTTATCATGTACAGTCAACGTCATAAATAAGTGATCATTTCTGTACCTTGTCGCTTTCAGTCGTTATATACAATTTCGTATGGCTTTTCAAGCATGACGTTAAAGTGACAAGGTACAAAAGTGATCACTTTATTTATGACGTTGACTGTAACTACTGGCATGTGTAGATACTTTAAGATCTACATCAATTGTACAAATGAACATGATCGCAATAAATGAATATGAATATGAAACATAAGTATGAAATTAATGCGTAGGTATATGATTTTGTTATCAAACACTGCAATACAAGCTTATTGTTATATAAGTAATGTCTTACATTCCCTTACGAAAGCTAAAAAAATACCTGAAGCCAAAAGGCCTCAACTCCGTAGAAAAAAAGTAAAGAAACGCCCTATTAACCCACCGCCTGCACAATGCCTCCCAAACGCAATAAACTCGACTCCAAACGACGAATTCGCAAACGTCAAATTAATACCGAGAAAGACACGCAATACGCACAACACTACAAAGGCGTCAATAAATTACCGACTTTACATACCGCACAATAGATACTAAAGTCCCCCGGCACAATACCAATGGCCGTGACAAATCGGGGCCGTTCACAAAGGGGCCTATTACGCTTCTGATTAAGGGACCAAAAATCCAATAATTTGGCATAAAGTTTCTATGTGGCATTGTGTTCGGACGCGTTACGATTAAAGCTTGTGAGCCAGCGAGGGGATGCGATTTTATTTGTGTTTTAAAATACTGTTCGGAATCAAAGATTATCGCAACACATTCGATGGAAGCGCCCACGGATACATGCTGAACTAACGAACTACGACCAATAAAAAAGGAGTGATTAGTGTCGTGCTATTCGTGGATTGCTTTACTATTTCCTGGATCCTTTTCCTTTTTTTGTTAACTTTGTAGATTTTCGCTTATTGTCTGCTAACAAAGATCTTGTATCATTTATCGTAACCCTATCATCTTTGCCAATATAAATATAATTATTGTCATCATTTGCACTCTTTTCTGTGCAGTAATTAGCAACCTATCCGTTTCTTCCGCCGGTTTTTTGACTTTTGCTATTACTCGGCGCTAACATAACTAAAATTTATGCGTAAGGTGCAATTGTGAGTTAGTTTGCCCGTTTTTCTACAGGACTCACTTTTTTGGACTGATAAAGTAAAGCGTGAGTTATTTATGTCCGTATTCACTGAAATCTGTATTTTCCATCGCCTCGCTCCCTCTACCAACCAGCTTATATTCTAAGGAATTGAGCAATCTGCCGCGACCGGTAGTAAATTCCGGAAATAATCGAGACGAAAGTTTTTCCACGCTGATTGAGGATTGATGAATATTCGCATTTCGCTGCGATGACGTGGAAACGGTGGGCAGTGAGAGGGTTGTTTTAGCTTTTTGTGATTGCATTTGTGATTGGTGGTTTTTTCTAGGAATAAAAATGTGCTTTTTATATCGGTGCAGTGGGTTTGACGATTGCTGTGGTTCATTAAACTGTTTAAATTCAAATTCAAATGATTTATTCTGTAAATACTAAATAGGCCGCAATGGGGAATTTTACAAGTATTTTTTTTAAACTACCAGCGCCCGCGGTAAAACCATCATTGCCAAGAAGAATGCGCTGCAAGAAACTTGGCAGAAAGGCATTTTTTCAAAATGAATAACATAATTAAATAATGTTATTTAAAAAAATGAAACTAAACTTTTCAAGGTTACATCCGAGTATGTACAAACTCGAGCACAAACTCTCTGTAGAAAGGAGAAGGTATTATGTATATTGTCAGCTCCACAGGATTGTTTTATAATAAAACTGATTCACTCTGAACTAATCTGTAATATAAACAAACTGAAATTATAAATTATTATTATTATTAATTATATACATTTAACACCATCGCTGTCTAGGTAAAAAATATTTGACAAACTCACACGTCCCAGTGTGGTGACTGAAATAAAAAAAAAAAATTTAAGGTTTTTAAAATAACCAATCTAAAGTTTTTAACCGACTCCCCGAAGGAGCGTGCTCAGGGTCTCACAGCTATGCTAATACATTTTCTTGAAACTGTTTAAGAATGGGATATGAGATTAAAGAAATTCATTGTATACTAAAATCGTCACTTCCAATTAAGACATGCGTAGTATTTTCACCCATGTTTATTATTTGCCAAGGAAATAAAAGAATTGCTCACTCCGTCTTTTAAATGACTTGGCTGTTGGCACAATCTTTGTCTCAGCAGATTGATTAAAAAACTTTTTTTATTACTTATGACATTAACTTAATTTATTACGAAAGTTTTACGTCGTTTCTGCAAATTAAATTATTTGGCGTATAGTGGACCGTCCAGGATTAGAAATATAAAGTAAAATAGTGGTAACTTAAGGTAAAGCTCTAAAGATAGCACAAAATATTTAACTAACAAAAGCTGAAATAGTTACTGAAGAAGAGAACTAACATTTTCCACCTCATCTCCACTTACTATCAGATAAATGAATTTCAGTTGCTGGTCAGTTATAAATAAATAAAAAAACTATTTAAAAAAGGAAGGTTCTTAAATTGTAAGTACTTACATACATTTTGATCGTGGAGGAGCTACATAACATAGGTAACTTTGTCCTTTTGAGTGATTTATGACCTACAAGCTGGGTGAATCGCGAAATAGCTTTTGTACTTTTTATGCTCGTATAGTTCGTATTAATGATGTATTTAGGCTGCATAAAATTACTATTTATATTTTAGATTTATTTTTGTCTAAGTCCAAAGCAATTCGGCATCAACAGCCATAAATACTAGAACTTTATAAAATTTACTCTATATTACTATATTAATAAAACTAGGCAAGCAGTAATACTGTTATGTGTGATGATGACAGAAATAGAAACGCATGAAAAAAAACTTCAACATATAATTATTTTGCAATGTTCCTCTTTATTTTCCTCGCAATGAAAGTGAAAAGTAGATAATATAATTCAATCATAAAATCCAATTTACCTTTGACTTAACTATCAACCGTCGACTGCGGTTCAGGTGAAAAACGTCTTGGGTAAAATAGCGTGCTTTATGCACTCATTGTAAAATCTCTTATTAAATGTATGGCTATTAAATTTGAGCTGCTTTACATTAGTGTCTCTTTATACGATAGATACTCCGCTATACTTGGCGGAAAGTGCCGATGAGGCCGTTGCTACATAACTGTTTGTATGACTTGTATTGTTGTTTGTATGGTTAGCGTACTCACTCTGACTAGAAACAATTTTACGAGTTGTAACGGAAATAATGAATACTTTCATGCAAAACACTTTTTATATTATAGAAAGTAGAACAATATAACAATCAACCTCCTTTATGTATTTACTTTACGAACTAAGCCCGCCGTGAACAGTTTATACTTCTTTTTATTTTCAATAAAAATAACATAAAAAATATAGGAAATTGCGAATGTTTTTTGCCCAACTGTACCTTTTATTTGCGGTTGACGGTACATTAGTTTTCATATACTGCTGTAGGTCATAGTTTTTTATATGTTTAGTTTTGGGCCGCGTTTGTTTTTATGATTTTGGGTTAGAACAGTCTTAATAAATGTAACGTTGGAACTTTTATGATCCAGGGAATTAATTTTCAGCGTAGCGTGTAAGTAAATTGACTGTAAACACTATTATAGTTATTTACGGTATAGTAAATACATTATATTTACGGGGCCTGGGTGGGATTCACTGTATTTATACGCCATGCTCACATAGCGCTTAAACTTTTTAAGATACTGAGGAAAAAATCCTTCCTTCATTGTCCTTGTCTCACTTTTTAAATGGACTAAAACGTTCTGCGACTCCACCTGTGAAAAAATTGATTCTAGTATAAAGAATCTTTTTTCTAGAATACGGCATTTGTCATTTATTTATTTACTAGCTTTAGCCCGCGGCTTCGCCCGCGTGGAATTCGGTTATCGCGCGCTGTTCCCTCGGGAACTGTGCATTTTCCGGGATAAAAAGTAGCCTATGTCACTCTCTGGCCTATAAACTATCTCTATGCCAAAAATCACGTGGATCCGAAGCTCCGTTTCGACGTGAAAGACGGACAAACATACAAACACACACACTTTCGCATTAATAATATTAAGCATGGATTATATAAATTAAAGCCCATCAATAGAGGTGTTATTAAACGAAAAAACAATTTTCCAGCTACCTTCACATGTAATAGAGTTTAGTTAAGAGTTTAGAGACAAAGCTTTGTAATTTAAGATTTGTCAGGGAATAGTAGATTGAACCAAGAGTTAAAGTGACCCATTTCACCCGAGATATTTCTGGCGCTCCAACGAAGTGAGAGCGCCACTAGTTCGGGGGGAAATGGGTAATTTCACCCGAGTTAGGCATTCTAATTTTCATTTCGACTGTGAGGAAAGTAAAATACTACACGCCAATTTTATAAAAGAGGTATATTAAGAATATCCCGTGTGGTGTCGGGTTAGAATTACACCTCTCCATTACTTCCGTGGATGTCGTAAGAGGCGACTGAGGATATATAATAGGTTAAGGTATACCGTAGGCGACAGGCTAGCAACCTGTCACTATTGTACCGTTTTTGTCAAACTTAAAACCTAAAATTGCAAAAGACAGTAATAATTACAGTAATTGCAAAAATTTAGACCCACGTTGTTTAATGTAAAGCTGAGTTTAGATATATTAAAAGCTTTCATTTTAATAATATGACGTAACTTTGCAGGTGGTAGGACCTTGTGCAAGGTCCGCCCGGATTGCTACCACCATCTTGCTCGCCAATCCTGCCGTGAAGCAGCAGTGCTTGTACTGTTGTGTTTCGGCGGGGAGAGTAAGACAGCCGGTGAAATTACTGGCGCTTGAGGTATGCCATCTTAAGCCTCTAGGTTGGCAAGGCATCTGCAATACCCCTGGTGTTGCAGATGTTTATGGGCGGTGGTGATCTCTTACCATCAGGAGACCCACTTGCTCGTTTGCCATCCAGTCGAATAAAAAAAAACTCAATTATCTTCGACTCCGTGGCTAATCGTAAAAATTAAAAAAGATACTTTCCACCCTAGAGATGAAAACGCAATTTTCCACCCATGAAAATTAAACCTTCCGAACAGGAGAGATGAAAAGAAGTGTACAATCCTCAATCCTTCGTAGATTTCCATGACACGTCGTCGCATCGTGAAACTGTGTCGTGTCGTAGCACGATGCGACATTAATAATAATAATATTTTTTATTTTCAAAACAATTTCTGTAGTAGTTATTAACATTTTCGCCTTATAAACTAATGTTAAGTACTCGTATTATGCGAGAATTAATGTTTTTATTTTATTTTACATTGTAAAGCCGTGGTGGCCTAGTGGTTAGACCCATCGCCTCTCAAGCAGCGGGTTCAAACCCCGGCTCGCACCTATGAGTTTTTCGAAATTGATGAGCGGAGTTACAAAACATCGTGAGGAAACCTGCACAAACCTGCGAAGCAATTCAATGGTGTGTGTGAAGTTCCCAATCCGCACTGGGCCCGCGTGGGAACTATGGCCCAAGCCCTCTCATTCTGAGGGGAGGCCTGTGCCCTGCAGTGGGACGTATATAGGCTGGGATGATGATGATGATGACATTGTGTTGTGTTTATGTGTAAGAAGCCCTAACTAGAATTTTTAAGACACTAACCTATATGATTATACTTAAGCTAAGACGCAAAAAATAATTTTACTATAAAATAAAAAAAAAACTCAAATAAAGTTTAAAGAGAAGTTTCCCTGCCGGCCGCGCGGCCGGAGTAGGTATTCGTTTGGGATATTGCTGTCTTTATCGCTCGTGACATAAGCGCTCGCACCCGTCCCCCCCATGCCTTCCGCAACGACGTCCGTAATTTATATCGAGATAACTGTAGGCTTTTCAAGATTTGGGCGGTTGAATTTTGGGTTTCGTTACCCTCATATTATACGAAAAGTATAGCACAGAAATCAATGATACTTTACAATCAAGATATTCAATATATTTTGTATGCCTGTGGTTTTTTCGATTTTTGTAAAAATGCTTTATTAGTCTGTAATTCTCGTACAAAGTTGACATCTTTTTTTTCTCGACTTTTGAGCTCCTGTATTATTACACATTTATATGAAAATCTGAAAAACCACAGCCATAGATAATTACGTCTAGTCCATACTTACAAAATTTCATCTATTTCTGTTGCCTAGTTTTCAAATGAGACCGGGACTACGTTTGTATGGAGAATGGAACGAAGAGACTTCTCTTAAAGAGCTGCGTGGATCACAGCACCGCACCAATCGCGCAAGCTTCCGTAACCCGCCAAAAGCTGTTATTCAAAGGCTCTGAACTTCACCGTGCCTCCAATGAAACACGAATAAACCCGACTAACCGTGAACCCGAATCCTAACCCCATCGACAAAAGAAGTCGCTGTCACTGCCAGCGCCGGCTCAAAGGCCGCAGATTTAGACGGTCTTTTATTTATTGTGTTTATTCAAATAATTGGAAGAATTGGCTGAAGGCGGAGTTCAATCTCGACACTTTGAAGCCGGTGGTTAAAAAAAAGCGTTTGTGTGTCAGTTAAAAAAAAAAAAAAAAAAATTTAAAATTTAAGCTGTTTATTTCAAGCAAAAGAACAAAAAGCATTTTACAATAATTAGAGAGTCCTTAATCCTAATTTTAAGGATTTTGCGTTATTTTGCGTTTTCCAACGCAAGATTGAAATTTATTGTCATTATGTTTTGTATAATTAATTGAGGTACATACCGTACATATTTACACAGCGTACAAAATTTTCGGGTAGCGACCATCCCTCTTCTAGGGACCAATCTGAAAACCAGCGCTGGGCATGCCTAGCATACGCTGAGATTCGGACCCATTGCCTAAATTCTTAGTGTTTTTAGTTTTTAATAATTCGTTTTTATTCTAAATTTTATTGTATGTTTTATTTTTTATTTTTTGTGAGTTGTACTCAGCTAGGTTTTTTTTTGGCAATAAAGATTATTTTACTTTTTACTTTACTTACTTAAATATTAGGTATTTATAATAGTTTTTTTAATAAGCCTTGGTGGCTTAGGTGATTATTCGAGCGTTTCAATCGACACATTGTGTACGAATACGGTGTACGGGCTGTAGATTTTGATGTCGTTTTCGATTATTCGTTAGAGTTCAATTGTTTATTTCTACCAAATAACTAAAAAACTGTGTCAGAATATTAGGTCATTTTTAGAGAAAGTGGTTTGACCCTGTTGCCTCTCAAGCAAAGGGTCGTGGGGTGGGTTCGAGCCCAAGCTTGCATCTATGAGTTTTTAGAATTCCTTATTTTCTTATTTCTTACTTGTCGTAAAGGTTGCCTGGAAGAGAAAACTCTGAAGTCATTGTAATGTATAAGGTCTCTACAGTAGAAAAACGGAAAAATAACTTTATCATCCCGTACAATCATTATTATCATATATCAGCCGTAGGACGTCCACTGTTGGACATAGCCCTGCCCCATAAACCTCTAGTTGCTTCGGTTGGAAGCGGCCTGGATCCAGGTCATCCGTCCATCTCGTTGGTGGACGTCCTAAGCTGCACTTGCCGATCCACAGTCTCCATTCGAGAACTCTTCAGCCTAAACGGCCATCTGTTTTCCGTGCTATATAGCCTTCAACAAGCTAATTTGCTAAGCTATGTAGGTGACCCTCGTTCTTCTACATAAAATACATAAAACTACCGTGAGACTCACTCATATTAAATGATATTGTACCGGATAACTCACGTCTTAAATCGAGTTTGACATGTTTCGGGTGGCGCGCAGTGCCCGTGTTACGGCAGCCGCCAAGTCGCGTTGCTCCTAGGAAGAAAGGCTACAAATTAGTCGAGAAACATGTCGAGCTGAACTCGATTTAAGACGTGAGTTATCCGGTACAATATCGTTGAATACGTAATACAGTTCAGTTTTAATAACGTTGTATGAGCCGTTTGTACTGGGGCCGATTGCCTGGGCGGGGCGTTTGCTGGAACTGTACGCTCACTTGCTTTCCCATCGTTTTAACTCACAACTTTGGCAGGCGCTGCGATGTATTTATAAATGGATACGGTACTTTACTGTTTTTAGATAGATCTCTTCTTGAAGCAAAGGAGAAAAACGCGCAAATCTTACTATACTATACTATATAGAAAGAAAGAAAAAACATTTATTGCTCACTAAAAAAAACACATTAATGAGAAGGTACATGCTCTGCTATGAGGCAATAGGTTCAGGCTCAGCATGTGCGGTGAGGACTATGTTTCATCGAGCTGATTTTCAGCCTGCACCGGGCCTCTACACTATACTATACTATTTAGGTACTAAGGTACTAAGAATTTTTGAGCTGTTCACGATTTGCGTATGTATTATTGACTATTGACCCTCTAGACTTGTTTTCTTCTTTTTAGTATTTTGTTTTCACAATTTATTGTTTTATTTCACACTTTTTTGATATTTCTGTGAAAATGGTTGATTATTTTATTTAGTTATTAGCTTTCATTTGATACCCTACTCGATAGGTTTGAAATTATTTTTGATAACATAGGTATTTTGGCTGGTTATTTTCAATAACCGGTTGATGCAATAGTGGCAAGTTATCGTTCACTATGGCGTTTTGTTCAGCAGTGCAGCAGCCGTCTTCTAGAGCTGAGCATTAGTTTCTGAAACTGGTTCGAGAAATAGTTTCTTTTAAAGTAACGGAGTAACAGTTTCGTGTTGAAACGAAAAACAGTTTTTTTAGACATACACTTCGGGTTGAGAAACGATACCACAGACTATCACAAATAAGTAACCGATTCTTATCTTAAATCTTGAAACAAACTGTTTCTTGAACAAACTGTTCAATTTAAGTATCCTAAAGAGCTACACTTGATAACGACATTTTCGTTTCCTTTGAAACGAAACCAAGCCGTAGCAAAGAAACTTTTTTTAAGTAAGTAACTGTTTCTCGAAACTGTTACTTGGCAAAAAGAGACTGTTACGTTACGTTTTACAAAAATACGTAACGACCCAGCTGTAACGTCTTCCGGCTGATGATAATACCAATTAAGTCTTAACTATTAGATACCATGTCCGGGACCATCAGCCTAACAAGCGAATAATAATTACCTCCACGTGTCGGTAGTCCCGATAGACATAATGCAATGCAATGTGGCCGGAACATCGACGTAATTCGACGAAAACCCGGGTCCCGGGTTCGATTCCCGGCCGGGGCAGATATTTGTATGAATAACACGAATGTTTGCACTCGGGTCTTGGATATTTAATACTCATGTATTTATCTATCTATCTCTAAGTATGTTTATCCGTTGCCTCGTTTCCATAGTACAGCTTTGCTTAGATTGGGACTAGGTGTATTGGTGTCAAGTGTGTTTATTTATTTAATTATTACTTGTTTGTTAGCGTGATAGTCCCGGGTGTAGTAATAGTTTTGAGTAAGAATCACGAAAGTTTAAAGCAATCAAGTCTTACCAGTACATATAAATAAGTTATAGGGCGTTTGTGCACTACAAGACCGGATTTATGGCGTTCCATATCGGACCGTAAAGTTAAAAGTCACACTTTTTCAGTCCCTTCCGTCCGATATGGAACGCCATAAATTTACATACTAATTCATGCACTTTTCCCCATTCCGGACCGTTTTATTCCGGTCCGGTCTTGTAGTGCACAAAGTCAAAGTCAAAGTCACAGTCAAAATATCTTTATTCAATTTAGGCTACAACAAGCACTTATGAATGTCAAAAAAATCTACCACCGGTTCGGAAAACCTCTGCTGAGAAGAATCCGGCAAGAAACTCAACGAGGTATATATATATTTTTTTAAAACAGATTTACAATATTATTAAATGACATGTATACATCACAAGTATTTAACACAACTTTATTTTTAACACAGCTTTATTTTTAACACAGTAGGTTCGCTATTTGAAGGGATCGCTAATGCGGATCGGAATTATTTCCAAATATCCCTGTCCATGATATAATCATTAACTATATTAATGTCTTCTTGACAATAGATCTGAATCAAACGCCCTTATAGTGTCTTATCCATTCTTCTGGGCTCGCAGGCCGGCTGGCGCTGTGAATATTTTCACTCAGTTTACTTTGACTGCCTGTGGATGGGCACACCAGGATATAAACTTCACCTGGAATAGACAAAGGCGGGGTTTTTAAGCTCACGTGTGCGAGGATGTATTGTGAGGAGTGTGTTTGTCATGAACCAATAGAAATAATTAATTTACATATGCTAAGCCGTGGTGGCCTAGTGGTTTGACCTATCGCCTCTCAAGCAGAGGGTCGTGGGTTCAAACCCCGGTTCGCACCTCTAAGTTTTTCGAAATTCATGTGCGAAATTACATTTGATATTTACCACGAGCTTTGCGGCGAAGGAAAACATCGTGAGGAAACCTGCACAAACCTGTGAAGCAATTCAATGGTGCGTGTGAAGTTCCCAATCCGCACTGGGCCCGCGTGGGAACTATGGCCCAAGCCTTCTTATTCTAAGAGGAGGCCTGTGCCCAGCAGTGGGACGTATATAGGCTGGGATGGGATGGACCTATGCTCCGCTAAGCCGTCTAATAGAGCTGTGCTGAGCGAGGATAGGTTAATGAAGCGTTTGTATTGGTTTATTAGAGATGAGACGTACTAGGCATAACGCAGACTGAGTCTTGCGAGTACGCGTTCACAAAAAGACTAGATCCAAAGACTAGGTCCACGAGTATCTACGAGTACTTAACTCATTGGCTCATTGCGTAAACAAAATGATTCCCGTAAATTCGCTTCCGTGATTGCGTATAAACCGTACTAGTTTTTGTAGTTTTACGAATTCCACGTCATAGTTCAGTCTTCACACTTCATATTTTTTTAATTTTAACTTATATTAAATACCGACTAAAAACTTCCCTTCATACTTTATACAGGCTTAGGACTGTCAGCAATTTTTGTAAATTGTTCAATTAAAAAATGTACACAAATACTTGTTTTCAAGTTGGCGGAACGTTGTCAGCCGCCGTACTCCTAAATACTCGTACGCTAAAAGAATCGCGGGCGGGAACGCGTACTCACGCGTCCAAGCCAAAACCTATTCCAAAAACCTATTCCAGTAAATACGTCTCACCTCTATGGTTTATGACAAACAACATTCCTTGCAACGAATCCTCGCACATATCTGGTAGAAATGCAGCCTTAACTCCCGATGCAAAAGAAGGAATAAGAATAAGAATATGTTTTATTGCCACAAACGCAAATACAAAACAATTAACAAAAAAAGTCACAAAACAAATTTTGAGGCAATAGGTCCCAATCTCAGCATGTGCTGGACAGTTGGACAGGCAGTCCAGCGCTGGTTTTCAGCCTGGGCCTTTGAGCTCGGTCGGCTGCAGACTTTGTATGAATAAGCGACAGAGTTAGAAGGGTACAAGTTTGACGCCAATGTCGGTCAGTGGCATTGTAGCTCTCAAATGGATGAACCGATTTCGATGCGTTTTTTGCTTTTGGTTGTTCTTCGCTTTGTGTCATTAGAATCGGTTCAGCCCTTTCTGAGTAGACTAGACTTGAAATTTGAAATCACAATGTTGGGAGCAGACTCACGCTTGGCCGGTTTTTGGTCATATACTCGTACGTTTGCTGACTTAATAATTAGTTATGTTCCAGACAGCCTTTCTAGTCGTTCTTATTCTTCGACAATGTAAGCTATCGTTAGTAAGCGGGTTAAGTTAAAGTTAACTTCGGTTAGGGCCGCATTGTTAACGGTTTATTGGCTCCGGTTAACTTAGCCCGTTAACTTAGATATTCATGAATCAAGTTAGTGTTCGAAGATGCACGCGGATTACAGCTTTGGTTAAAACCTCGGTTTAACAATTGAAAGAGTATAGTTGAAAAATTACAAGCTTTTATTTAGTTACTCGTATACCAGCCCCCGTGTCTGTCTGTCGGATTTTACCTTGTGAGATAAATTTTACCCTTAGATAGTAATTTATTGAATCAGGCGTTACTTTGCGGTGGTCCATACCAATTAACTAAAAGAATTTCTTTGCTCACCCGCGACCTTATGATAGCGCTAAGTTTGTGCAAGATATCATAAGGTCGCGGGTGAGCAAAGAAATTCTTTTAGTTCACAAAATGGGCTAGATTCCTTAAAAAAATATAATTAGTCCGCCAGTAAGAGTAACAAAAAAAACCGTTGTTTTCTTTAGTTAAAACTTTCAGTCCGTTAAGTTCCGTGTGACGTAAAGCCCACGTAACACTTTATACTTAGACGTGACGTTATAGGCGGTATAGGTGGTAGGACCTTGTGCAAGGTCCGCCCGGATTGCTACCACCATCTTGCTCGCTAATCCTGCCGCTAAGCAGCAGTGCTTGCACTGTTGTGTTTCGGCGTGGAGAGTAAGGCAGCCGGTGAAATTACGTTTAGTTTATGGGCGGTGGTGATCTCTTACCATCAGGAGACCCACTTGCTCGTTTTCCATCCAGTTGCATGAAAAAAAGGCTCCCTCTCCTGAACTTTGACGCGGTTTATCTTCGCCGTTTTTGGTTCAATTCTTTTAATTTTATTTTTTTTAATAATTTAACGATTAGTCTAAGAGTGCTGGAGGAAAGGGGAGTGTGACATAATTAAGGGCTACATAAAAAAACTGATACAGTAATTATACATACTAATATTATTAATGCGAAAGTGTGTGTGTTTGTATGTTTGTGTGTTTGTATGTTTATATGTTTGTTCGTCTTTCACGTCAAAACGGAGCGACGGATCGACGTGATTTTTGGCATAGATATAGTTTATGGGCCAGAGAGTGACATAGGCTACTTTTATCCCGGAAAAATGCAGTTCCCGAGGGAACAGCGCGCGATAACCGAAATCCACGCGGGCGAAGCCGCGGGCAAAAGCTAGTAATTATATTTTTGTTCAGGAATATAAGTACTCAATTTAAGTCAACAGCCAAACTTTAAATTTCACGCGAGTAATTAATGTTTTTTTCTTTCAGGGAGCGTAAAATTTTCCCACGAACCCCATATCCGTGATTAATTAACAGAATCACACAACTACCGTCATAAAATTAAAAGCACCGAAACACATCAAGACCGTAACTTTTATTGCGAAACTTTTAATCACCCTTTACATTGAAATAGTTCATCAACTTGCAACCACAATCAAACCCTAATCGCGGAATATGGCCCCTGCGTCTATAGTTTTAAAGTTGAATGTTTTCTCGTTTCTAATTTAACGCGCATTTGGCACTACAGGGTGTTGCCGAATCTACGTCTGTGAGTGAGATAGCATTGGGTTTATGTCCCCATAAAATATTTTATGGCCGAGCCCGCGGCGGCTCCGTTCGGCTTGGTATGCTAAGCTGCCGGATTCACGGCATGGAATTTAAAATGATGCTAGGAAAATGCTGAGACGATCTCCGGACTAAGCTAGATTTGAGGCGTTTAATTCGAATGCGAGAAATAAATATATTGCATTTCAGGAGCTTTGTGGACTGGTGTATTTTCTGTCTCCTATTTTTGCTTTTCTTTCTGAAAGCCTTGGTTGAGTGAAATAAGAATAGTAACCAGTTCTTTGCGGTGTGTTTGACAGTAAAATTTAAATTTTGATTTTAACCAGCTATGGAATTATAACGAATAGTGATTAGGCTGTCTGAGCATCTATTATTTACGTAATCATCTTCATAGCGCTGAATTTATTCAGCAGATTTTGATGAAACGAGGCACCAATCGATTCGTTACTGTGCACTTTTTAAAATGCCGTTAAAAGTAGAATGGTAGAAAATTAGATATCTTGAGACCCAGTTGAAAAATATATTGAGCTATGTATAATTTTGTAGGGATACATTTGATATAAACAAAATCTCATGTCGAAATTACAAAAGTTGAAAAAGTTGAATATCATGAAATACATGCGACTTTTACAAAACCTAAAACTTGACCATGATGCCGATTTGGGATGATCTGTCCAGCCAAGTTCGTTGAGTTCACTTCTTACCTAAATGGACACCCTGTATGCATTTCACCATAAAAACCCGACTGCCTTAAAAAAACTTAAAAGAAAAACTGAAATGGTAAACACTAATCAAAGTGGTCTAGAAATCTGATAAGTGACTTCAGTAACTTAAACTTCATCAGTCTGGCTGGTCCCATTCAAAATCGTGAACAGCTCTATATTTTACAGTAATGGGTCCCTACTATTAGATTTTTTTTAAGTTGAGCTTAGCAGACAAACCATGTTAACAGTTTTGCAGGGCTCTGTGAAAAATTTTATTTTTGTAAAAGAAAGTTTTTTAGAGATGTGCCGATCATGACTTTGGCCGACTAGCCGACTAGCCGATTAGTCGGTTGTAAAGAAGCCGACTAATCGGCCGACTAGTCGGCCAAGCCGATCACAACTTCGGGGATTTTCGCGACGCTTTGTTAACCAGCTGATTTGGGCGCAAGTCGCAACCGACGCTTGTAAGCGTGTCGGAACCTGTTTATTTTATTTTATTCGTATTATTTTATTTTTACTGTTTTGCTTTTGTATCTAACAAAGCGGTGTTTTTGTGAAAAAATATTGTGTAAAAATAATGCCTACTATTATTGTTCATTAAAGTGAGAGCAAACAAAAAAATAAAATTTAATCATGTCAAAAAGAACGGCAATTGAAAAGGCTATAACATCGTAGACCACATACATGCGTTGCGGCAGGTTATACAGAAGACCGAAGAGTATAACCTCCCCCTTTGCCTTGCATTTGTAAACTACGAGAAAGCCTTCGATTCGATCGAGACTTGGGCTGTGCTGCAGGCTCTCCAGCGGTGCCAAGACCGGTATATCGAAGTGTTGAAGTCTCTGTACGAAAACGCCACTATGTCCGTCCGACTACCGGACTAGAGCACGACGCCTATTCCTCTGCAGCGGGGAGTCAGACAAGGAGATGTGATCTCTCCGAAACTGTTCACTGCTGCACTGGAGGATGCTTTTAAGATTCTGAACTGGGAAGGACAAGGCATCAACATTAATGGCGAGTACTTTAATCACCTTCGATTCGCCGACGATATTGTGGTCATGGCTGAGGACTTCAGTGCTATGCTCGCCGACCTCAGCAGTTTCCGACCGAGTTGGCCTGAAAATAAACATAGACAAGACGTAAGTCATGTCTAATGTCCATGTTGTGCGAACTTCCGTAATAGTCGGAGGCTCTGCGCTCGAAGTTGTTGATGACTATGTATACCTGAGACAAACGGTCCAGATAGGTAGATCCAATTTCGAGAAAGAGATCACTCGTCGAATCCGACTCGGCTGGGCAGCGTTCGGGAAGCTTCGCAGTGTCTTTTCTTCTAAATTATCGCAGTGTTTGAAGTCCAAAGTCTTTGACCAGTGTGTGTTGCCGTGATGACTTACGGATCTGAGACGTGGTCGCTAACGATGGGCCTCATGAGGAAGCTCAAAGTCACTCAGTGGGCTATGGAGAGGGCTATGCACGGGGTTTCTCTGCGGGATAGAATCCGAAATGATGACATCCGCAGTAAAACTAAGGTTACCGACATAGCCCGAAGAATAGCGAAACTGAAGTGGCAGTGGGCAGGGCACATTGCTCGCAGAACTGATGGCCGATAGGGTCAGAAGGTTCACGAATGGCGTCCGCGGACCGGGAGACGAGGTGTCGGTAGGCCTCCAACAAGATGGAGCGACGACCCGGTTAAGATTGCGGGATCGCGGTGAATGCGGAAAGCACAAGACCGATCTGAGTGGAGAGCCTTGGAGGAGGTCTATGTCCAGCAGTGGACGTCTTTCGGCTGACATGATGATGTCAAACAGAAAGTCTCGTATAAGGATTTTTTGAACAATTAGACAATGATTCCCGTAAAGTCAAGTAGGTATAACTAATTACAAAATATTATTTCTCGCGTGGGCAAGGAAAAACAGTAAATACTACAAAAATTAACAGCTTAAGGTTTTTATATAATGTAATTCCCCCTCTGTGTACCAATACCTACATGAAAATAAATATTTGATTGAAATATACGTACAAAGTAAGAAGCCGGATAGTCGGCGCTTTTTGCCGACTATTCGCCGACTAGTCGCCGACTACAAAAGTGGCCGGATAGTCGGCTTTCCCGACTAGTCGGCGACTAGTCGGCACATCTCTAAAGTTTTTATTCAGTGATGTCATATATTTTAAGGAAATAGTTTATAAGTTGTATATGCGCAAAGCAAAGACAGACGTAAAATTATATAAAAATAAAGATTCCATGACCCTGGACCCAACCCGTAAAAAACAGAAACAAAGCCTCTCCATTATATCGGACTTAAAACAGAATAGAGTAAAATATTTATATTTGCCGAATCGTAATAAAAACAGTTGTAACGTGCTCCGACATACTCCTTCAACCCTCGCCAACTTTGCTCAAACGTCAGTCGAAATCAAGGGAAAAATTCCTCATCCAATAATGCCTCGGGGCAGTGGTTCTCAAACTATTGTGCACCTCAGAACACTGCGGTAGCGTGGGGGAACTTTTTTGACAGACGACCGTAAGAGTGAGATGAGCGTGAGTTTTTTATCTCCTCGTAACAAACACCTCGTAATCAGTTTAAGCAAAGCAAGCTTTGCTATACTTGTCATCACTGACATGTGATGGCGATTCATAATATGAGTAAAATTCTCATCTCACCCTTCCCCTGTAATGTGATAATGTTAAATTTATGTATAAGTAATGTAGGGAGATCACAAAAATGCTTCATTTTCGAGATATTGTATTTTTTTTTGGGTAGTCTCATAAGCTCCGTAAAACGCAACAAAAATAAGAAATAGGTAAAAATCAAGTCAAAAAAATCCGTAACTTCCATAGATACACAGTAACGTAGACACATACATAACCATAGTTGTATAGTTGGTCATTGGGGGTCGAAGACTTCTCGAATAAAGCCCGCGAATCGGCAAGCGCAGCGTAGGAGATGGACGGATGACATGGTTAAAGTCGCGGGTTAACTGTGGACGCAGGTCGCTCCAATCGAAGCAATTGAGGTCTATGAGGAGGCCTATGTCCAACAATGGACCTCCTGCGGCTGTTATGAAGATGAAGATGATGATGTTGACAGACACATAGCTAAAAGAAAAGTTAATAGTGTCAAAAAAATGAAACAGACCATATTTTTCGCCCAGATCACGGCTGGTCCTGACGGACGGTTTTGACAGAATATGAGCGCTGCAGGCGTCTCACGCCTCAGCATAATGCTGAGTCAGCGGCCTTTTCACTTTTGCGGGGACACACAAAATCGTGTTTTTTTCATTTTTGTATTTCTTTTTTGTTTTATTTGTGTTTGCTGTTTCGTGTATTTGTGAGTCTTTGTGAATGTGAATACCTAAATGTCTTCTTTCTTTCTTTCTTCCCAGATCAAACTTAGAGAACCACTGGCTTTAGGGGATGTCAGCATTGCTATGACGTACCTCAGTACATAAGGGCCTTTTAATATGTAACGTTCTTCACAGAAAGCCGTGTTAAACAACAAAAGGTTTCAATTTTGTGTTTTTCGCAACACTGATAAAGGCTTTTTTATGATTTTCAACTGATTGAGTTTAATGGTTTTTTTTGGTGTTGATTCGCCTTAAGACCAAAGATGATTGCTTTTGTTTACAAGATTTTCAAAGTCAAAGTCAAAGTCAAAATATCTTTATTCAATTTAGGCTACAACAAGCACTTATGAATGTCAAAAAAAATCTACCACCGGTTCGGAAAAACCTCTGCTGAGAAGAATCCGGCAAGAAACTCAACGAGGTATATATATCGAAAATACAAACTGAGACATGGATGCACAGAAAAACCAGAAAAAGAGACCAGCGCTGCGAATTGAACCCAGGTCCTCAGCAATCCGTGCTGCGTGCTATAACCCCTACACCACCGCTGGACAGGAATTTAGACACGAATTTTTCCTATGCATACATATCTCAGGTTGCTTATTTCTACTACACTACTTATGCATAGGAAAAATTCGTGTCTAAATTCCTGTCCAGCGGTGGTGTAGGGGTTCTTCCTAACATACATGATTATTTCAAAAACATAAAGCATTTTAGTTTTTATGTTTTATATCAGGTGTTTTATAGTAGACGGGGGGGGGGGCACTGCAAGGCTTTGAGTATGTACTCGTATATTTTTATTCGACTGGATGGCAAACAAGCAAGTGGGTCTCCTGATGGTAAGAAATCACCACCGCCCATAAACATCTGCAACACCAGGGGTATTGCAGACGCGTTGCCAACCTAGAGGCCTAAGATGGGATACCTCACGTGCCAGTAATTTCACCGGCTGTCTTACTCTCCACGCCGAAACACAACAGTGCAAGCACTGCTGCTTCACGGCAGGATTAGCGAGCAAGATGGTACTAGCAATCCGGGCGGACCTTGCACAAGGTCCTACCACCTGCAAAATGATTACCTGAGAACACACAAATACCTGTGAGGAATCCTGCATAAACCTACGAAGCAATTCAATTCAATGTGTGTGAAGTTCCCGATCCGCACTGGGCCTGCGTGGAAACTACGGCACTTATTCACGACGATGATATGACATTACATTTATTTATTTCCATTAAAAAATACACATCATATTTTGATATCAGAAAAATTTATAACCCACTCACAAAAGGACTGCCAAAAAAGAATACAAGTTATATGTCAGTAATATCCCTCAAGAACAGACTTCCCAGAAGGCAGGAGGCCGTATTTACAAAAATACAGTATTTTGAAGCAGTCAAAGGAAAATTCTTGAAGAGTGGTGTTTTTGAAATATAATTGTCTATTAAGACTCTTCAATAAATTAATATAAACACTTCAATAAGAAAACAGCCCAGCTAAGGCTTAGTTGGATGGGTGAAAATTCGGGCGTTTGTACTGCCGTCATTGTTCTCAACACTTTTTTTATCAGATTTCTTAAGAAATATGTACAATAAACATAAACATGTGTCAACATTCATCAATATGTGTCGGATGTTGATGTTTTTTGTACCTATTTCTTAAGAAATCTGATAAAAAAAGTGTTGAGAACAATGACGGCGGTACAAACGCCCGAATATTTACCCGAGTGTACTTTACACTGCCTCACTACACTACTTTGTTTCGTAGAAACTTCGTAGATGGGCTACGTATTTGCGTAGAGCGCTACGTTTCGTAGCAAGCTACGAGTAAGTACTCGTAGGTACATAGTTTGAGAACTTCATCGAAATCCTAATGATTGTTATTCTAGGTATTGAGTAGTGAGAAACGACTGAAAGGATGAGAATTCATTGAGTAGTAGAATGCTGATGTATTTATTTTCATCATCATCCACATCCTCGGCTTTTTACGTCCCACTGCTGTGCACAGGCCTCTTCTCAGTGTGAAAGGGGTTGATATAAATAAATATCATAAATAAATAAATATCATGGGACACTTGACACCAATTGACCTAGTCCCAAACTAAGCAAAGCTTGTACTATGGACACTAGGCAACGGATAAACATACTTATATAGATATAAATACATACTTAAATACATATTAAACATCCAAGCCCCGATAACAAACATTCGTGTTATTCATACAAATATCTGCCCTGGCCGGGATTCGAACACGGGACCTTAATCTTCGTAGTCAGGTTCTCTAACCACTCGGCCATCCGGTCGTAAAATAATAAAAATCCATCCATCCACAAAATATAAATCCATGTAGCCGTTTTTAACGGGAAAAACGGAACCCTTTATAGTTTCGGCATGTCTGTTTGTCTGTCCGTGCACGGCTTTGCTCAGATACTATCATTATATTATCATTACTAGATAGCTGTAATTTTGTAGGCATATAATGTAGCAAGCATGCCGATAAGCAGCCGTAAAGTGGGTCTATACCTTCTATAGTGTGGATTATCGTTAGATAGGTCTTTTAAAAGCTTTGAGGGTTATGAAAACGATTTTAGAAGTTTAAAAGTAAATACAGGTAAATACATAGCAGCCTAAGGTATGAAATATAACTAAACCTGGAAAATTCCTTACAAAATGCAAAACCCTTAGAAATATATTGCTTGTTTAGTTTATCGGTATGATTTTTGCGAAACGGCTACGGAACCCTATGCTGGGCGTGTCCTACACGCTCTTGGCCGATTTTTTTCAAACTCAATGAAGAATAACTCCAAATTTGAAGTATTTACGAAAGCCTAAACGTGTTCTCCCCGGAACAAAGACTTTCCATTATAAAATTGACAAAATATTCGACGCGCAAAATTCCTGTGATCCCTTTAGCGTTCTTAGCATTTTGTTGTTATATTAGACGAGCATAAGGCTGCGTTTCCACCAGAGATGTGCGAGGATGTGTTGCGGGAAATGTGTTTTTCATTAACCAATAGAAACGCTTCATTTACCTATCCTCGCACAGCACATGTCTGGTGGAAACTACTGAGCGGAGCGGGTTATTCCCACCTTTTACCAGTAGTAACAGCTGGGAATTTTTCTCATCTTTTACCACTAAAGTACTCAGTGGTAATTACTGCGTTTTTTTTCCCCAGCAGTTACCACCAATTACTTTAGTGGTAACAGAATAGGAAAAATATTCGCGATAAGATAAAATAACTCCATAAATTATTACTTAATTTCTTTTTTTTTGTCTTACTCAGTGCTTTGGTGTCAAACTGTTATGCTGTGTGAGTTTTTACAAATAAATAAATATTGAATATAATAGAACCTTTTTTAATATGTTGACAATAAACTGCTGAAAATTAAAATGAATGTGGTGGTAGCTCATTGGTTTTTTTTCCATCTCATAACCCACTAAAGAAATTGGTGGTAACAGGTGGGAATAACCCAGCGGAGCGAGGCAAGGTAAATGAAGCGTTTCTATTGGTTCATGAAAAACACACTCCTCACGACACATCCTGGTACATCTCTGGTAGAAACGGAGCCTAAGACTTTCTATACCGGTAAAGCTATGAACTAAAAAAAATAAAGAAAGTTTTTAGAAAGAAAGAAAGAAAGAAAGGTTTATTTTGGCTCCAAAAGTACCACCTAAAACTAAGACTAGAACTAGCACTAAAACTATGTTACTTGGTGACACGGCAGGATACCAAAAAGGGTCTCCACTCAGCATGTGTGTGATGCTGTTTATGAAATTCTTCCATTGAAAATTTAAAAACATAATTGCAATTTTCCTCTGCATGTGTTGCACTGGCCATGCACGGGACAATGTAATGTAAAAAGTGAAGTTTTGTGTATGTGTTAGTACCATTTTTAGGGTTCCGGAGCCAAAATGGCAAAAACGGAATCCTTATAGTTTCGCCATGTCTGTCTGTCTGTCTGTCCGTCCGTCCGCGGCTTTGCTCAGGGCTTTGCTTAAAGTGCAAATTTTCATTAAAGTCGAGCGTCCCCCCCCTCTAAAATCTAAACTAGGTGGTGGAAAAATTTGAAAAAATTCAGGACGGTAGTAAATATATCAAACATTCAAGGAAAACTATAACGGTTAAGTTTGCTTGAGAATTATTAGTAGTTTAAAAGTAAATAGCAGCCTAGGGTATAAAATATACCTAAACTATGGAAGATTCCGTACAAAATACGAAATCCTTAGAAAAATATTTCTTTATTTTTTCTTAATGGCTACGGAACCCTATTTCGGTCATGTCCAACACGCTCTTGGCCGGTTATTTTACAGAATCTACTGTGTTAAACACGTACCATAGTTATATTAAAAACTTGTGATATAAGACATTTTTACACGTGAACCCGGGACCTCCAGCTTCTTAGTCAGGTTCTCTAAGCACTTGGCCATCTGGTCTTTAAGTTCATTCAAGTTATTGTTAAAAATTGTTAGTCTGTGTAAAAAATATATACCTCATTGAGTGTGTGACTAGGTACACAGAGGTTTTTCCAAACCAGTGGTAATTTTTTTTGACGTTCATAAGTGCTTGTTATAGCCTAAATTTAATAAAGCTATTTTGACTTTGACTTTAACAGGCTGGAGTGATGATATTGATGATAGCTTGACAGTGAGTCACAGCCCTTATAAAGAGGCGTAAAAAATATTCTTTTATCTTATCTTGTCGTAAAATATATTTACAATGAGTTCTCAGTAGCTTTATAGTTGATTATTCTGAAAAAACTTCGTAAAAGAATTCTTAATAGCTTTTGGAGTTACACTAATTTTGCAGGTGGTAGGACCTTTTGCAAGGTCCGCCCGGATTGCTACCACCATCTTGCTCGCTAATCCTGCCGTGAAGCAGCAGTGCTTGCACTGTTGTGTTTCGGCGTGGAGAGTAACACAGCCGGTGAAATTACTGGCACTTGAGGTATCCCATCTTAACATTTGTTAACGCAAAAAGAGGTGAGGTTATTGATGTGACGTTGGCTACTAACAATATATGTAGGAACATTACGAAATGGCATGTATCCAATGAAACAACTTTATCGGATCACAGGTATATATGCTTTAGGTACAGAATTAACGAACCAATAAAAACTGTGCTTAAAAGGAACCCTAGGAACACGGACTGGTTGTCTTTTAAGAAAGATCTAAAAGTGGAACTAGGTGACCCTAAAGGTAAGCTCAATTCTATAATAGACATCGAGTTTGAAGCGGACAACATAGTCCGAGCCATCAATAATGCTTGGACTAATAACTGCCCGGAAAAAAAGACTGGGGCAAAGAAAGTCCCATGGTGGAACCCTGATATCGCGAGACTCAGGAAAGAAACCAGGGCGATCTTCAATGATGCAAAGGCTTCAAAAAACTTTGAGACCTATGCAAAAAAGCTCACAGAATACAATAAAGCTGTGAGAAAAGCAAAAAGGAAAGCATGGAAAGACCACTGCGACCAAATAGGTTCAATACCAGAAGGAATGAGGCTCACGAAGGCTCTAGCTACAACCAGATCGGTCCCATTAACTACCATAAAGGGGAAAGATGGGAACGTGACGGAGACAGGCATAGAGACACTAAAAATAATGTATGAGACACATTTCCCAGGCTCTATTATACATCAGAGCAGAACCGATAGTAACTCAATCAGTGCTGCTGAACAAGTGGGCACTACCACAAGGCACAATTGGGATACTGCCAAAAAAGTAGTAGATCACGATAAGTTAAAGTGGGCTTTGTCCACCTTTCGCCCTTATAAAACACCAGGACCAGATGGTGTTTATCCAGTTCTACTACAAGAAGGAGCTAATGTACTTATACCACATCTTAGTAGATTGTACAGAGCATGCCTAGCCTTCGGACACGTACCGCGTGTGTGGAGACAAGTTAAGGTAATCTACCTTCCAAAACCTGGTAAGGCAGATTATAATGATGCCAAATCATATAGGCCAATAAGCCTGTCATCATTCTTCCTGAAAACATTGGAAAAATTGGTTGACAGATACATAAGGGACGGACCGCTAAAACGGCATCCACTGCATAAAATGCAATGCGCCTACCAACCGGGGAAGTCGACAGAATCAGCGATACACCTGGTAGTAAGCAAAGCGGAACAGGCAATAGAGAATAAAGAGCTCTGCCTGGCTGCGTTTCTGGACGTGGAAGGAGCATTTGATCGTACAACGTATCATGCCATCAAAACTGCTGCGGATAGACATGGCATTGAACCCACTATCTGCAGATGGATGGAAAGAATGCTCAACAGCAGACTGATAACTTCAACCTTGCTAGGAGAAGAATTATCAGCCACAGCCACAAAAGGATGCCCTCAAGGAGGGGTTTTATCGCCCACGCTATGGAGCTTGGTGATAAACTCGCTACTAGAGGATCTCAACACAGGCCCAGTACAAACAGTGGGTTATGCAGATGACCTAGTAATACTTGTCAATGGGAAATTCCCAAACACAGTATCGGGAATCATGAACGTAGCTCTAAACAAAGTAGAGAGGTGGTGCAAAGAATATCACCTCTCCATAAATCCGAGCAAAACGGTGGTAATACCATTTACCAGAAAAAGGGACCTAAAAAGCATACAGACTTTAAGAATGTATGACAGGGAACTAAGACTTTCCAATGAAGTAAAATATCTTGGAATAATCCTTGATAAAGGACTTAACTGGAAAAAACAGGTGGAATACACAGTGACCAAAGCGACGAGAGTTTTTGGCATGTGTAGATCCGCATATGGAAAAACATGGGGACTGAACCCAAAAGTACTGAGATGGATCTACACCATAATGGTGAGACCCATCATACTGTATGGGTGCCTCGCCTGGTGGCCTAGGGCACAACTAAGCACATGTAGGAATCTACTGGCAAAATCCAGAGAATGGCCTGCATGGCTATCACAGGGGCGTTCAAAACAACGCCGACAGCAGCAATGGAAGTCTTACTGGACTTACCACCACTGCATATTGCTATAGAATCCGAAGCGCGGAAGTCGTTGCACAGAATGAAAATGTACGGCCTGTGGAACGATTCCGCTCCAAGGACGAAGCACACTAAAATGGAACAAAACGAATACCTTGATAGTATAACGGCGATGGGTTGCGACAAAATGCAACCAAAGTACATATTCCGAAGGAACTTCAAGGTTCATGTTCCCACAAGGGCTGAATGGGCAGAAGGACTGACACTGCCGGAAGGCAGTGAAAATTCATGGTACACGGATGGATCTAAAATGAAATCCGGTACAGGAGCCGGCATTCATGCCAAGGACTTTAACAGTAGCGTAAGCATGGGAAATTATGCAACTGTCTTTCAAGCAGAGACGTATGCAATTATCGCCTGTGCACAGGAGAATATAGATAGGAAGGTAAGGGAAAAAACCATCTATATACTCAGTGACAGTCAAGCAGCCCTAAAGGCGCTCACATCGCCAAAGGTTGACTCAAGACTGATCTATAATGGAGTACAAGCACTAAACAAGCTTGGCAGACGCAATAGAGTGAGACTGGTTTGGATCCCAGGACACAAAGGCTTCATCGGAAATGAAAAAGCAGATGAGCTAGCAAGGGAAGGGTCAATGAACAAAAACATAGGGCCCGAGCCGTATGTGGGACTCTCACAGGGAACCATGAAGAATGCCATAAACGACCACACCAAACTTAAACACCAACAAGAGTGGAAAACACTGGAAGGTCTAAAGCATTCAAAACGATTCATCGAAAATGTCAGCACAAGCTGGACTAAAAAACTCTGGACACTCAGTAGGAAACAACTCCGACATATCGTCGGGGCATTCACAGGTCACTTCAATACTAAACACATACTAGTAAAGATGGGACTACAGGACAATGAAGTCTGTAGAATATGTGGCGAGGAAGACGAAACAATGGAACACATTATGTGTGAATGTGACGCCCTCGCCAGATCAAGAATGAGACTCTTTGGCGACGGATACCCCGCACCAGGAGACTTTAAGGCACTACCGCTACGTCAAATCATCCAATTTATGGACGAGGTGATAAAGGCAATAGAGTAAGTGCGAAGGAGGGGTAATTACACAAAAGATCCCTACGGGTCGAAGTGTATCCGCAAGGACCCCTAACGATAAGATAAGATAAGATAAGATCCCATCTTAGGCCTCTAGGTTGGCAATGCATCGGCAATACCCCTGGTTTTGCAGATGTTTATGGGCGGTGGTGATATTTTACCATCAGGAGACCCACTTGCTTGTTTTGACAACCAGTAGAATAAAAAAAAAAAAAGTAGATCCTTCACCTTCACATTGTAAAAACAGATAGGTACACATCACATAAACCCAATTAAGTACCACTACCACACTACACCGACGCGTTATTATCTCAATCGTAGTAGGCCAGTTGTTTGGGTAGTTTTTTGACATTCATAAGTGTTTGTAGCCTAAGTTGATTAAAGATACTTTGACTTTGAAAAATAAAAAGTTTTTGATAAAAATTTAATTTTTAATACTTTTAAGCTCTTTTTTCTGACTGTACTTTTTGTTGACTGTACTTATATTGGCACCCAAACTACATTTAATTTTGCATACCAAATTTCAAGTTGATGCCATTAACCGTTGAAGAGTCCCGTCCTGCGGAGACGATCTTGGCCGGACTAACAGGATGTCACTACTAGATTATTGTATTGTCACGCAATTTACATAAGTATGCCAAATTTCAAGTCAATCGGACAGTAGTTGATTGCAGACATACAGACAACGGGACAGGTGAAATGAAAAATGAGGCTAAATAAAAGCTTGTTAAAACAACATGATGATGAGTGTGTGTGTGTGTGTGAATATGATCTTTTCTTTATCTTATATTTTAACGAGCTCTAGTAAACGTGATCATTGCCAGCGTAATTTCTTGCGTAATATTCATCTCCAGTGATAAGTACTTAGTGACTTGTAAGCTTCCAACAATCTCCTAGTTACCTGTTCAATCCAATTCAATTCTCAAATCCCCGCCATTTCCAGGTCCCCAACAGCCATAAAATGTATACAACATATATAAGGTAGGTATATAACCAGTATACGCGCAATCTCGCATGGGCGGTGAGCTGATACTATAAATCTGCCCTCTACACAGTGCAACTGTGCTCATTTACATACGCTATGTCACTGCAGTATACATATTATATATCTTGCGTTGTGTTGTTAATTTTCGTCGGTTTTTTGGGAGAAAAGTAATGGTGAGAATTTAGGTGCGATGCATTTTTGAGATGGCTATTTTTTATTTCTAGTGGAAATGCTAAATTTATATCACTAGCTGTTGCCCGCGACTCCGTTTGCGTAGACTCCGCATAGACGTATAAAAATAGTTTATGTCCTATTCTCAGACCTACTGAATATATACACAAAAAAAACATAAAAATCGGTCAAGCCGTTTCGGAGGAGTTTGGTCACAAACATTGTGACACGAGAATCCATATACTAATATTATAAATGCGAATGTGTGTGTGTTTGTATGTTTGTCCGTCTTTCACGTCGAAACGGAGCGACGAATCGATGTGATTTTTGGCATAGAGATAGTTTATGGGTCAAAGAGTGACATGGGCAACTTTTTATCCGGGAAAAATGCACGATTCCCGAGGGAACAGCGCGCGATGACCGAATTCCACACGTGCGAAGCCGCGGGCAAAAGCTAGTTTTATATAACTGGCAATCCTTTACTTCAAATAGCGATTCTACTCTATTGCCCGCGACTCCTTTCACGTAGAATTTGTTTATCGCTATCACACGGGCATTATCCAATAAACCTGGATAAAAACTATCCTATATCCTTCTCCGGGACTTACACTATCTGTATACCGAATTTCATCTTAATCGGTTCAGTGGTTTAGACGTGAAAAAATAAACAAACAAGCAAACATACAGACACAAACTTTCGTATTTATATCTAAGACTAGCCGGTACCCGCGACTCCATGCGCGTAGTATTAGGTCGCTATAGATTTACCCCCTTATTCATAAACGACAATCAAACCTATTTTAGTTAAATGCCGCTAAAGTTCGTTTGTCCTTATCTGTCACTTCGACATTTGTAATTGTTAGAAAGGGACAAAGCATTTGTTAGTTAACATAGGCTTGTTAAGTTTTATGAATAAGGGGGTTAAACTATCCTATGTCAAACTATCTGTAGGTACACCGAATTTCATCTAAATTGGTTCAGCGGTTTAGACAACTTATAGGTGTTGCGCCCGAAGAGTCCAAAAAAAACCAATTATATTTTAATTAAATTTAATACTTCATAAAAGTTTACAATTAATTATAAATTAATATCTAAGTACTGAATCAATCCGATGCAAGTGATTGAATGATTCCCGCGGTCCGAGTTCCCAGGCCGCGAGGTATGCTTCGTCAGCGCCTCGTGCATCGGGCGATGTGCGGCGGTGTCGTCACATGTTCTTTTGTCAGCATTATGCAATTCACAGTAGCGTTGCTAAGTTAGCTTTCTTCCTGTGACGATGCCTCATAACAGACGTGATGAAGTAACAAACAAACAAACATGCAAACAAACAAACAAACAGACTTACAAAGTTTCGCATTTATTATAGTGGGACTGATCCCAGTGGGATGGGATTTTAGGTGTTTTTTATGCAACTCTAATGAAGACCATGATGTATATTTTGGGAATAGGCTAGATGACTAACAAAAACTGTTTAGTGCGTCAGTTAAATAATCCCTACTATATCCCTACTAATATTATAAATGTGAAAGTAACTCTGTCTGTCTGTCTGTCTGTCTGTTACGCTTTCACGTCGAAACCACTGAACCGATTTTGATGAAATTTGGTATATAGGTAGTTTGAACCCCAAGGATCAACATAGGATACCTTTTATTCCGGTAGAGATAGCCACCGCGCGGTAACCTAGATCCGCGCAGACGAAGTCGCGGGCATAAGCTAGTTAAAAAATAATTAAGATTGGTTTTTTGGAATCTTTTTGTATTTTTTATTTCAATTCCAAATTTTTACTTTTACGGTCATCCCGTAAAACCTAAATTGAAAATACAAACTGAAATATAGATGCACAGAAAAAACAGAAAAATAAGACCATCACTGGGAATCGAACCCAGGTCCTCGGCAATCCGTACCAAAAAAATAATATCTGGGTGACCGAGCTGCTCGGGCAAAAACACGGTACCAATCGTTTTCCCAAAGATAAGACCAAGATAGATCGATTTTTCACCCCCTATAACCCCTCATCATCATCCCAGCCTATATACATCCCACTGCTGGGCACAGGCCTCCTCTCAGAACAAGAGGGCTTGGGCCGTAGTTCCCACGCGGGCCCAGTGCGGATTGGGAACTTCACACGCACCATTGAATTGCTTCGCAGGTTTGTGCAGGTTTCCTCACGATGTTTTCCTTCACCGCAAAGCTCGTGGTAAATTTCAAATGTAATTCCGCACATGAATTTCGAAAAACTCAGAGGTGCGAGCCGGGGTTTGAACCCACGACCCTCTGCTTGAGAGACGATAGGTCAAACCACTAGGCCACCACGGCTGTATATATATACCCCTACATACATACCAAATTTCATCGAAATCGTTGGAGCCGTGTCCGAGATCCCCGAAATATATATACATATATTTAAACAAGAACTGCTCGTTTAAAGGTTTAAGGGTTTACGTAAATAGATAGATAGATTGTACAAGTACTCGTATTTTTTCTTTTGTTTGACAAAAAAAAAAATACGAGGATACAGTGCTTAGAAGTTTCAAGTGAATAGAATAGAATGGAAATAATTTATTTGCAAGAATCCCATCATTGCCAAGAAGAATGCGCCGCAAGAAACTTGGCAGGAAGTCATTTTTTCAACATAAAATAATTACAAATAAAATACTTAAAAAGTACAGTATACAATTAAATAAAAAAAAAAAAATACAAAAAAAACATAATAATAATACAGGGATGTATGTCCCTTAGTTACAAAACTAAACACTAACTATTATCTACGTTCAGTGGAAGTGTCTGTAGACTGCTTCCACCGTCATAAATTAAAAAAAAAAAACCGAAATTGAAGTTTGATTATACCTATACCTTTGTCGATTTTGAATAATTTCCCCATATTTTTCCATAATCTAACTGTCGGACTAAATAGAATGATATATTTTAATCCAGTCGTCATCCCTATTCCATCTTTTTTTTAAATGACAGAACTTCAATTCAAATAGTTTTGAGCCTCAATCTTCACAAGACAGGTAAAAATAAAATATGATGAAATTTTTCCCTAATATGTTCTGCAGCGATAGGTACTGAACTTAACAGTTATAATGGTACAATGGGGTGTCGCGCGTCGTGGCGGCGGTACAAAGCCACCCTCGGAAAGCAGGAAGCGACAGTCTTGGGCTTTTGTACCCCACACGACGCGTCGCAGTGTACACTCGACGAAAGTATTTCGACAAAAAAATATTTAAGCAGTTATCTGTGGCCGTTTGTCTCGTGTGTCTCTTCTAAGTCGCTGCTTTTCTATTCCATAGGGAACCTTCCAGAGGACTTGCTTGGGATAATAATGTGATAGTTTCTCTTTGAAATTGGCTTCCACACGGTAAAGGCCGGTTTCCACCGCGAGAGAGAGAGAGAGAGCATCACACCACAACACGACAGAAAAATGTGAATGCGGCGTAAGCCATTAATGAGTCCACTCAGCTCGCGGTGTAAATTGGGCTTAATGCTGGAGAAAAGTATATTATAAACTAATGCCTCCGGCTTTGTCTCCGTGGAAAAGTAAAATAATAGATGGCTTGTTATTCCTGAGAATTTTGAAAATAAAACTTCAGTGCACCTCTGTTATTCTCACTATCTAAAACTAAAAATAATTAGTAAGTAAGTATAGGTAAGAAGAACAAACTGCATCAACTTTCTTGCTTTTAAAGCTAAAATATTATTGTAGACGCATTTTGTCCTTTATTCTCTTATTGAATTAAAAGTAACAACCATTTTCAAGGCGACTGTACAGCATTGTCAGATTTTGTCGAAATCGTTTTCAGTCCGCGAGAGGAAATTAATTTTATATATTATTGTATATTGCGCTTCGTCTTCAATTTTGATATTTATTTATCAAAAGGAAAATCATGAACGTCTGAACGATTTTCCGTACTATTTAAGTTCTTAGAAATCTAAAGATGGGATCTCAAATCCATATTAGAAGCCACAAGACCAAATTGTATAGCAACCTGAAAACTGTTGTTAATACTGTAACTTTAGCATTCCGCACGATGATAATGTTGAACTCACTTTTTAAGATCTTCATCACAACCATTTCACGCAATAAAGAGTTTGAGTTTTTTTTTATTTTATTCAACTGACTGGCAAACGAGCAAGTGGCTCTCCTGATGGTAAGAGATCACCACCGCCCATAAACATCTGCAACACCAGGGGTATTGCAGATGCGTTGCCAACCTAGAGGCCTAAGATGGGATACCTCAAGTGCCAGTAATTTCACCGGCTGTCTTACTCTCCACGCCGAAACACCACAGTGCAAGCACTGCTGCTTCACGGCAGGATTAGCGAGCAAGATGGTGGTAGCAAGCCGGGCGGATCTTGCACAAGGTCCTACCACCTACAAAAAGTTGAGTTAAGTTTGAATTAAGAGGTGAGTAATACATAGTGGAAAAATATTAGTAACCTTTAATTCAATAGGTGAGGTCTCATCTCACTGTTTAATTAGTTTCAATTACTAGTAATGATATTTTAAAAACTAATAACTACTGAATAGGTATACATGGTCAGCCTATAATAATTACTGAAGTGAAGAAGATACCTATGGGGAATTCCCCATAAGTCTTTCATCTTACGTCTTTATTCATGAGTTTCATGACTTAGTTATACATTTGAGTCGCTTAACTTCAAACTCAGGTAATTAAATAAAAGGGTAAAAAAATAGTTTTGTTACAAAAACCCTGCAATAACCCTGGTAATGCAGATGTTTATTGGCGGTGGTGATCTCTTACCATCAGGAGACCCACTTGCTCGTTTCCCATCCAGTGAAATAAAAAAAAATATGCAAATACACACTGAGTTCTTTCAAAGATAGATAAATTGCAATCGATTATATCAAATGAAGGTAAATCCAATGAACATTTTGATTTTTGTAAAGAATGGATGGTTTTAATGCTGAATTTGTTGAGCATGATCGCTTTATTTAATGCTTTAGCCATAAGAAAAAAATACTGCCTTGAAAGGCATTTGATAGGAACTTGTTTAAAAATTGATAGACCACTTATTCGGCTGATAGTACTAACTATCGCGCAAAATAACTTATATTTCTCAAAACTTATTTCGTCCTCTGGCTCACCAGTTAAAAGTGCAAACACTAGCCCAAACCAACAATAAGCTTGGGAGATCCTTGTGCTCACAAAATAACTTCTCCATACAAAATAACAGATAAATACAAATATTTGTGGAAGGAATCACATCTCTGTATCGCACGACAGCGACAGATTGTGCAAATATTGGGATTCGTGCCCGGCCGGTAAGTGTGTAAAGTGGTTAGGCTGTTCCTGAGGCTGGATTGTTTATGTAGGTTCGACTGACAGCTTTTCAATAGACAATACGATTCTGTTTTTGAAACTGCTTGTTTTAATAGTTCGCGAAAAGGATACTGGCCGTGTTACACAACATTAAAACAGTACGTACTCGTACATACAAAGATTTATACAGCGTGCTAGAAAATCAGATGCGGATACTTTGAGAATCGATTATTTGCATCGTTGTTAATTAGTTTAAATTAAATAAAAAAAAATACAGTTAATGTTAATGCAAGGATGATTATTTTAGGACGGAATGGTATTTTTGTATAAAACAAAAAAAATACCACACAATACTGAAATAATTTATAGATATTTTTTTTGACATTCATAAGTGCTTGTTTTAGCCTAAATTGAATAAAGATATTTTAACTTTGACTTTGACTTTGATATACCCTGAAAATATCCGCACCTAATTTTACCAGCACCTTATATACTATAGTAGTCTGCCGCTAAGAAATCAATCCTGACACCTGTCATCCTGGTACTAAATACGTATTTTTTTTTGTTTTTCGACGTGTTCAGTATGGAAGTGACAGGCGAATAGCGAAAAACATGCCACTAATTAATAAAATAATTCATAGACACTTCGGCAGCATTTGGAAGTAGTAGTGTACATTTACGAGATGAGAGCGAATTATTCACTATATTTTTACGAAGTTTATCTCCACGAATACTATATTTATTGTTAAAATTATGTCGACGTTTCGACCACATTACAGCGGCAGTCACGTCACGAGTTGACACATTGATGAATTCACGAGTATTGACTATACAATATATTTATATAGATTACCTAGCATACATCATCAGTCGGAAGACGTCCACTGCTGAACAAAGGCCTCCCCCCTTAGAACGCTACAATGAACGACAACTCGCCACTTGCATCCATTGGTTTACCGCAACTCTCATTTCACGTACCGTGAACTGCTTCAACTTTGCCCTCTGGCCACAACATTGCCTGATTCAATTTAGAGTCGATAACTAGCACCCTTCTAGGTTTTTAAACTTTTATTCTCCGTAATAATAATTCCCGTGTAGATAAAAGTTTAAAACCTATAAGAGTGCTAAGTTATCGACTCTAAATCGAATCAGGCAATGTTGGGGCCAGAAGGCAAAGTTGAAGCAGTTTACGGTATCTGTTCTTCGAGCGATGTGGCCCGCCCATTGCCACTTCAACTTGCATATTTTTCCAGCTATGTCGATGACTTTAGTTCTTCGACGAACATACTTACATTGTATTATATTCTGATAAAGTGAAATACAAACATTTTAAAGGCAGGTACGCATTTTTTAAATATAGCGATAGAACAAGTACGAACTGCGACCCAAACAAAGCCATATGTCCTCCTATTTCAATATTCAAAAGCCTATGACCTCTTTACCGTGTTGTATGTACTTACCCTAATGAATTACTATTCAGTCATCCCACCCTCTAATCCCTACTGCGCCTTACTTACCAACGACCCAAAATAGCCTAAGCATCTACAATATTATGGTCCATTTTACTACATCATTTTTGTGATCACCCTGTATAACACGACAAATTCAAGCATGCGTTCAAAGTAACCTTAACGTAATACGAATAAGATGCAAAACATACAGATTGTTTGTAAGACGGACAAGTAAAGTACTGTGTCAAAAAGCGCGCGTTACAAAGTTGGTGATGCGTTTGTTTTGGTTCTTAGGCGATGGTGTTAGGGTTGGGAATTGGGTTTTGGTGTGCTGAAGGGCCAGGGGTGAATGAACTGGTGGCCCACGTGGCTTGCAATTGCGCAGTTTTGAAGACCCCTGCAGTAGGTTATGGCGTATGAGGTAGGGTAATCGCACTTGTTGTTGGTATTTCAATTTTATTTTTTTATTGGTATGGAAAAGTTTTTTTTTATTATATTAAATATGTAGACAATTTGTAACAGGAAATTAAAATCAGCTTTACTAAAAAAAACTCATATTCTTAAATGTATTGTCATTTTTGTATTCGTATGCTACTTTATTTATCAGCTTACAAATATGCAACTTCATCCGTGCAAAATTTGTTTATCGCGGCTATGTAAACTATACATATTCTGAGATAAAAAGTATATTTTGTTCTTCTCAGGGTCTCAAACCGACACTTTTATTGAACAGTAGGTACGCCAACTCTTAATTAGCGGGTTTACAGGAGGAGCTCCTTTTAACCAAAGAAAAGGATAATTTCTTTATAAATCCCAGTGCGAATCGGGAATTTCACATAAACCATTGTATTTCTCCGCAAATGTGTACAGGTTTCTAAGTATACAATATTTTTCTTCACCGAAAAGCTAACGGTAAAATTAAAAATGCAGTTTTACAAATAAATCTGCAAAACTGAGAGGTGCCAAGGAGGTTTGTTAAGCCAAAGGTAAAATCACTAAGCTTTTAATACTATATTAGATGAATTACTATCTAATTTTCACATAGTTCCAATCTTATTCATGCAGACGATCCATTTTAATGCATCTAACGTCTCACTTTATAACGAATGGCTGGCGCTAGCAGCAAATTTGAACACGTGTCTTATTAAGCAGATCACATGAGACAATACGAGTAATAACTTTTGGCGTTCAAATCAAACCAATTTTAGTTTAAATGAACTGAGAACAATGCATAAGTCTAAGCTTGCTTTTAGCTCGGTATTTGGGGGTATACAATCATCATCATTAACATCAGCATGCGCCCAGTGCTGGGCATAGGCCCCACCCATAGCACTTATCAAACAACAACAAAACCATCTTAAGCACTCATCCAAACCTTGACTGCTGCCTTACCAAAGAAATTCACAAAAAAGTAAGTCTTAAGTTCATAAAATTGTGTCAATTCCAAAGCGTTTCCAACAGGCGCATTTACCCTAAAAGGGCGCGTATTTAGGTGACCCACTTGGTCCCTCCGACTGCAGGCTGCAATCACATCAGCCGCCTGCGGCGCGATCATGCGTAATACTTCTTAAGAGTACAGTCAGCAACAAAGATAATGAATACAGCCAAAGTTCAGGCATTAAAATCCTGTATATATATTTTTGGCACTTCAAATGTGTGTATATTTTTCTTGCTGACTGTACATTGAAAACCAAATAATGAATAAGGCAAAATCAGAAAACTGAATCGCGTACGATACAGAATGTTGTCGCTCAAGACTCGTCGGTTTTCTTCATTTTCCTAAAGATTCTAAATGAAAAAGACAACCGATCTTTTGTTTCGAGTTCCGAACGTCTTTAGCAAACTAGTTTAAGCGTACAAGGGTGGAATCTCCCCACGTTGCCATCCACACATCCATACATCTCCTAAAGAAAACATCGTGCAATTAATTGTGAAATAGTACATAATGCAGTTTCATTGCCTGTGATAAATAACATAATGTTAGAAAAAAAAATACAACCGAATTGATAACCTTTTCCTTTTTTTGAAGTCGGTTAAAAATTCAAGTTCGTCAAGCCCAAATCCAAATTATTTCAAAAGAAAATACCTAATGATTTTGAAACCAGATACCAGAAATAAATAAACCCTCAAATTAATTTAATATACGCTGAAATCATCTGTGATTGTGAACTATGTTCCAATGGCAATACGAATATTTAATAATATATCGAAGGGCATTTTTTTGCCCCAGAGTCAATTTAGAGTTTAGAATATTAGAAGTAAATACAATCGAAATTATTATTCTATCATGTCACTCTAATGTAATTTAATTTATTAATAAACAATATTTTATCTGTGTTGGAATTTTATCAACAAAAATTTAACTAACTTAGTTAGTTATGCACATTCGCACTATTTCAAAGACCAATTTTACAATTTCTATAGCAAGATAAACTATTTCATTTTATTGAAAAGTAAATTGTCAGTTTTCTCAGAAATTACCAACTTCACAAGATTGTTATAAGATAAACTTAATCTAATCTAAGTAAGCCAATTTGTTTTAAAATTAGACGGATCGCAAAAATCGTCTAATTTTAAAAGTTACACTTAAAATTAACATTATTACCGACAGAAGTGTACCCATGTCGTCCATTGTTCTTTTACAAAGTTAAGAGTCTGTTTTCACTTTCCAACCCTTGGCCCGTTTTGCATTTTTGGTGAACTTTACATAAAATAACAAAAATTATAACAAAAAATTGAACCGAATACAAAAAAACATGAATTTTTTTTACCAGTCTGAAGTCGGTCGGTGCCTCAGCACGAGCCAGCAGGTGTGGACCTATAGTCATCTACCTCACCGACGCACTTTATATTGGGCTTCAATCACTACTGCTGGCTCATGCTGAGGCACCGACCGACTACAGACTGGTAAAAAAATATTTTCATGGTTTTTTGTAGTCGGTTCAATTTTTTGTTATAATTTTTTTTTCACGGTTTTTAGTGTAGATAATCTAAGATACAATAGTTTAATATCAACTGCTCGTCACCTCTTACGAAAGATTGCTTTTTCCGATGCAGAGACGTTCATTATTGAGGAGTCCTGGTGCTTCACCACCCGTTTAACCATATGCATTACGAGGAGCATAAATTGCTTAGCAACTGTGTCAAAATAATTAAAATTTAATCCGTGAAATACTTGTTAAAGAGTAGTAACCCCGATGATCAACTTTGGTCTTCATCATCAGTTCCACTTCACCAAATGATGATTTTCAAGAGCAAATGCACGAGTTACTACTAAATATATCCAATTTACTATAGGTGTCCCTACAACATTTGAAGAGTTTCCTCGATTGCCTTAAGATCCAATCATCAGATCCTTATTTGGTGCTTATGGGACCTAATTGAAGACATTCCCAGACGAACGCAACAAAAATTTTCAAATCGGTTCATAAATGACGAAGTTCTGAGGTAACAAACATAAAAAAAACAACCGAATTGATAGCCTCCTTTTTTGAAGTCGGTTGAAAATAATTACTGAGATAATGACACAGTCTATTTTCATTTTAGTTTCAATTACACGCTCGTGTTGCTATAACAGAAGAAAAGTAGGTAGTGGAACCTAGTGAAGCATCTAAACACGCGGACGAAGACGTTAGGTCAATCAGCAATAAAATGCAGATTAATGGAACCCCGAAGGCTATTATATCGGGTTCCGTGGCAGTTCCAGGGGTCTGATCCTCGGGGACGGATATTAGTTACTAATTGGACCCCTTTCCACTTCTATTATGGGAATAATGGGGGTAGATTATGGGCATGCGAATTTGGGGTCCGCGCTGTGCTGTCCTGTCGTTTGGGTAGTTTCGGATGAAGCATAAATTAATAATTATTACCTTTAATGATGATTATGAGCGGCGAAGATATTCGTATTTGTAAGATGATTCGTGTTTGAGAATCGTAGTGGTTTATAAGTGAGATACAGGCAGGTCAGGCCAAAATAAATGTGTAGAAAATAAAATAGGTACACGCTTTTCAGACCTAATAAAAATGTAACGTTTTAAACATTCGTGATTTTGACTCATAGTCAAAATACCACAAACGGGACTTATCACGCTAAAACACATGAGTACCTAATATTTCCTCGACGTTTCAACCATATTACAGTGGCCGTGGTGTTGGTGTCCACCACCACGGGCACTGTAATAAAAATAATTAAAATGTTAAAAAAAAAGTATTAGTAAAATACCACTATACCATTAATATTAAAGATGCGAAAGTTTGTGTCTGTTTTTAGGGTTCCGTAGCCAAAATGGCAAAAACGGAACCCTTATAGTTTCGCCATGTCTGTCGGTCTGTCTGTCCGTCCGCGGCTTTGCTCAGGGACTATCAATGCTAAAAACTTACAAACTGTCGTATCTATAATATTAGTGGGATATCCAAGCGGATAGAAAGACAGACGGATAGACATGGCGAAACTATAAGGGTCCCTTGTAGGATCACAGAACCATAAAAAGATGCTTCCGGTTACTGATCAATCGATTGGAAACATAGTTATTGATTTTTCGATAGGATACCTATAATGCTTACATGTAAACTATCTTAACTTTCATGTCACCAAAATAAATAAAAATATATATTACACGAAATAGCTGTTGCCCGCGACTCCGTCCGCGTAGAATTTGTTTATCACTATCCTGTGGGAACTATGCAATTTTCCGGGATAAAACTATCCTATGTCAAACTATACGTGTTTTTTTTTATTCGACTGGATGGCAAACGAGAAAGTTGGTCTCCTGATGGTAAGAGATCACCACCGCCCATAAACATCTGCAAACCAGGGGAATTGCAGATGCGTTGCCAACCTAGAGGCCTAAGATGGGATACCTCTAGTGCCAGTAATTTCACCGGCTGTCTTACTCTCCACGCCGAAACACAACAGTGCAAGCACTGCTGCTTCACGGCAGGATTAGCGAGCAAGAATGTGTATACCGAATTTCATCTAAATCGGTTCAGCAGTTTACATGTGAAGAGGTAACAAACAAACAAACAGTCTTACAAACTTTTGCATTTATTAAGTAGGATTAGTGGGACATTTTTTTTTAAACAATAGTTGACTTCCGGGTTCCAGTAAATTCGTTCCATTTTTCTCGCTCCGTTTATCACAAAAAATACCATTTCAGCTTTTCATCATACATAAATTATAAACCTATATCATTGGATGGCTTTTTTTTTATCTTTTTTTGGTCTGACAACCCGAAAACGGATTGCTGGCGCGATGCTATCGGCCTTTTGAATGGGCTGTGTGATTTATCGCTCAGCGGTCAACTCATTATATTGCCAAGATATATAGGAGTTATCAAGCCTTTGGAAAACAGAAAATATTTTCGCGAAATCGCCAAGCTGCGAAAAGTGGCCTATGGCTTGTAGTCCGCGGTCTCAATCTACGTTTTCCGAGGAAGAAAAGTGAAAAATATAATCTCATCATAATAATATTAATATAAAATAATTTTGAGTGAAATTACACTCAAATAGTGCAAAACTCAGAGATGCGAACCCCAACTTTGAACCCACGATCTTGCAAATAATTGTACTAATAAAACTGAAGAGACTCCTGATTTATTTTGAATAGGATATTCTGCGTTCCTAATACTGCTTTAGTTTTAGTGAATCATGAATCACCACTTTGGTTTGACCAAAAGATCGTGGGTTCAAAGTTGGGGTTCGCATCTCTGAGTTTTTCACAACTCAAGTTTGTTAGCACTCGAAATTTAAGTATGACGAGCTTTGCGATGCTGTATAATATACAGGGTGGATTTCGACGAGGGACCTTTGCAGAGATATTGCATCGTTTGAGTGATACACAGTCGATTTATAATGTTTAGATACTTAAACAAAGTAAAAAAAAAATATATATATTTTTCACTTATTTTTAACTATGGTGATAACCCTATATTGCATTTGCACATAACGGCAAGATGGCTAGATTAAGGAATCGCCGTCGGGAAAACTCGGGATATTTCGTTTATTTCCGAGAGTTGTTGTCATCGTACTGATGTAAAAATGACACATAAAAGTCAAATAAATCAAATAAAATGCAAAAATACGAATATCAGTTACTTTATTACAATGTTTACATACGGTGTTCAAATGTTCCTCCGTGTCTAATAATACACGCTGCAGCCCGTGCCTGAGTATGTCGGTCGGTGCACATGCGATAATGTCTGCTCTTCACGATTTTTCCTACGAAGATTGTCGAAGGCAGCAATCAACCTTTGTTTCATTTCGTCCGCAGTATAGCATTCCGTTTAGTAAACCGCTTTCATCGCTCCAAATAATATGCCTGATAAAATCACGTTCTTCCACTGTTTTTTGCAATAGCCACCGGCAGTAAGCTTCACGGATAGGGCAGTCTCTAGGCAATAAAGCTTCAACCCTCTGTAAAATATATTACCATCTCAGAATAAATATAATTTTATTGTTAAGCTTGTTAAGCAATAAGCAACAATGACAATGTCAAAACCATAGAGCAGTAGTATATATATCATTCGTCCACATCCATAAAAGCTACGACATTTCTTCGATAAGCCGACGTGGTTTCGTGACGGTGCGGCCACTGCGCCTTGGTGCTCCTTGCAAAATGGCTGTAGGCAATGGGAGACAAGGTGTCTCAGCGCTGGCTTGTCGTGGAGTTCTCGCTGTACTCTGTGGACCCGATGATAATGGAACCATTTGGGCAACGCGGTCCATCACATTTGGGCTTACAATAGGTGGATCTTGAGTAGTCTGACAGGACGACCAAATTGATGGTTGAGTAAGTAGAGGTGTTGGGAGAGGTGATTCTGGCCGATTGGTAAGTGTAGTTGATGGTGACTGATGTCTGACAGGCGTGGAAAATGATAATGGATGAGGCGTAGGTGTGGATGAAGGAAAACGAAGGGTACGAGATGTCGACGGAAGTACTAGTGGATTTATATCAGGTGCTGACGAAGGTGACGCAGGAATATCGTTAACAGGTGAAGCTGGACTGATTGGGTCGGCTAGACGGGAACGCACGTGATCAGCATGATACCTCCTCTGCACACCGTCAGAAGTATTGACAGCGTATGAATATCTGTGTGTACGTCTTGCTATGGTAGCTGGTTCCCATCGGGATCCGTCTCGGGCGCGAACAAATACGCTGTCACCTGCTTTAAACTTTGGAGTTTGTTTTTCAGACTCAATGTTGGCTTGTATCTGTTTGTATTGTAGAGCTCTTTTCGGGTTAGGACGGGCGTTGTCCAGGGCACAGTGCAATCGACGTCCAAACATCATTTCACCTGGGCTTTTCCCGGTGATGCTGTGAGGTGTACACTGTACGGTAGGAAAATATAAATTTTTCTAGACGCCTTCTCAGGGTCATGTCATCGCTCGCACTTGATGACATTCTGGTTTTAAACGTCCTTACCAAGCGTTCTGCTAAACCATTAGTCCTCGGGTCATATGGAGATGATTTGATGTGTAGGATGCCCTTGTCCTTGCAATAATTTTGAAATTCTTGCGAAGTGAACTGTGTTCCGTTGTCAGATATCAAAAGTTGTGGGAAGCCAAAGGTTGTAAATATAGAATCTAGCTCTTCACATAGTTTGCTTGTGGTAATTTGGTTTCTGGGTTTAATTTCGATCCATTTTGAGAGTGCATCCGCTAGAATCAACCAATATTTGCCTTCAAACGGTCCCGCGAAATCAATGTGAAGTCTTTCCCATGGGTTGTCAGGAACGGACCAGGAGAATACAGGCAGTTCAGTGTTGTTTGGCCGGTTTTCTTGACATTTACGACAGTATTTAATATACTCCTCAATATCATCGTCAATTGATGGCCACCATACGTAAAAACGTGCAAGTGCTTTCATTGCGCAAGTTCCAGGGTGCCCTGTATGCAGATATTTCAAAGTAGCCTTCCTGAGTGTATTCGGTATAATTATTCGACCTTGCCACATCAAAATCTTATTTTCGATGGATAATTCGATGCGTTTCCGAGCATAAGGTTTTAAGATGTCTGCATAAGAATGTTCCCGCCAACCTGTCTTAATATTCTCCGCTATTTGTTTGAAAATCGGATCATTTCTTGACGCATTCCGTATTACTTCTTCTGTCAACGCTATATCTGAGACACTGTCATGTTGTTGTTGAGAAACTATTTTGTGTACTGTTAATTCTGCACGGGAAGGTCTCTCATCAGGGTTGGGCATCCGGGAAAGGTAGTCAGCCATAAAATTAAGGTGTCCTTTTGTGAAAACGATGTCATAGTCATAGCTACCAATGATCAAAGCCCACCGTATCAATCGATTATTAACAAGTTTCGGTAAATTGCGTTGCGGGCCTAAAAGGTGAATCAAGGGTTTGTGATCAGTGACTAGTGTGAATTTTGTGCCACGTAAGTATTGGTCAAACTTTTGGATGCCAAAAAATATTGCTAAAGCTTCTCGGTCAATAACTGAATATTTAGTTTCCGCTGATCTCAGTTTTCTTGATGCAAAAACTATCGGTTGAATTTGGTCATTTGCTTTATGAAACAATACGGCACCTCGTCGCCACTTCTGGCGGGTGCCAGTCAATGCATGCAGATCAGCACAGAAGCTGTGCAAGTGAGGTATGAATTTTTCATAAAAATTTACGAGGCCAAGAAATGATCGTAGTTCTTGAGCGTTAGTAGGCGGTGTCGCTTTTGTTATTGCTTCAATCTTGGAATTGGTCGGCCGTATTCCGTCCTTACTGATTGTGTGTCCCAGGTATTCGATATCTGTTTGGAAGAATGAACATTTTGTTAAATTGACTTTTAAGCCAGCTCGTTGTAGTTTGTCAAATACCATAACAAGTGTTTCGAGATGTTCGGTGTCATTCTTCCCTGTTAAGGCGATATCATCGAAATAAATCGCTACATTTGGTATACCACCGAGTAGTTCATCAAGGTAGTGTTGAAAAATCGAGGGCGCTGTTGATATTCCAAAAGGCATCCTATTGTATTGGTAATATCCTTTGTGAGTAGATATTGTTAGGTACTTTTTTGATTCTGGGGCGATCTCGAATTGTAAGTATGCATCTTTTAAGTCGATCTTCGAAAATTTATCACCGTTTGCAAGGTTTTGACGTAACTGGTCGAAAAGTGGGACTGGATGAGCGTGTGTTACCATCGCAGGGTTAATGGTGCTACGAAAATCACCACAAATTCTAATTTGGCCATTTGTTTTGACCACGTTGACAGTGGGGGTTGCCCATTCTAAAGCAGTTGTATTCGGATCAACTTTGGTAACTATTCCCTCGTTCACTAAACGCTCAAGTTCTCTTTCTATATTTTTGCGCCTAGAGAACTTAACGGGACGGGCAGGGATGTGTTTAGGTACAGTACCAGGTTTGATATGGATGTTAACGGCGTAATTTATAACTTTTCCTAGTTTGTTGTCAAAGAGAGGCGAAAAGTTGTTCAATACCTGTTTAAGTGTTCTGGTATCTCGTTGAGTAGGTTTAACCGAGTAGACAGGTTCCGGAAACGTCATGTCGAACATCTCGCTCCATTGAAGGCCAAAAAGCATGGGATTGGCGTCTTCCATGACTACAACGGGTAAAATTTTCTTTCTTCCAAGGACTTCAACTGTTACATCTGTAAGTCCCTTTGGTTTGAGTTTGAGATTTCCATAGGCACGTAGTTTTGGTGCCTTTGTTAAAGGAGGTGTTCCAATACGTTTCCAAAATTCTGTACTAATAATGGAGTATACTGATCCCGGATCCCAGTCCAATGTACAACTGACACCATTCAGTATGACATCAATGCGCTTGCTGTCCTTGTTCCTCTTACGTTCAATCTTGAAGACATCGTCACTATTGTATGAGTTCGTATCAGAAGATTCTGATAAATACTCGTCGCTGTCAGTGTTCCTAATTTTATGTAATTTGTTTTCGTTTTTGTTCGCTCGTTTCTTCCCTGACTTTGTGCTCGACAAATATGCTCGACCAGACTTGATGCAGCAATCTTCGAAATGTCCGAGTGTTTGACATTCCTTGCAAGTATGGTCTCTTGCCTTACAATCGTCCACCTTGTGTCTCTCATATGTACCGCATCGACGGCACTGATCTAGGCCAAGCCTGCGTGAAAACGTACTCTGTTGGTTGCGCTGTGTCATGTTGATTTTTGTTCTGACTTTGTTTGTGGCAGCTGGTAAGGCGACAAAATTGTCGCCCTCGGCAAGCTCTCTAGACTGAGCAACTGCAAAGAATTTGGCAAATGTAACTTCTACAGTTTTTCCATCGAAATGTTCCTGGAGGTCGGGCCATTTTTGTTTCAGGTCAACTTCTAGCTGCGGGTGGTTTATGCCGGTCGCAAATCGGTCACGCAGTAGACGCTCGAACACATCGTCCTTGTAGCCGCAGTCGTTGGCGAGTTTCTTGAGCCTGTTGGCGTAGTGTTCCATAGTCTCATTGCGATCTCTTACGCAATTCCAAAATTCAGTTAAAGCTTTAAATTTTGTTGTTTTGGTTCGATGTAAGTCGAGTAGTTTGGACTTTACATCATTGTATAAGCTATTTTCAAAGTCGGGAATGAGCGCTACTTTTAAATCGTGGAAGACTTCTGGAGTTAAACAAGAGAATAAAAGTTCTTTTCTGATGTCGTCTTCACATACGTCCCAGATATCGCATTTTTTTTCGAAAAATTCTAAAAAAAAATCTATTGACGTAGTAGCAGGGTTAAATGTATCACACTTGAAATTTTTAATAATTGCAAGTTTGTTACTGTTGTTGTTGGTGTTCGCCGAGCCGGTCGATTCCGTACCAGGTGTTGCTGGTGTAGGGGCCGCCGCTGTCGGTCGTTGTTGTAGCACGAGTTGTTTTAGAATATCTGCTATTTGTTGTTGTTGCTGTTGTTGTACTTGCAGAAATTCTTGGAACTGTTCCGTGTTCATTTTTTAATTATTTGAATTAATCCTCGTCGCCAATGAAATATATTACCATCTCAGAATAAATATAATTTTATTGTTAAGCTTGTTAAGCAATAAGCAACAATGACAATGTCAAAACCATAGAGCAGTAGTATATATATCACTCTGTATTTTGTAAGGGTGAAGGCGGGCACGTTTAAGAACTTTTAGTACTGCGGTATGACTTATTTAGAAATGTCGACCAGCTGATCTCGAACTTTTTCTTGGATTCCGCTCAAAATACCGCAGTATTCTTTCTTCAAGTCTAGCCGCAAGACGAATAACGGGTCCTCCACGTTGATCGTCCTGAGCTGTTCTTGGTACAACGGGCTGATTGTTGGCGACACGATCAAAAGCACGTAAAATTGTCCTACGACCTGTTGGGTGCGGTGGTGGATATGTTTCCCTGTAACGTCGTCAAGCTTCAGCCGCATGATAATTGCAGCTCGCGTATAACATGAGCAAATTTAAATATCCACGTGCATCTAACAAAGGCATTTTCATGTATAGGAAGCAGTATACACACTCTCATCTATGATAGGAAGCAAATGAAATGAACTTAAATGTCAATTGTAGCGGGGCGTCCTCGTGGAATGGAGTAGAAGAAAAGGGCAGGTTCCAGGGCAATAAAGCGTATAATCATCCAATACACACACGAGCATAAACACACCACATTTAGAGTTTAGGGTACAAAGAATATTATATAATATTAAACAGAAAACAGAGTTTAAGAAAAAGCGAGCGTCACACACGAAATTGTAAGCTTAGCGTCTAGCAGTTCTCGGAAGAAGAACATGGCGCGTCCCCAGAGACAAGATATCAGAGTGGGGAGAAAATAAATTCTTCTATTGGCTAAAACGCGCGGGCACGCGAACGGTTCGAGCGCGGCGAGAGCGGGCAACATAACCAACTTATACTCTTTGAACATAACCGTCGCTCGTGCAGTTCCTAGCTGAGCCGTCAGATGGCGCTACACAATTTCATTTCAAACATCATATTTATGATATGTTTATGATCGATTTTCAATCATGCAAAGAGTTTCGATAGTTGTAAAAAATGCATTGATTGAATTGCAATGAAGAGTCCTATGACAACCTATTACTACAACTTTAGTGCAATATCCGCCAAATATGTTAAGTATTAAATTTTTTGACGATAACCAAAATAAAATAAAAAACAAGGACAGCCTATTGTATGAATTGCTGATCAACCAGGGAACAATTTCAATTCATTCGAAAATAATTTGATGAAGCGAGTTAACGAACTAAAACCTTTTTATCAGTTTAGGTAGGTAAACAGAGACATTTTATTTATGATGAAAGAGGTTACTATCTTCTTTAATTGTTTATGACGATTGAGTACATTCGAGTGAATGTCAATGTCATGTCCATGTCATGTGAGTTATTTGTTGTGGTTAGAATTATTAATTAACTAAGAAATTACATAAATACTCCAGAGACAATCACCTCTGCAAATCCTGCAACGATTTTTTTAGCGTTGCACGCAGACCTAAGAATGGACAAATGGCAACACATTAACGTAATATCCTGACGTCTAAAGATTGTTTACAAGTAAGAACATTGACCCAGCCACCTGTTTAGGGTTGGCACAAAGTAGTTTTTGGTATGAATGTTTAAAAGGCTATAACTTGAAAACGGTAACATATATTTCCATAGTTTCTATGGGGGAAATATAGTGCTAAGGTTGAACTATCTGCCAGTTCCGCAAAGGTCCCTCGTCGAAATCCACCCTGTATATATATATTTTTTTTTTTTTTTTTTTTTTTTATATTTGACTGGATGGCAAACGAGCAAGTGGGTCTCCTGATGGTAAGAGATCACCACCGCCCATAAACATCTGCAACACCAGGGGTATTGCAGATGCGTTGCCAACCTAGAGGCCTAAGATGGGATACCTCAAGTGCCAGTTATTTCACCGGCTGTCTTACTTTCCACGCCGAAACACAACAGTGCAAGCACTGCTGCTTCACGGCAGGATTAGCGAGCAAGATGGTGGTAGCAATCCGGGCGGACCTTGCACAAGGTCCTACCACCTGCAAAACTGCAATTTTTTAACTTACGTAATTACCTATGCCTAGATAGATGATGATGACGATTGTATGCGTAATTTTTATGTCACAACGAAACTATTTCGTCTATTCGAGTTAATCATTAATTATGATAAATTACTATTTAACTTTCGATCATTTTCATGTCCATCTATTTACCAACTTTTTGCGTCAAGACCAACCTGAAATTCACTAATCGTCAGAGCCTTAAAAAACCCTTATAATTACGCTTCATCTCCCCCGTCCGGCAGAGTTACACACGTATAGCCACCCCCCCACAGACAAGGGTAGGAAGGGGGTCGTTAAATTATATCGCTTCATTTGACAGCATTGATCCCGGCAGGCGGAGACGGAGGGCGTTACTAGACACGCGCTCAGGTAGAAAACACCTTATGTACAAAAATGCCTTTTATTTTCATAAGCAGGACGATGTGCTAGGCTTTATTCGCGGCATCGCTTGCGTAAAACTGTCTGTTATGTCAGGAAGCCGAATTAGAATTCCAGTGTTAATAATTTCTCATGGGAATTGACTTCTTTCAAAGTCAAAGTCAAAATATCTTTATTCAATTTAGGCTATAACAAACACTTATAAAGCCGTGGTGGCCTAGTGGTTTGACCTATCGCCTCTCAAGCAGAGGTTCGTGGGTTCAAACCCCGGCTCGCACCTCTGAGTTTTTCAAAATTCATGTGCGGAATTACATTTGAAATTTACCACGAGCTTTGCGGTGAAGGAAAACATCGTGAGGAAACCTGCACAAACCTGCGAAGCAATTCAATGGTGCGTGTGAAGTTCCCAATCCGCACTGGGCCCGCGTGGGAACTACGGCCCAAGCCCTCTTGTTCTGAGAGGAGGCCCGTGCCTAGCAGTGGGACGTATATAGGCTGGGATGATGAAGCACTTATGAATGTCAAAAAAGCTGGCACCGGTTCGGAAAAACCTCTGTTGAGAAGAATCCGGCAAGAAACTCAACGAGGTTTATAATTAATTATTAATTAATTTATTATTATAATTAATGCTGTAGTTTTTTTTTATTTGATATGAAATGATATTTTTATTCCAGGCGCAAGTCCAAGTACGCAACAATTATATTATAATTATTAACAAATAAATAAATCTTAAGTTTAAATAGCAAATTAGAAGCGCTATGTTCATTTTAGACGTATTTCTAAAGTATTCTTAAGCTTTTAGTTGTTACGATTTTTTTTAATAGCATACTTATATGGTGTCCCACTGACTGGGCAAAGGTCACCCCTTTCTCCTTCTACTGGTCCCTGGCTTAGGCAAAATGTCGCCAGTCCGGCTGGAATTGCTCCAAATTGTCCCATCACCTCTTTTAAGGTCTAATTCTGCTCCAGTGCCCGTCGCATGGAACCCAATCAGCGGTGACTTTGGCCCAGTGATCCGGATGCATCTGGCAGACTTGTCCTGCCCAGTTCCATTTGAGTTTGAATATCTTCGTCTCCACATCGAAAATTTGAATTTTGGAGCACAGTTCAGTATTAATAATTCTATCAGTTTTTTATTTTCTGGTTCCAAGCGACTTTTATTTTTAAAGGACTTGTTTAACTAATTCAGCAGACAGAATAATAAATGTATTAAAACAAGAAAAATACAGATTAAGTTTTTGTTGAGAGAAAAGGTGTGTTTTAGGAACAAGGAAATTCTTTGTTGGTACACTCGGGCACTGTTTACTAATTAATGTTGCCTGCATGGCGGCCTGTAGTGTTGCCATGCTTTGTGAGACAAATATTAAAACTTAACAAACTTTATTATAAAGAGGTACCTAATGTTTGTTTGTAAACTGCAATCAGTGAACAGATTCCTTCTCAAAATTGTTTCGCGTAATGAGGAAAGCCAAACTATCTGTGATTAACTTATTAGGGTACCTAACAAAAAACTGTGGGACCGTGGATTCATTATGTTCTAGCACCTCTGATTTTTTCTGTGTACATGAGTGAAATCGTCGATGATACTACAATACCGCGTAACTAGCATTTTCCATAAGTTACAATTTCCACTGTACTAACAGTTCTGACAGTGAAAATTATACCTTATGGAAAATGCTAGTCAAGCCGAGTATAGACTTGCAAGAAAAATAGTGCAAGTTGCTTTACATTGCGAGGCCGTAAAGCCAACGAGTTTGTAGTGGTCAATCGAGCGCCGCAGTGTAATGCAACTTGCATGATTTTACGCGGCTTTACGCGGTATTGCAGTATCGTCGATGCAATTACGTTTGAAATTTACCACGAGCTTTACAGTGTAGCAAAACATTGGGAAACCTGCACAAAAATGCGAAGTATTCTCAATCTGCACTGAGCTCGCGTGGGAGCTACGGATCAAGTCCTATGATTCTGTCAGGTCTGTGCCCAGCAGTAGAACGTAGGTAGGTTGGGTTGATTATGATAATTTTCTTTATATACATTTGACGATCCTTTTGTGAATTTGTTTTAAATACCTGACATATGTTTATAATGTTTTTTTTAAGGTTATACTTAAATATTAATATAATATCTGTATCTATGAGAAGAGAGAGAGAGAGTAAGTAGTGAGCGCGCAATATGCGCTGCTACCACGCGTGCCGCGATAGTTCTCATGGACGTTAGTCTTTTTAACCCTCGACCCAAAAATATATAGGATAGTGTTCGCAAACGGATGACCGATTTCGATGTAGCATTTTGATATCGATTTCGTTGGTTCGGATAAGTGTTTGAACTTTGAATTTGATTTGGTACCCTTTACTTTCGCGATGTCTGTCTGTCTGGCTGTCCGTCCGTCCGCGGCTTTGCTCAGGGACTATCAATGCTAGAAAGCTGTAATTTTGCACGGATATATACGTAAACAATGCCGACAAAATGGTACAATAAAAAAAAATTTTTTTACGGTGACCCATGGACGTAAAGTGGGGGTGATTATTTTTTCTCATGTAACCCTGTAGTGTGGGGTATCGTTGGATAGGTCTTTTAGAACCATCAGTTTGTTATAGGGTTTGCTAAGACGACTTTTTCTATTCATTGTTTTTTTTTGCGAAATATTCAACTTTAAAGTGCAAATTTTCATTAAAATCGAGCGTCCCCCCCTCTAAAATCTAAACCGGGGGTGAAAAATTTGAAAAAATCAGGATGGTAGTAAGTATATCAAACTTTTAAGGAAAACTATAATGGCTAAATTTGCTTGAGAATTATTAGTAGTTTTACTCTTAAATGCAAGGTATAAAACATACCTAAACTTGTACTTACGGAACCCTATTTTGGGCATGTCCGATACGCTCTTGGCCGGTTTTTTTAGAGTTAGGATAGGTTATTGGTTACCATTTTCGTAAAATTACCTAATCCAATATCTGCCGAGTGACCACATCAGACCGCGAGTCTTCTCGCTCGTAAACTATAAAGTTGCATAGCTCATAAAAATAAAATCGCCACTTCATACAAAATTGACTAGCCAAGCCACTGGATGTAGGGAAAATATGTAGATTTAATAAAAATCTCGGCAAGGCCGATAAAGGCATTACAGACGGTATTTTATTCAGCTTTTTTACCAGTCTGGAATTTATGAAGTCTCTACGGTTTTTTTATCTATATAAAAATACTAGATTAAAAAATCTTGCGATGAATTCTCTGCGTTTTAAACTCCATGGTTGCCGGGCAGGCAAAATATAATTACGGAGTAAAATTTATAAGATAAAATTGGATTTAATATTGGAATATTGCAACATGTTTTTGGTAAAACATCGTCAGTTTTATTATCCATCGTTGATTCTATTTTATGAAAGGAGTATAAAATATAAAACTTTTGTGTTTCTTTATGAAAAAGCTCAACTGAACATTGGTTGCATCTTAAATATTTACTATCCAGATTCGGAAACAAGGTTTTACCAATATCTAAAGCTAAGCGATTTACTTAATTATAAATCATTCTAAAGCCGTGGTTCACGGTGGATGAAGGCCTCTTTCCACCGAAGCAACTAGAGATCAATGGGAGGCCTATGACATCCTAATACCTACGGCTGATATGTTTTTAAAAGTATTAATCGAAATACAATATAGGTAACATTATAATTTTTAGTTTGAATTTGTTTTAACTGAAAATTTTATCGGTCTCACTGTATTTTATTGTGTAATTTTGTATGATGACCAGATGGTCCCAAAGGAAGACTAGCGCCGCTCGCAAGACCGGAAGATTGCTGATTTGGGACCATTACGTGACATGCATAAAACTATACTTTATATTTTTCTTTATTATTATTTTTTATCCATTGTTCTTTATGTTTGTCACGAATAAAATAACTTTATGTTTTCTTTCTTTCTTTATTTCTAATAAGATGAGATAACAGAACCTCTATGAACTTTAAAGTTAAAGTTATTAGATTTTTTCCTTCCAAAGCAAAAAAATATACAGCTTTCTAGAGTTGTTCATTATTTGTTCTTGGTCCAATATGTCGTACGCTCAACAATGAAATGGAAATAAAAAATAAACTATCCTAATTATTCATCAACCCATGGCCACACTACTTACTGCCACTCCTTTTATTCGTAACGGCTTGATGCATTTCGGATTGGAATTAAATCTCGCCCCCCCTCCAGTCAGGGGGTACTGTTTTATTATTAAGTGGGGACAGGATACAGGGTGTGGGAGAACTAGGGTTAAAAATAAAGGGATATACTTGGAGGTTACCTAAGTGGATCTGAATAGTTTCAATTTCTCTAATCTATGCTTGCCTGGTCAGCCACGAAATATGTCAGGACAGTGAAAAATTACCACTAATATTTAACTTTAAACTAATATAAAACTTTATGTGGACTTTTTTTCTATAACCTATATACAGGATGTTTGGCAGTCGTATGTTTTAAGGAATGATAGTTACGGTAATTCTGAACATTTTGACCACATTTACTATTATGTTAAATTTCACTGTTTTTGAGATACTTATCGTTATTTTTTTTTAATTCACTCCCTTTGCAAGATTTTTTTATTTAACAGCCTGTATAGCCTGTATTGAGTTAATTTTTAGTGTTTTGCCGTTGCAATAAGTATCTTGGTTCTCCAAAATAAATTTAAATAATTGCCCGCTACTGCTAGACTGATGAAAAAAACCTGTTTAGACATGACAATAAAAAAAAAAGTAATTTTGTAACTTTACGGTTTACGCGTACAAATTGCTTAATAAACTTCTTTGATTAACGGGCTTTCTAATAATATGCCATTTACAAAAAGAAAACTTAAAAATTAAATAAAAATTTAATGGATATTTCCAAAAAAAAGGGGCCTCGTTTACATACGACAAAAAAAAACTGCATAATAGTAAATGTGGTCAAAAATGTTCAGAATGACCCTACCTATCATCCCCTGAAACCCCTACACCCGACTGCCAAACATCCTGTACATAGTGTCCCAGGGCTGGGCTTGCTGGGCGAGTCCTTTGCGACATGTCCAAATCGGCCCAATTCGTCCAAATTGTTAATCATACTGGGTGCCAGAAGGAGAGTTATGTTAAATGATATTATAACGGATAACTCACGTCTTAAACCGAGTTTAGCTCGATATGTTTCGGGCTATTTCGTAGCCCTTCTTCTCAGGAGCACGCGACTCGGCGGCTGCCGCAACACGCGCACACATTTTAGTTGTATATATTATTTATGGGGGGCTCCCATACAACAGACATGATTTTTTTTGCCGTTTTTTTGCTAATATCTAATGTTGTATAGATAATGGTACGGAACCCTTCGTGCGCGAGTCCGACTCGCATTTGGCCGATTTTTGTTATTACTGTCAAATGTAGGGTTGCACACAGCCCTAACAACATCCCTCTGTAAAGGCACGTGCACACCACCCGTTGACGCAGCACGAGTATTCAATTCAACACTGTTTTCCAACGCTGGGGTACCGACCAACCACTATCCTGGTTAAAATTCAGCCACCAGCAACCACAGCAACCGCCAAGTCGCGTTGCTCCTATTGTCGTTCCAATCGTTTATTTAACTTTTGACAGATGCGTTACTGATTCGATTTCTTTTAACAATCGATTTTATCCATGAAGAAGTTTTAATCGATTTAACACATTCATATTTTATTTTTGCTCAACATTTTGCATTGTTTTATAAACATTCACAGGTGTTTAAATTACTTTATCTTACATATTAAAATAAACCATTTATGTTAAGTTAATATGTATATCTCTTCCGACGGTAATTTAGTAATTTTGTCAATTATGAAGCGGCAAAACTGGACGCGGCAGCGACGCCAGTTTGTTGTCACTCACAACGAGACGCCCGTGGTAGGTATAATTAAAAATAGTATTACAGTGCCTATTTTAGTTGTTTTAACTTTTTAATCCCTAAAGGCATATTAATGTATTTATTATTTTTAAATGATTTTGATATAAAGTATAATCACAATAATTTTAAATGTATGTTTTATTTATAAAATCGATTTACTTCAAAACGGTTTTTATAGTCTATGGTCATTCATTACGAATGGGAAATCACTAAGTGGGCGGTACCTGTCCATGAAGTACGGTATTCTCTGTAGTACCTACATTGTACCGAAAATTATTGTAAAACTTCACGTGCGTGATCTGTCAAAAGTTAAATAAACGATTGGAACGACAATAGAGGAATTAGCCCGAAATATGTCGAGCTAAACTCGATTTAAGACGTGAGTTATCCGGGTTTATTTATATGAGTATCTACGGTAGTTTCATGAACCAAGTCGTCATAAAATGCATACGTAAGACGGATATTAGTAAGTTTATTAATAGCGGTAAGCGCAGGTGTAGCGCCAGTAACTTAAGAATAATCTCTCTTAAGGACTAGAATCGAAATAAACACGTTAAGAACCACGTAAGCAATGCACTAAGCAAAAGCCCTTTCTATATTAACATAGAGTTCATTTCACCATAATCCAAGAAAGTAAGATAAAAAGCTGTAAGAACAAGAATCGAAATAAACATTATCCAAAACCACCATAATTTTGCGCCCTTAAAACCCTTTACGTCTTGTCAATAAAGATAATTTTTCCTTACTATGTTGGCAGCAACGTAAGTAAAAACACGCAAAAACAAACGATAGCGGAAAGTAACTAGTGCGACCATAAATTATGTGGGACGGTAATGGGAACAATAAAAAGGTTGTCCGTTAGTTTAATTTATATATAGTCGTAATCTACGGATTCGAAAGCAAATGTGAATTATGGCGCAGGTTTATTTTACGGGAGGAAGGTTTGTTTTGCAGTTTTTTTTTGTTTTTGGATCTTTAAGTGAGGTTATAATTATCTAGTAAGAGTTTGTAATATTTCACTTTTTTTAAGAGGAAGTGTTCATTAATCACCGATTTTTAAATTGCATCAGCTGAAATACCGCTTAGAAGGTATTTGAAGTAATGTTGCAAAAATACAACTCTAATCCAATTTCCGATCAGTTGGCAAATTTTTGCTTATGACATCAACATATCTATGTAAGTTATGGTGAATGGGAAGACGACATTTTAGCTTTCGTTTAGCTTATAAACAGTGTGTTTGTTTAAATAGAAACTGGATTTCTCTTAAACATGAAATTGAAGCTGTAATTTTCCGCTACACACACAAACATCACGCCTGTATTCCCAAATGGGGCAGGCAGAGCACACGAAACGTTACTGCTTCGGAGCCACTTTTAGCAATTTTAGATTTTAAGTTTGACAAAAACGGTACAATAGTGACAGGTTGCTAGCTTGTCGCTCATTTTTTACTAATTTTGTAATATTTAAAATTTAACACAACTTTTATTATAAAAAAAATTAAAAAAAACAATTAAATAAAAAAACCTTACCTTTCTTTCTTTGAACGTTGTATCACTTTTGAAATAACTTCAACTCATCGATCTTTATACAATGTATTTACCATCCTCTAAATCCCATTTCCACAGAAAAAAACATTCATAACCTTTTAAACAGCACTCAAGGCGACTGAAAGTGCAGCATAACTCATCTTTTGTCTTATATTGCAAAAATGTGTCTAGCTGCGTTGCACCGCGTCTTGGGGCGTTGCAGTCGACAGCCCGTCCAAACTTCGCGCAAGTATGAGCTAACCTTTATCCCGAGACAACAAACGAATCATTGTTACCCTACACTTTCACCAACAACGCTTTACATTGCGCGTTTTATTCAAGAGTTTTAAAAATAGTTAGCGGCGAAGGAGTAGTGGATGATGGAATGGGAAGTGTTCGTAAAACTTTCGGCGCTTTTTAGTGTAGGTCTATTTGCAGGTTTTGTAATAAATTGCCAAGTTCAGTCACTGTTAATATAATATGCCACCTCTGTTAACATGCGGTAGTCAAATATTGGTGTACGTTAGTTTGGAACTTGGGCACTCATTAACGTTTCACGCTGTTTGGACGCGACGTGTCCAGAAGTTCACCTTTATGATAAAGTTTGTGACGTCAATAGGTAAACTGCTTGAGATGCAAACATTGCCTGGCGCTAAGCAGCAGTGCTTGCCGGTATTGAAAGTAAGACAGCCAGTGACATTACAGGCACGTGAGTTCCATTTTGGTTCTGAAGTGAAGCACATCTGTAAACCTTTGATGTTGCAGGTGTTCATTTATCATCAAGTAACTAATGGCTCGTTTGCCACCCTATTTCGTTAAAAATAACATCCAGAAGTTTCCTTTTTGTTTTATTTTGTCCTTTTGTTGTCTTTTTGTCTGTGAAAATTTGTTTATTGCTATCCAATGCGAACTAGGCATATACTTACGTACTTATAATATATATAAGCATAGATAGAGTTACTATTGCATTTCTAATATCTAGCGTCAGTGCAGACGAATTAATTTAATATCTAATTTGACAAATTTGTCATAGCCAATTGACCTTATAACGCTATAGCTATATAGAACTGGACAAACATCCATACTTCCATACTAATATTATAAATGCGAAAGTGTGTTTGTTTGTATGTTTGTGTGTATGTTTGTCCGTCTTTCACGTCAAAACGGAGCCACGGATCGACGTAATTTTTGGCATAGAGATAGTTTATGGGCCAGAGAGTGACATTGGAAAAATGCATAGTTCCCGAAGGAAGAGCGCGCGATAACCGAAATCCACGCGGGCGGAGCCGCGGGCAAAAGCTAGTATGAAATATAACCCTAGTTTTAGGTACCATCGAAGTACGGAAATTTCAAAATGATGATGTTGATGATGATGTCTATACCTTACCACGCTCTTGTATTTCTATTAGTAAAGAACAAGGCAAAGAAATAGGCACTAAAGTAACAGGCCTTATAATAAATTCACGTGTACTCTTGAATCACACCATCCTCCGTACCAACTTACTTATGCATTTCTTCAAACACTCACCCTAACACAATAAAGTAGAAAATGGCGTAACTTAGCGGTATGGGATATTTGTGCTAAAGGTTTTCTCATGCAGTAATGAGCCATCGTCTGAAGAAAATATTAAGGTTGGAATTGGGTTGTATGAGAGTATGTATGACGTTTGTATTCTTGTATTATGCAATATGAATGTGATTGAGGCCCGTATGGTCAATCATCTGTTGGTAACAGCTTTGGTGATGTAAGGGCTATTGCACACCGCGTTTTGTAAACGCGCCGTCGTCGCGCGTTTGTGTCGGTACAAACGTGATACGCAAGAAAATCGCGCTACAAACGAACAGTTTTAATGCGTTGTATTAGGTTTGTTCATTGAAATAATGCAAATGTCTTTTATCTGCGTTTGGACAAAAAAAACTGTAGATTAAAAATATACAACCTTTCGACCTACGATTCTGTAACAGTCGAAAAAAATATCATAGAGCGTTTCTTAGCGCTTTCGTTTCGACTACCAATACGACAAAACATTTACATTATACAGATTAACGTCATTTTAACGTCCTCTATAAAAAAATCCGCATTTTGGGTCGGGATTTTCAGTCTATGGACTTAATTAGTTTCGGACGTAACTCGTTCTACGAACGTAGCGGCGTAGGCTTTTGCTACGAGGGACTGCCTAATTCGTAGACGTGCTACGCTTCTACTATCTTGGCATAAGGCACTTGTCCCACCGCCGACGATGAGCGAGAAACGAGTAGAGCGAGTAACTAGAAACGAGTGGGCGAGCAGCGAGAAGCGAGTGTAGTTTTGTCGCTCGGCTGTAAGCGAGTGTTCGCGTGCGACGGGCGATTACTCGCTCCACTCGACTCGCTCGTGCGGGGCGGCCGCCAAGCTGACATTGCTGAGATAGCTCAGCAAGTTTTATAGCTCTTGTCGCTGCGACAAAAGATGTAAGAGCGAGTTCTCGCCGACAGTGTGAACAGCCAGCGATCAACTATTAATATATGTGTCTCTTTTACTCACACAGGATCTTATATCTTTTGTTCGTTTCTTGAGCGAGAAAATAGTCGATAGCCAATCGTTTCCTCGCTGGCGGTGAGACGAGTACCTTAGTCAGTCAATCAGAATCAAAATTAAAACATGTATTCTGTAAGTACACCGAAAAGGGCTGTTTTACATGTAAATTTTTACACAACCAGTGCTTTCGGAAATAAAATTCCATCATTGTCAAGAAGCATGCGCCGCAAGAAACTTGGCAGAAAGTCATTTTTAAAAACAAAATATTAAATAACAATTATCTTTACTACGAAAGCTAACAAAGTAAATTAAAGTACTTAAAAAATATGTTTTTTTTATACGAATATGTATGCGATCCCTTAAGTAGGTAAGCACCTAAATAAGTAAATAAGTCTAAACAATCTTAACTAGGATAATCTATGTTCAGTACTGTAAAATGCTTCTACCGTCAAAAAAAAAATTAATTGGAGATACACAAAGACTAGTCAGGAATTTTCTAAAAATAAAAACATGTAAAACTCAAACGAATAGCCTCCGAAACCCCCAAAACATACCTATTACTATGAAATATACTTTGAAACCCCACAATTACACTTCCATTGAAATTGACAAATACAGATGGATTGACAAAACTACTCCCGCGAATAAATAACGCCCCTCTTTCAATGGGGAATGACAAGTATGTGTATAGTTATAATGGGGAGGGGGGGGTGCACTGTTGGGTTTTCTGTCTGGCCATGGGGCTCAAAAAAGAACGAACATAAATTATACGACGTTTAATTTTATAAGGTGTAAATTATATTATTATATGTAAGTATTATTATACGCAATTCAATGGTATAGATGTGGCAGTACGTATATAGGCTATGATATGTAAGTATAAGACCGTACATAAGTGGCGGGGTAGTACTACTAATATTATTCCCTGGTTGACCGAGCAGAGCTCGAACTCAAACTCAAAACACGCATTTTCCCCGAGATGAGACCAAGCATAAATTATTCATCCCCAAAACGCGTTATTATTTAGTTACGTTAATGTATAAATATACTGTTCTATGAGAAACATATAAAAAAAAATTGCTTATGTGTTTACTAACACTATTCTAATTTTCATGCCATCGTCCAACGGTGAAGAAGTAACAAACATACATATCACACACGCACACAAAACACACATACCTACACATGCACACACACACCCAAACTTTCGCCTTTGTCGCTGTTTGTACACGACTCTATTGTTAACGGCGTAGAAGCGAGTTCAGATATTTTTGATACAATTTTTGCTAAGTGTATGAACTGGACTGTACCTTATATTAGTGGGATGTACAAAACATAGTTGTCGCCACAGACAAAGAGGTTTTTTTTAAATAATTTTGTGCCGTATTTCAAAAATCAACGCCCAGTTTCTTGAACCCCATAACCACCATAGGCTTTACAAAAGCCACTGTGCGTTAAAGGAAAAATTGCGCTTTTCCCATGATTTGTGAATTGAATTATTACGCGCCGGACGATTTGCTCTCAAAGCTCGCTATCGCCCATTATTGTGAGCGTTTTCGCTCAATTTTCTTATTTTGACGTTTCCGTCATATATCTCGGCGATTCATGAAAGTTTTCAATGGATGTATTCGAGAGTATATGATTTGGAAATGCTATGGTGCGATACGATTGGTATGACATGTATGGGAGAAGAATCGCCGCTTATTCAGTCCTGTAACATAAGTAAAAAAGTAGTAAAACGTATAAAAAAGAAAACTGGCCAAGAGCGTGTCGGACACGCCCGAAATAGGGTTCGGTAGCTATTACAAAAAAAATCAGTAATATTTTTCTAAGGATTTCGTATTTTGTACGGAATATTCCAAGTTTAGGTATACTTTATACCTTAGGCTGCCATTTACTCTTAAACTACTAATAATTAATTCAATACTAGTGATCACTTTACGTCTATGGGAGGTACTCTAAAAAAAATTTTTTTTGTATTTTTTATTGTACCATTTGGTCGGCATAGTTTATATATTATTATATTCCTGCAAAATTACAGCTTTCTAGCATTGATAGTCCCTGAGCAAAACCGCGGACGGACGGACAGACAGACAGACATGGCGAAACTATAAGGGTTTTTGCCATTTTGGCTACGGAAGCCTAAAAAGTACATATATATATATATATAACAAAAAAATCAACTTCATATACTTAAATGCACAAAAAAGTAAAAAAAAATCACACTCCATATTTCATAGCAAATCCATGCCTTGTTTGTAGTTTCCAATCCACACTAGGCTGGCGTGGGAACTTACAGCTCAAACTTTTCCAGTCTTAAAGAAGACCTGTGTCCAGTACTTAATGGAATGCGTATTACAGAGTTAAGATTTTTAAAATTAATAAAATTACGTAATAGCCTGCAACGTAATTAAGCGATAAGGTCGCCTATTGCTTACCTTGTTATTTTCTCTGTGTACCTGTTTTCTGTATCGCTTACTATTTCTGGTGTACAATAAAGAGTAATTGTATTGTATTGTATTGTAATTATTTTACACAAAGCACCAAAATCTGAAAATTAATAGTGCACGTCGATGGCGAATTTAAATGCAAAATTTATTAACATATTTGTGAGAGGTCGGAATCTCAATTAAAATTGAACTGACTGTTTCGAATTCCCGCCAGTGTTGCCAAAGTGAATAAATAATAATAGGGTATTAAACAAACCACAGACTTGCACAGAAATGAGGCAACATTTTCATAGAACGTTTACGGATTTAATAAAAATATTTTACGTAGCAATCGACCTCTTTGGTAGCTTAAATTACATGACCTATGGTTTGGGACGGGTTGATGTTTTAGTTGTGAGATACAAAGGGGATGAAAAAGCGTCATATATCAATTAAACCTATCAATCGTACGAGCCTATCAATCTCTCAAAGGGCCGGCAACGCACCTGTGATACCCCTCGTATTGGCAGGTGTCCATGGGCGGCGGTGATTGCTTCCATCATGACCCGCATGCTCGTTTGCGCCTTCTTATATACTTCTTCTTCTTTGCTCCATCCCACTCTAAGTGGGTCGGCTCTCCTAATCTTGAGGCACCAGGTTGTCGGGTCGGGTAAATTGTTTTTTCTCAAACATGACATGAAATATTGACGTTGTGCTACAAATAATAGGCCGAGAAGTATCGCGCTGCAGGCGCTGTGACTCGAAGCCTGCGCGCGGTCACTCTAGCGGCCTGCAAAGAGATTTCATACAACCTTGCAGGCCGCTGGCCGGCATTGCGACCGTCTTTTGTTCCAACGCGCGCCCTGCGACACGCACGCGGCCCACGCCCAGCACCACCGCCCGCAGCCACCCGCCGCCCGCCAGCAGCCAGCGCGACACGCGCGTACACAACAGGGCGACCAGACTAGCGTCCCGCCAGCTTTATTTCTTGTTTTTTTATTTATTTTATGTCATGAAATGAACAAAAGACATAAAAAAGAGCCAGAATAAGGACACGGTGGGAGGTCTGCCAACTCTTCATCTTCCGGCTCTTGGTTACTACTCGAGGTATTTTCTCCCCCAACGGTTATTTGGTGTTCACACGTTGCGTACCTACCTATGTTACATATTTTTATAGTTAATATTTTATAATATTTAGAAGATAAACAAAGATATTTCTTGTGGATCAGTAATTTTCAGACTTTTTCATTGTCTTATGCTGTGAGGTAAATTTTTATAAGTTTCATATACATTTTCATTTCCATGGTTTTCGTTTGAAAACACACTTTCAAACCCCACCATCTGTTGAAATGTCCCAGATTAATTCTACAATACCTTATATATCAGACACTAGTAGAACATACATGGAATGGATTTAAATTATATAACCTCGCAAACAGAGCGAGCCTATGTATTTATGCCGCAATGTAATATTGCAGCAGAGTTATATAATGGAAAGATAATCTGCCTCGCCGAAACCTGTCGAATACAATTCCACCTAGGGGCACTGTACAATAGGTTTTGAATTCTACATAATTATATTATAAATGTGAATATTTGTGTGTGAACTACAGGATGTACCGTGCACTACAGCTAGGGAAAAACGCACTGATTGCCGCAAACGTCGTGGAGGGTCGCAAGTATTGTGAAGACCATGAAGCCTGTCTTGACTTGCTGAAAAGAGACAGAAGCGACATCAAGGTTTTGCATCAACCTCCGCAAACTTCACTGAAAAAAAGGATAGCTGAACTACTTTGGCTACTTGACGTTTAGCCAAAATTTACTAATTAGGAACCAAAATATTGCAAAACTGATTTTGTAAGACAAACCTAACTTTTAGCTACTAGTAGGCCTTGGTTTTCTAGTCACTCAAGTTATGTTACAAGCAACAATATTTTTGTTACTGTAAGCAAATCTTTTTTTTTCAGTGAATTCTCTTGTCAGGCCTGTGCACGAACATGTCGCTCGGCAGAATTGTCCAAAGGGACAGAAGCCATTTATTTAAAACATGTCGCCCTAGTCAGCCACGAAAGACGTTGTGCACAGGCTACACGCCAAAATTCGTTTGAAACAGGCCATATCCCATAAAATATGGCGCATAGGCCTAAATGATGATGAAAAATTAAAAAAATAAATAAACGGTTTAGGACGAGGACACATTGGAGGGTCAATTACTGTATTTAGCTACTAGACGACGATTAGACGATCATATGGCCATATCACATATTATGACGTACGTACATACGTATGTAGCACGTAGGGGAGCGCCATAGTTCGCATACTCTTCGCAAGTCATACCGTAATTTTTGTCCGAATCATTGTTTGTCATAATTTTTTTCCCACTGAAACCTTACAGTTTTCTGGAATTTTTAAATGGTCATCCTATAAAAAACTATAGGTTAGGTTAGGTTTGTTTTATAACAATTCTGAACAATTATTGGATTCAGAGAAGAAAGAGTTATGACAAACGATCGTTCTGACAAACATTACATTCGGACTTCCAATAAGTATGCGAACCGATATGGACCCATCAAGTAGGTACCACCAATTTGCATGAAATAAAGTGAAAACGAATTTTCAGACTCCCCAAAAAGAAGCGTTAACATTTTAATTACACTAATTAATAGGCATAGCACAAGCAAGTTGGTTCTACCATTTTCCCGATGCTCCATTCATACTTGTAACGTTTAATTAATACAAATTTTGACAGTGTTCCAGACATGATGGTGTAATGGCAAACACATGTACTGGCGCCTTTAAACGCCCGCCCGGGGGTACTCATTAAAATTTCGCCGCTCGTTCATACCTGTTTGTGTCGGACATAAACAAGTTTCGTTATTAACGAAATAATGACGGTTGTATAATATTTACTGATCCGTTTCGCGTTTTATGCGGCTTCGGCTTTTAAATACGTTTTTTTTGCGAAGCGTGTTTGGTTTTGGGTGATGGTCACGTTTTTTACAAGCTTTAGCTTGTCCTGTTTATTTATTTATTTGTTTATTTATTTGGGTCAAATCTTGGAAGCTAAATTTAACCCACTTCCAGCGGTCCAGTTGACTTGAAATTTGACATACTTATGTAAATTTGGTGACAACACAATAATCTGGTAGTGACATCTTGGTGGTCCTGTAAATGTCAATGGTTAATAGTACTGACTTGAAATTTGGTACGGATATGCAGTTTAAATGACAATGCAAGTACAGTCAACAAAAAGTACAGTCAGCAAAAAAAGATTGTATTAAAAATGAAATTTGTAACAGAAACTTATTTATTAGGATGTAGACCATCGACGGTACAAGATGTCGATGCTGTAGACTTTGACGATGTTTCCGATATTTTTTTAGACGTCCTGTACATCAAAGTCTAAGTCAAAATATCTTTATTCAATTCAGGCTATCTACTTCTAGGTACTAGATAACCTGGAAGCTGTAACAAAATCTTCTACATAACGTCAACACAATCAATGAAATAAAGGCTCGAATAATGACAGTTTCGTTTTTTTTTAGTGACTATAATTATTTTCACAAATATAAACTGGAAATTCAGGTTTGTATGAAAAATCACCGAAAAACTTGGCGTGTGTTGAAAATCAATTCGGCTTTCGATTAAGCCATCGATGCAAGCCGAGTTTTATGGTTCCTCGCTATATCGTTCGTTGGGCTCCGGCGTGATTTTAAAGCTTAATCAATGTAATAAAAAAAGCGTGTAAAAAGAACTTACTTTACATAATGTTTTCCTTGATTAGATTACTTTGAAGGTTAAATTTTTTGTTAAAAAATACAAGCTTTTTTTTGTTAACCCCCGACGCAAAAAGAGGGGTGTTCAAGTTTGACCGCTATGTGTGTCTGTCTGTGGCATCGTACCTCTTAAACGACTGGACCGATTTGAACGCGTTTCTTAATATGAAAGCAGGCTTTTTAGCGATGGTTCTTAGACATGTCGGGGGTTTTCAAACTTTTTGTTGGTAAGGTAAGGTTAGGTTAGACTGTGCTTTTTGTTGACTGTACTTATTAGTCATTCAAACTGCATACATATCCACTGGAAGTGATATTAACTTGCAAGATTTGAAGCAAGCAACAAATAAAGACAACTTTTTGTTTTGAAGCTGTAGCAACTTTGTGGTTGACTCACGGTTGACCAGAGGGTAGGTTCGAGCCCCAGCTCGCACCTCAATTTTTTTTGGAATTTAAGCACTACGTGTACCTTTCGACCCCAATAGTTTTTAAAAATATCTACACCCATCAAAACTATCTGGGATAATTTTTTATCCCTAGGCAGATTTGAACGTTTCATTATAGGCATATAACTACCGAGCCGAAACATCTGTCTAGGTATAATGAGTACCTATCCTAAGACTTTTGATGTGTGCAGTCTTCGAGCGATTGATCTCATTGCCATTTCAATTTATATATTTTTCAAGTAAAGTCATTGTTATCATCATCATCATCATCAGACGGAAGACGTCCACTGCTGAACACAGGCCCCCATAGAACGTCACAATGAAAGAAAACGAGTCACAATGCTTGAAGAACACATTTATCACCAAAAAATCACAGCATTTCAGTTAAAACGTCAATGCGCTGTAAAATTCAAATTATACAAAGCAAAAAGACATAAAATACCTACAGAAAAATTACATAAACAAAACTAACCGTTACACATATCCCCCCCCCCCGTTTGGTGGAGAAAGGTCTTCGAGTGGCAAGTAATGTCGATGACTCATTATTCGGTCCAGATGCTCGAACTAAGGATTCCATTTTTACTATTCTGACTACGGAACCTTGATTTAAAATAAAAACTGAAATATAGATGAACAGAAAAACCAGAAAAATAAGACCAGCACTGGGAATCGAACCCAGGTCCTCGGCATTCCGTGCCGCGTGCTATACCGCAACACCACTGCTGGACAACGGTACAGACACGAATTTTTGGAATCTTTTTGTAAAATCACCAAAACCAATCTTAATTTGATTGCTTAATAACGATATCTCTTGTCCGGGTGAGCGGTTAGTTCCAATGGAATGCCAAAAGTTTCTCGTTGAGGGCTACGGTAGATGTCGCTAGCGTCACTGCTTAAGTGGCTAAATAAGAAACAAACAAGCTGAGATATGTGGTGCATAGGGGAAATTCATGTCTGTACCGTTGTCCAGCAGTGGTGTAGCGGTATAGCACGCGGTACAGAATGCCGAGGACCTGGGATCGATTCTCAGTGCTGGTCTTATTATTCTGGTTTTTCTGTGCATCTATATTTCAGTTTGGATTTTCAATTTAGGTTTTACGGGATGACCGTAAAAGTAAAAATTTGGAATTGAAATGAAAAATACAAAAAGATTCCAAAAAACCAATCTCACGGAACCTTGATTTCGCAAAGACGTCTCTTTATAAAAACATAAAAATTGTGAAAGCAAACGTTGAAAAGCTTGCAAGATCAACATTCAATAAACAAGTTACTTTATATCTTCCGCCCGCTCGACAAAAGTACACTGAGCACAATAGGCGTACACTCAACCGGATAAATAAATTATTATACAAAACTTAGAAGCCGTGGTGGCCGAGTGGTAAGCAGAGCATCGTGGGTTCAAACCCCGGCTCGCACCTCTGAGTTTTTCGAAATTCATGTGCGGAATTATATTTGAAATTTACCACGAGCTTTAAGGTGAAGGAAAGCATCGTGAGGAAACCTGCAAAAACCGGCGAAGCAATTTAATGGTGTATGTGAAGTTCCCAATCCGCATCTCTCTCTCTTTCTCTCAATTGATAACTACATATCTGTGTGTGTGTGTGTGTGGGTGTGTGTATGTTTGTTACTTCTTCACGCTAAAACGGCTGGACGGATTCGGATGATATTTGGTATGTAGATAGCTGGACATCTGGAATAACACATAGGTTTCTTTTTATTCCGATATTCCCACGAAATAGGGATAAAATCTCGAAATAACAACCGTTGGGCATAGGATCATGAAATTTGGTACCTATGTAGGTAGCTGCACGTCTGGAATAAAACATTGGCTACTTTTTATCCCGATATTACCACGGGATAGGGATAAAATCTTGAATTTTCAACCGCTGGGCTTAGAATCTTGAAATTTTGGACAGTTATTTTTAACACGACCTCAATGAAGACCACGATTCATTTTAGGAATTCGCAGAGGAATTTTATAAATAGTTTAGTTTAGTTTCTTAATAAATTGAAGACACATCCTAAAAATGTGAAATGTAAAAATAAAATGTGTGTGTTAAAATTTATGTGAAAATGTTAACCGTAAAATTTACAACAAAATTACGTATCTAACAAATAATACTCTATTAATTTTTAACATGGACATTACCGATAGGACAGATATTTTAATAACAAAACAAACAAGCAAAATAAATGATCATAAAATACTTAATACTTAACTACACATAGATTGTAACAAATTTCTCAACATAACAAATCCGACTGTACCTTGGCCAGCGATCGTCAAAGCGACTAGTTGTTTTGCTGCCGCTACACGAGGCTCGTATGAATTGCCGCCGCCTTCCGCGCCATGTTTCTTTGTCATTTATGCTAGCTGTACTTTTGTTCGGCTGAACTTGGTGCAAAGCTGTGTTGTACTGAAACTTTCTTGAGGCTTTGAAAAGTCGTCCAAAAATCGCAAAATCGTATAAAGTTTTTGGTCTTGTTTTGTTTATCGGGTCTTATTTTAGGATAGGAAGGACGTTTTAGAATGGCTGTTATTGAGTGATTGAGTGACAAACAGCCAAATAACTAATTTATAGCTAAACATCGTCAAAACCTTACTTAGTTACCTATTTGTGGGCTAAAGATAGAATGGATAAATGCCACCTCGCTCTGAAAAAGGGTCTCGACAAACAGCCAGACGGGCAAGTAAGTGATCATGAAAGGGATATAAGTCATAAGTCATTTATTTGCAGAAAATAGTGTACAATAAGATAGTGGATTGGAATAATAATGACACAACTATTTAACTACACAGTAGCATGCAAATTATTAAAAAAAAAACAATTATATAATTCAATTACAAGCAAATTAAATACTATATTCATTATAATAAAGATTACCCTTTGCAAGACAGAAATTCTTTGATGGTGTAGAATCTTTTTTGCAGTAGCCAATTATGCAACTATGCAATTTTTTTTTTCCTTTTTGGCGTATCCACCCCAAAACGTGCCGTTGGTGGCCACTGTGATAACGTTCTACGGTGGATCAGAAATGAAATGGTTCGACTGTACCAGGAAAATAGAGTAAGTATTTGATTATTTTTAATTTATTTTATTTCTTGTTCTGAGAGGAGGCCTGTGCCCAGCAGTGGGACGTATATAGGCTGGGATGATGATGATGATGAATTAAAATTTGACAATGCATGTTACCGCTACTCGTATACCTTCTACCGGATGTGGCCTGTAATATGAGCAAATAATTTAAACATAGATTATACCTACTCGTCAAACAACAACATCAGTTCAGCGACTTTTAAAAATAATTCGTTTTTTAATTTTTATTACACTTTAAAGTTTATTCGAAGAAGCAAAATGGTTGATGTTTGTAGTGTGACAGGCGACGTCAGTTGTGTTCTAGGATGGCGTACGTACATTGATCGCAGTATTTAATTTGTATGAAAAAAGGAAAATCTAAAGACTCCATTATTTTTAAAAGTCGCTGAACTAATGTTGTTCAGTTTGACGAGTACGATCTGTTTTAATTATTTGCACGTATTACAGTCCACACCCATATTATTATGTTATGTTCCGCAGGCTGTACGTCGCAAGGAACAGTAAGTATTTATAAAGTCGCATGTTCCTGAGTTTTAGTATGAAGGAGGCTTTACATTTTTTTTAACAATGTCTCCGTTTGCTTTATTTCGTCGAGAGGGTGAAGTGAATGACGTCTGCTCCAAAACTGTTGCACCAATTTTCTTTTGGAAGTAGTTTCTTTGAAGAGTTAGTTTTCTTTTTGGGTTCTATTGAGTTTTGTTAGGTGTTTTCCGTCTGAGGGACGTTTTCTTAGAAAATATAGTAGTAATGTAGTGTATTAGTAGTCTAGAAGTATTAATCGAAGCTTGATTTGAAACTTATAGTCCTATCTCGAAGCCAGATTTGGTAACTAGTTTCGAAATGGGAAAATATTCCCGATTCGAAGCTGGCTAACAAATCGGTCATTCCGTAGCTACAAAATAGGAAAGCAAAATTCCCATGTCATGGCTAGCTCTAAGTCTGGCTACGAGATAGAAAAATTGACCCCATTTGGTAGTTAGCTACAAGATGGGAAACCACAATTCCCATTTTATAGCCAGCTACCAAATCTGGTTAAGAGATGGAAAAATCGTTTCCATTGGGTAGCTAGCTACACGATGGGAAAGCTTAATTCCCATTTGGGAAATACACTAAATTCCACATATGGATTGAAATTCCGTGATTTTAACAAATTCCGTAAAAATTCCCAAAAATTACATCGTGCTCTTCATTTACGTTTATAGAAGAACTCTTACGTAAAATTTCGTATGTGTATATGTATGTATGTGTGTTGTTCCCGGTTGAGAGTTACAAATTTCACAGATAGATATTAACTTTTTTTACCCAACTGCCCGAAGGAGGGTTATGTTTTTCGAGCGTTTGAATGTATGTATGTATGTGGGTATGTATGTCCATTTCTTTGGTACTCGCTGCAGCCTAAGCGTCTGGACGGATTTTAATATATGAAGTGTCCTTGGATTTGTCATAACTGTCGGAGTGACATAAGGTATATAATATTTCGAATGGCGCCTGCGAAAAAAAATGTGGCGGAGGGATAAAACACTTTTTTTGGATTGTAACAATATGGGTATCAAAGGATGGGTATTAGCCCATTCTAAATAATATTATGGGCTATAATACTTTTAATCTACCATTTTCACGGAAATATAAAAATAATAAAATAAAACAATTAAATTTAAAAAATGTAAAAACCCGACTGCCTTAAAAACTGAAAGAAGAAAATAAGTCTAGTGGTCTAGAACTGTCAATTAGCTAATTTAAATTTCAACAGTCGGGACCCATTCAAATCGTGACCAGTTCAAAAGTTCTTGGTAATGGGTCCTGCCTGTTGAACTTTAAATTAGCTACCAACTTGACAGAGTTCTAGACCACTAGACTTATTTTCTACCTTTTAGTTTTTAAGGCAGTCGGGTTTTTCGATTTTTATATTTAATGTTTTATTATCTTTGTCATTGATCTATGGTTCTATAACGGCTAATGAACTAAAATAATTTCCTTGCTCACCCGCGACCTTACGATAGCTAAGCTTATGCAAAATATGCGTGTTCATGCAGTTCCTCCACCTCCACTTGAAACACACACAAATAACACAAACCATCTATCACACCACCAAGACACTGACGCGTTTCGAACTCAACCAGAGCTCATCTTCAGAGACACAACCGTACACAGCACAGTTGTAGACACAACAGTAAAAGTTGTTAGTCTATCAGTTGTAGACACAAACAGTATTACAGTTGTTAGTCTACCAGTTGTTAGACCACAATAGTTGTTGTCTAACAACTGGTAGCATGTGTACGGTGTGTCACTCTGAAGATGAACTCTGGTTGAGTTCGAAACTCAGTGTAGTGTGGTGGTGGTGATAGATGGGTTTGTGTGATTTGTGTGTGTTCTTACAGTGTGGAGGTGGAGAACTGCATGAAACGCATATTTTGCATAAGCTTAGCTATCAAGGTCCGGGTGAGCAGGAAATCATTTAGTTCATTGAATTATGGACCTCCGCAAAGTAACGCCTGATTCAATAAATTCTATAACGGCTGCTCATTTTTGACCCACGGAGTCCTCAAAAACTACACAAATTATAAAACTGTAAAAGAAATGTACCCATTTGCATTTGAATTTCAAAAAATAAATAGGTCTTTCATGATAAAATTACTATTACTAACGAGTCTTGTTAATATATTTGCTCGTATTCCACTTTAACAGTGCACGAGGTAATTGTAAAAAGTATGGGTCTGCCAACATGTATGAAAACATACGTAGAAATACCGGTGGACTTATCAAACAAGATATTTATGCGAGCAAACACTGCTGGCTTCTGGGTCATTTCCTGTTAGCAGCCCCTTTTATAAAACGTAATAAATGTAAAATATTTTTAACGGAACTTTTTATTTCTGACTTTTAGTTTAGTTTGTTTTTTCATTAAATATACTTAGTATTACAAGTACAATTAGTCCTTCCTTCTTTCTGTAAAAAAGGTTGCCTGGAAAAGATCGCTCTTAAGCGATAAGGCCGCCTATTGCTCACCTTGTAATTTTTTCTCTGTGTATCTGTTTTCTGTATCGCTTACTATGTCTGGTGTACAATAAAGAGTCTTTGTACTGTATTGTATTGTACAACAATTTATATTCGTCATCATCATCGTCATCCACTGTTAGACATAGGCCTCCCCAATGGACCTCCAGTTGTTCCAATAGGAAACGGCCTGCATTCACCATGAACCCGCGGCTCTAAAGTTGACAAAAGGTCAACCTTCCATCTCGTTGGGGACTCGTTGGTGGACGTCCTACGCTGCGCTTGACGATCCGCGGTCCCCATTCGAGAACTTTTCGGCCCCATAAATACAACTTCATACTTTTTTTTAACTCCCGACGCAAATGAGGGGTGTTATAAGTTTGGCCGCTATGTGTGTCTGCCTGTCTGTTTGTCTATCGCACCGTAGCTCTTAAACGGGTGAACCGATTTGAATGCATTTTTTTAATTTGAAATCAGGTTTTCTAGCAATGGTTCATAGACATGTTTCATCAAAATCGGTTCAACCGTTTTTGAGATATTGAACTTTGAAGTGACAAAGTCGGGGGACAACTTTTTGTTGGTTAGGCGAGGTTATATTTAATTTTATTTTATCCAAGTACTCAATTATTTTAAATAGGTGTTTGGGTCCTTTGCCCAGCTCTAGTAGGTATGTACGTATGATGTATTTTAAATTACCTTGTATGAACAAATTTGAATCTGTATTTCTCCATTTGAGATACTGCACAGGAACACCCCTTCATCCATTGCACCGTGTTTTTGTACTTTGTTTGCGCACACGTTATTAATGATCGGTTTCGTGCACTATTTATTGCCCAGCGCTATCAGCAAATATAGGTACGTTTAATTAAAAAAAAAAAGATTATTACAATTCAGTTGGGAATTGAACGCACAGTTAAGTAATGACAAAGTGCAGTCAGCAGCAGATAAAAATACAAAATACAAACATTTTTTATTCACAGGAACATGTTTGATACAATACAGAATATATCTTTGTAAAAGTATCTCAAAGTTTGTCAATTGTGTTTTGTTTATTTTCTTTTGTACAATAAAGAGTTTACATACATACATAGATACATATCTATCAGACTCCAAACTAGGCTGAGCCTGTATCTTGAACGTCTGCGACTGCGGTTAACAGATTTGAACAACCGATTCACATGATGAACAGATTTTAGATATACCTTTGCCGAGTGCTCATGAAGACATAATGTTATTATAAGTTTCGATCGTCACAAAGTTTCACGTGAGCTTTCACTGCGTCAAAAATATGTCAATAGTTTAATTTTTCATTAATACTTACACATCTATTTAGTAAACGTATACATTACAAGGTGTTAATTAAATAACTGACAACCTCAGACAACCCAAAAATATTTTTTCATTTTAAGTTAGTTGATTGCATTTATTTTTGAATGCCTTCATTATTTTAAAAGATACTCCTGTGTTTTTTTAAGTCAGTAATTCTAGTTCATTTCTAACTCTACACTCATGATTTGTATTTGTCAGTTGCACTTTGACGTTTTTAGAAGAAAATCCAGAAAATCACACAGTGATAGCAAAACGGCCAGTATTAAAATATCGGAATGGTATACAACCTCGCTAAAATACAAGGGCACGATAAAAAAGGGATTTAAAAACACAAACACAACTTGATTTAAATTTATTTTACTCTCGATTCTGAGGGAACTACTTTCTGGTTTTCACTTATTTAATTAACACCTTGTATGTATACGTCGTTGGTTCCTTCTTCGCCGGATTCCAAGTTTGTCTGATTACAAACTTGTCGGATTCCAAGCTGGTCGAATTTTAAGTTTATCCGATTCCAAACTCGTCGGATTCCAAGTTTGTCGGATTCCAAGCTGGTCGGATTCCAAACTAGTCGGATTTGTGGCAATCAAATTATTAAATTATAAAGAAACCTACCTATTCTAACTTAAGGCATGTTACCGTTAGGTACGATGACGAGCGAAGCGAGGAAGAGTGTAAGGTAGAACTGCGACCCAACAGCGCGTGAGCCGAGCGAGCAAAGCGAGCGTGCCGCGCAAGCGGCCGGCGGGTAGCGCCAGAACCGAGTGTTTTTTGTAATATATTATATTTTTATTTATACTTTTTAAGAATAAATAAAAAAAACCTCAAATGAATAAGTAATAAGTTAAGTTAAGTCTATGTAATAAGTTTGAAAGAAGAAGAAAGAAAGAAAGAAAGAAAGAAGTTTTATTATTTACAGTATATTTGAGTGTGGATTTTAAGCATAGAGACAGATAATAAGTTTCTTGTATTTTTTCGTTCTATTTCTGTAATGTTTATAGGTACAAACCTCAAATAATAAAGGTAATACCGTATATCAATCACTAAATAATAATGAAAACCAATCAAAAGTGAGTCAGTAGGTATAAAGAAAATCAGTAGTAGTAGGTAGTTTAAGCGGTTCTATTACCGCATAAAGTACACATTACATATAAATTTCAGCTGTCAATTTGTTACGGCTTTCAAAATACAGCCCTGTGTTAGACATGCAGACAGACAAACAGATAAAATGGACAGACAGACAGCGTAGCATCAATAATAGAATTACGTTTGTCGCCCTACAAATTATCTCTACAAATTTAATTACCTAAGCTATTAAATTATCTGTATGTAATTTTGCTGCAAATTTTCCGAACTTGCCAAATAATATTAAAATTTCCCGGTACAAATTACTTAATTTCAAAAAGGACCGGATGAACGATTCATTCATTATAATCCATTCACTCGCGTGCCCTCGCGTTCTCGTTCGTTCAACATATTTTTAATCAACACTTTTTGCTTACGCGTTATGTTGGGGACACACTGGCCGCTAAAGCTGATGGAATCATCCCAGTCTATTTACATCCCACTGCTGGGCATAGGCCTCCTCTCAGAATGAAAAGCTTCGGCAGAGCGGTTTGGGAACTTCACACACCAATAAAGCCGTGCTGGCCTAGTGGTTTGACCTATCGCCTCTCAAGCAGAGGGTCGTGGGTTCGAACCCCGGCTCGCACCTCTGAGTTTTTCGAAATTCATGTGCGGAATTAAATTTGAAATTTACCACGAGCTTTGCGGTGAAGGAAAACATCGTGAGGAAACCTGCACAAACCTGCGAAGCGATTCAATGGTGCGTGCGAAGTTCCCAATCCGCACTGGGCCCGCGTGGGAACTATGGCCCAAGCCCTCTTGTTCTGAGAGGAGGCCTGTGCCCAGCAGTGGCACGTATATAGGCTGATAAAAATGTATAAGTGTTGGCCAAATTTTGTACAGGCAGCAGCAGAAGTGGTTGTGCAGTTACGGTGTTCAAAATGAGCTAAGCACACTCTTATTGCCTTGGCAATACAGTCGTGTGTAGACCATTTTGACCACCGTAACCGCTCAACCACTTCTGCTGATGACTGTGCACAAAAGCTTTCGTAGGATAAAAAGGATAAAAGTTTTTCTTTTATAACCGGCTTGTTCTTCGTGTACCACTCATAAATCTTCATTAACATCCAAAAAACTCATTTCTATAGCAAAAACTATTAAATAAAAAAAACCGTATAATGCCGGCCAAACATCGCACCAGTGTATTCCCGTACCGGCTGACATCTCAGATACGGCGATTAATGGAAATATTATCTGGCGTGAAGTATCAGCGGCTGACACGCGAGAACACAATCAGTACGCTAACGACGGACGGTCCGACACGGGAGTGTGCCTGTTTAATTAAAAAACTAATTTCGAATTTCGATTTGGGCGAACGTGTCATTTGTTTTTTTGTTAATGGCCAGTTCGAACGGCTGATTGAGTTATTTTTCTGTTCTGTGTTTAAATATGGATTAGCGTGGGTTGATCCCTTTTTAAAAAGGTTTTACGTATAATGGAGTCATTCTAAAATGATTAATGATACCTATGGATTTAAGCAAACCTTCGTCAACACAGATACTGTTATTCATTTTTTGACACAACTCTCTCTTCATAACTCAATTATAAGAATATTTGAAACTACTTACCGTGAAACTCACTCATATGAAATGAAAGTTAATCCGGTTAGCTCACAACAACATGTCGGGCTAAACTCGATTTATGACGTGAGTTATCCGGATTAGCTTTTATTTAAATATTTGAAAATTATCTTTAAATACGCTTATAATTTTCAAAATTACAAAATATTATGGCTCTCGGGCATCTAGTATCAAGCACTACACAAAACAAAAAGTCGGGACTCAGTACGCGAGTGACGAGACGAGTAGCGAGGCACGTCGCGAGAAGCGAGTGCGAAAGAGCATTTGCGCTGCACTCGCATTGTAAATGTTTTTGGGCACGGGTCAAACGAATTCATAACTATCGTGAGGGCGTAAACATAAATACATTTTTCACTTCTCATACTTTTAAAATGTTACTTTAGTGTCTGTATATCGGGACTAAAGCTCCTCATTAATCTCTAGGGATTAAAGTTATGAATATGAATGGAGGATTATCGAAATTTTCAGTGATTGTGTATAGACAATTTAGGGCGTGGAAATGACTTCAATGCAAAAATATTCAAAAACACGATTTAATTTCGTGAAACACAATGAATGATTACTGTTGTATGGCAATTGGCCACTTTTAGTGTTTAGCTGTAACATAATAGTTTACTGCTACATAAACGCATATTGCTTGTATCAGCGACAATCATAGTGTATATAACCTAGGTTTGGTTTAATAAAGAGGTTCTACCTACAGCTATTGTCTTATTGACCACCACGTACCATCACCCCTTATATTACATGGCGAACTTGCCACTACGAACCAACGGAATCTAACCGTAAGAAAAGCACGCAGTCAGATCACAAGAAGAAATAATAAATGAAGGCATCATGAAGAAGAAAAAGAAGAAACAATAAAAAGTTAACGAGATTGAAAAATAATCTCAATGTGAAGAACGAAGATTATACATTACTGAAGAAAGAGGAAAAAAATAACACTAGGTAAATATGAAGTATTTATTGAATAGAATTAATGAAGTAAATAAGAAGATAAAATAAGAAAAAGCGAATAAAATGAGATGAAGCAAGAAGAGAAAAAAATAAAGCTATGAAAATGAAGAATTAAGAAATTTAAGTAAAAATAAATATGAAGAAATAATTGAATAAACTAAAATACTTAAAATAAGAAAGATAAAATAAAAACCATAAGAAGAAAGAAAAACGAAGAAAGAAGAGGGGTCCAGGGTTATCGCGCTCTGCTCGGGTGGCTAAAGCAGCGTTTCCACCAATAATGTGCGAGGATGTGTGTTTTAATTAACCAATAGAAACGCTTCATTTACACATCCTCGCACAGCACATCAGCACATCTCTGGTGAAAACAGCTGAGCGGAGCGACGCGAGGTAAATGAAGCCTTTCTATTGATTAGTGAAAAACATTCTCGCTTCAAACACAAACATCATCTCAGCATCATGCTGCATAACTGCAATTAACCTGTGTCACGCACCCAACAGTACTTTGGTTAATGTTGATTAAACGACTCCATTTATCAATTTCGTCTTCGTCGCAATTTGGCTCTCATGAAACATAAATAATGAGCAGCAACTTTTTTGTGTTCATTGCCCTGCCTCCTTGAAAGCTGCTAAACCAACCATAGAAGGCATACAGAATTGCGATCTTACCATGAGAAAATTCTTGGCGCATATTCTCCTGTTAGCTTCATGAAAATTACTGATATGACGTCTATCATTAGCATTACCTACCTTAATGTGCTGTTACATAATGTTGTTTAAGACATTGCGACTCAAATCACATTTAAACGTTTTCCTCGCAATCTTGGCCCTTTTGAAAACTTAATTTATGTTAGTGAGTACAATAAACATTGCATATTATTTTATATTCATTGCAAAGCCACTATAGCTGCCGCGCTGTGGGTACCTGCCAACACATGTAATGGATAGATAAAACATGTAGTAGTCTAAGGGGCTGTTTCACCATCCATTGATTAGTGTTAACTGGCGGTTAGGTGTAATGCCGTCTCTATTTGTTTTGTTCGAATAGACGGAGACGGCATCACATTTAACCGTCGGTTAACGCGCATCAATGGATGGTGAAACAGCCCCTAACAGTCGCATGTAGAAGTAGCTTTACTAACTTACTGCCGGCGGGGAACGAATCGGACAGCGGAGCGGTGAGCGTGTTTAATGTACATTGCGCGGCCGATACGCTTGCTGCCCAATGGTTACTTCGCAGCACACGCAATGTACAGAGAAATCACTCGCCGCGTCGTTGCCCGATGGTGTCCAATCGCGGCCTAAGCGGGGCGTAAAACCGGTGCATTAATGCCTTAATGTCTCGGAAAATCTGTTTTAACACAGATCGTGGTGATAGCAAGTTGATAAAGTGCAAATGCACTTTAAATGGCATTAGGGTGCGATTCCATAAAAGCGGAGCTGACAAGAGCGAAGTAGCTGTTTGCCCGAGCAAAGCCGAACTAAATTATCTTTAATTTTGAGTATTATTAAAAATGCACTAAACGATTACTTTGCTCACCCGCGACCTTAGCTACCAGATGTAAGACTAACTGGTCTGAGTCTAACATCTGGTAGCATGGTGAACGGTTGTGTTGCGCTGAAGATGAGCTCTGGTTGTGTTCGAAACGCGTCAGTGTAGTGTGGTAGTGGTGATAGATGGGTTTGTGTGATTTTGTGTGTGTTGTTACAGTGTGGAGGTGGAGGAACTGCATGAACACATTCTTGCATAAACGTAGCTATCAAAATGTAGCAGGTGAGCAAAGTAATTGTTTAAATTCATTTATCTTAAAGATGTCTCCTACCTACAGTGAAAGTGTAAAATGCTTTCATTGTCAAAAAAAATTAGAGATCATAAAGTCTCAAAAATAAAGTTAAGATCTGATGGTTAAGCTTTTGGATTCTGAAAGCAAGCCGCCCCCAAAGTTAGCTCCGGGGGGGCATAGTGAAAATGTTCACTTCATTTCTTTCCAGTTATTTAAACCCAGCTATAGGTAAAAACGTCGTTAAACGTTGTTATCATTTTAGATACTGCCACAGCAGGATTACGAATACCTACTTCAATTTACTCATAAAATAAATTGATCGCCAAACGAAACTTCAGCAAAAACTTGAAACGCGCGAGCAAGATACATCATCGGTAACGTCAACAAAAAGGAAACGTCTAGAGAAAATGTAGCGTTCGAGAATCAATCTTCCCAAACTTAATTCAGGTAGCGACAGCAAAAACACCCAGTACAGTTCGCCGTGAAGGGGTAAAAAGCTATGAATAGAGTTTGTAACGTATGGCTTGTGACACAGGGTCGGGTGGAGGAACAGTAGGGACGTTTGAAAATAGTAAGGGTACAATAGTATTTGACAAGCTTCTATTTAGTTTTATTTAGTAATCGGGGACGTTCTGAAGAAAGGTCGGGTCAGGAGTACTCTAAACCGACGTGCATGCATGAAAAGATTGATGAATGTAGAGGAAGCGAGAGTTGTATGCCAGAATCGTAGCAAGTGGAAGGATGTAGTCTTTGCGTACTCCGTTGGGAAAGAGGCGTGATTTTATGTGTATGTATGTATATAGTTTCACTGGTCCCGTTGTCTGTCTGTAATCAAATCTTGCAAGTTAAAGTTCGACCAACTTCCTTCATGTAAATTGCGTGACAATACAATAATCTGGTAGTGACATCCTGGTAGTTCGGCCAGAATCGTCTCCACAGGACGGAACTCTTCAACGGTTAATGGCATCGATTTGAAATTGGGTATGCAAAAGTAGTTTGGGTGACAATACAAGTACAGTCAATAAAAAGTACAGTAAGCAAAAAAAAGCTTGTATTAAAAATTTAATTTTTGCCAAAAACTTATTGATTTCAACCAACTTCAAAAAAGGAGGGGGTTCTCAATTCGTGTGTATGTTTTTTGTATGTTTGTTACGTGATAACTCCGCCAATTGTGGGCCGAATTTCAAATTATTTTTTGTTCTAAAGGACACTTACGAGGTGTTCTCATTGTCACCAAGTCAGAATCTGATGATGGGATTTTAGAGAAATCGAGGGCAACCCTCAAATTTTATAAGCACATCAAGCAGGAGTGATTGAAGACCAATTAGTATGTAGGGGAGGTTGCTGAGGCACCGACTTCAAACTAGTAGAAAACTATTTTCAGGGTCTTGAAGTCGGTTTCATTTTTTGTAAAAAAATTGTTTCGTCGTCAATAAGTGTGTTGGGAGCAGATAATGGGCATAAGTTTAATTCTAACCTTGTGAGAAAGAGGGATTCATTCACTTAATCTAAGTATTTAATTTTTTTATTTTTAAATGTTGGTGCAAACATTTATCGCAAGCGGTTGGCGGATTTGTGTGACCAGTACTGTTGTGCTGCGCTGCTGATGTTCCCGCCTAGCCGTTAGTCATTTAATCTCTTTTCAACCCCCGATGCAAAAAGTGGGACCCCGACTTTGTCACTTCAAAGTTCAATATTTCAAAAACGGCTAAAGCGATTTTGATAAACATGTCTAAAACCATCGTTAGAAAACCTGATTTCAAATTAAAATTCATCCGTTTAAGAGCTACGGTACCACAGACACACACACACACACACACACACACACAGAGAGAGAGAGAGAGAGAGAGACACATAGCGGTCAAACTTATGATACTGTATGTACTGTACAGTTTTCCCACACACGATACGATAAACGTTACCGGTCGAACGGTGCAGTCCACGTGCGTCATGCAGTCTTCTAGTTAGGATTTTTAGTAGCATCTGTGGGTCCTAAACTGTGCGTCTACTGTAACAGGTAGAACATTTACTGTGACAGACGTGGAAGCCATTTGTCAGAGCAGCGCGGACATAGCGCCGGTCTCTTCACTTACAACGCTGGCTCGTTCCTTCAACCTATTAACTGTAAGGAGTCCCAGTCAAAGGAAACTTTTAAAATTAATTAATAACTTGTAGCGATACAGCAGGGCTACTACGAAACTCGAAACTCGAAGTTCGTATCGTAACTACCGTCCCTCTCGCTCTCGTATTAAATAGTATAAGCACAAAACTTTGCGGTGAAGGAAAACATCGTGAGGAAACCTGCACAAACCTGCGAAGCAATTCAATGGTGCGTGTGAAGTTCCCAATCCGTACTGGGCCCACGTGGGAACTACGGCCCAAGCCGTCTTGTTCTGAGAGGAGGCCTGTGCCCAGCAGTGGGACGTATATAGGCTGGGATGATGAAGTACAAAACACAGATAGTTAAGAAGTCAATCTCATGCATGTACTTCACTTTTCATACCTACGCTCGGCGGTCGCTCTAAGGTTGTCAACTAAGTACCTATGGCTTATGCATCAAAAAACTCGTATCTAGTTGTTTGATTTATTGCTGAGAATGAAACGGGAAGAATGGAAATATAAATTAATAACTAAAATATTTTAATTTTAATGTCAGTTATATTATAAATTCGTCACAGAAAATATCTTGCGACGATTTCGTTATTGGCGAAATTCACGATTATTTAATTTAAACAACCGTCCACTGAACAGTTATAACAACTTGTTTTTTGCTGCTCCATTATTGCATAAAAAAGTTCACAGACGCGTGTCTCGAGCGAATGGCACTCAAGCTCGCACTGGTCCCAACCGGTCCGAGATATCGTGTCCGTGAGTAGTGTCTGTGTGCGTTGCTCGAGCGCACTTGTTTGGAGATTGACTTCTGAACTATCTTTGTTTTGTGGTATAAGTGTCAGAGGGACCGCACGACACGAACTTCGAGTTTCGTAGTAGCCCTGCTGATTTTTTGCCGTTCACTATGGAATCCTATTTCGAATGACCATTTCTGCAATAAGTCATTATTGGGAAAAATAACATATAATTATTATGTTTATGGTTTTTTTGTCATACACGTGGTTTTTCTTCTAGCTAGCATAACATTATTTTTGTTATTGGCAACAATTTGTTTTAACCCACGTTCGTCTGCTTGAGAGGCCGCTAGCCCACCACGACTTTTAATTTAGCTTTCTATAGCTGATAATTACGGGTCCTTTATATTATAAACCTCATTCGAAATCAAAAGTTCCAGGCTCAAACATTTCCAAGCCACAATTTTGGTCTGTCTGTCCTCGCCATCTCATAAACGTAAACGGCGACATTGCCTCGCTAAATGTTCCATCCACAGCGGTGTTAACGTTCAGTGTTCCACAGACGACACTTAGGGCGTCAAGTGACTGCTAGTTTGTAGTTGGAAATAAAAACGTGACACCTCTGGACACGGATAATGAATTTCCCTAAGGAAATCAGTATCTGCACTGGATAAATTTAAAATGGTAGAGTAACCTAATCAGGTCGCATTATGCTTTAGTAACAGGGTGAAAGAAACCAACACCTGTGTAAGATATACCTGTGTTTTCTGTACTGCTTGCTATGTGTTGATGTGCAATAAAGAGTTCCTCGTCATCATCATCCCAGCCTATATACGTCCCACTGCTGGGCACAGGCCTCCTCTCAGAATGAGAGAGCTTGGGCCGTAGTTCCTACGCGGGACCAGTGCGGATTGGGATGCACATGAATTTAGAAAAACTCAGAGGTGCGAGCCGGGGCTTGAACCCGCAATCCTCTGCTTGAGAGACCATAGGACCAGCAGTGGTGTAGCGGTATAGCAAGTTATTAACTAACTTAATTTGTGGTAAACATACGTAATTGTTAGCGTATTTATGTTGTTACTGTTTTTCTAATAAGTTACTCGCACCCGCAGACGTCCAAGATACAGGCTCAGCCTAGTTTGGAGTCTGATGGATATTTCTCTTGTATTGGCTATGTTTATTTAAATAAAGTATTTTGTATTTTGTATAGCACGCGGTACGGAATACCGAGGACCTGGGTTCGATTCCCAGTGCTGGTCTTAGTTTTCTGGTTTTTCTGTGCATCTATATTTCAGTTTGTATTTTCAATTTAGGTTTTACGGGATGACCGTAAAAGTAAAAATTTGGAATTGAAATAAAAAATACAAAAAGGTTCCAAAAAACCAATCTTAATTTAGACCATAGGTTAAACCACGGCCACCACGGCTTAATAAAGAGTTATTGAATTTTTATTGTATTGTATCTTTGAAACTTTTTTTATCCCATCCCGGTATACCATGGACAGGGATGTTTGGAAATAATTCCGATTCACATTGGCGACCCCGACTTCAAATAGTGAATCTAAAATAAGCAAAAAAAGTCTGAAAATCCAAAAAAATTATGTCTGTATATTTTTAGAAGCAGGGCCCTGCTAACTGTATAATTACACATTTTGTTCGTATTTTTCATTTACCAACCAAACTCAATAGCCCGTAATGTGTAGGTACCTGTTGTCTATGACTATAGTACTTAGTAGGTACAAGCTTTACTGAGTCGTTAGTTGTCCCAGCAGGGCTACTACGAAACTCGAAACTCGAAGTTCGTGTCGTGCGGTCCCTCTGACACTTATACTATTTAATACCAGAGCGAGAGGGACGGTACGATACGAACTTCGAGTTTCGAGTTTCGTAGTAGCTCTGCAGTTGGCACGCGCAGCGTAGGACGTCCACCAACGAGATGGACGGTTGACCCGGGATCGGGTTCACGGTGGATGCAGGCCGTTGCCAACCGAAGCGACTGGAGGTCTTTGGGGAAGGCCTATGTCCAACAGTGGACGTCCTACGGCTGAGATGATGATGATGATGAAGTTGTCCCGAATATTAACTATTTATTTATTCATGAATAACTTCTAAGTGTAGCATTTATAGTCTTATATTTACATGTTAAATTGAACCTTCAGCCTATTTAACCAAACACAACATCTATTATATTCCCAAACGTCCCAACTAACAATGTGCTGCGTAACATATACTAACATATATATATATATGCTACAGTTGGGTCTTATTGTTGTATGCAAACACCGCAACTAATTAATTAAGCTGTGCTGTTTTACAAAAGTTGGAAGCTGTTTTGGTTTTGTTTATGAGAAAAATAGTCGTAGATTCTGAATTTGTTTAGAATTTTAAACAAACATTTATGCTAGATCGATAATACAAACTGAAACATAGATGCACAGAGTAACTAGAAAAAGAGACCAGCGCTGGGAATCGAACCCAGGTCCTCAGCATTTCGTGCTGCGTGCTATACCGCTACCCCATCACTGGACAGGAGTACAGACACAAATTTCTCCTATGCACCACATATCTCAGCTTGTTTGATTCTTATTTACTCACTTAAGCAGCTTTCAGCACTCCATCGGAACTAACCGCTCACCCGGACAAGAGATGTCGATATTAAGCAATCAAATTAAGATTGGTTTTTGGATTTGTATTTTTTTTTTTCAACTCCAAATTTTGTTAAGTACTTTTACGGTCATCCCGTAAAATCCATACCGAAAATACAAACTAAGTGCTACAAGTCAGCGGCTACTAACATATTATGGATCTTTACGGTCTGAAATAAAGAATACATTTATTTCAAATACATTAAGCACTATAATATCTGCAAGTATTATAAACGCACTGGATGGCCGTTGGGGCCGAAAAGTTCTCGAGTGGAGACCGCGGATCGGCAAGCGCAGCGTAGGACGTCCACCAACAAGATGGACGGATGACCTGGTTAAAGCCGCGGGTTCACGGTGGATGCAGGCCGCTGCCAACCGAAGCGACTGGAGGTCTATACTCTATAGGGGAGGCCTATGTACAACAGTGGATGATGATGATTATAAATGCCTTAGGATTTTGAATGCGCCAGCCACTTTAGCTACAGAATATAAACTATTCAAACAGTTTAAACGGCGTATATCGTAACTAATTCAATTTAAGTTTTGGGTCCTTCGCCCTTCATCCCATGAACACGAGACCTGCGTAGGACTCCCAAAGTCACATCAAGATTAGAATCAGGTATAATCCACGAGGCTATATCGAATGAAATGTGATAGTTTATGGTTTAAATAGTTCTGTAGCATATTCAGACACCCTAAAGTGGGTTTCCTGGGTGTGGCCTGTATGTGAGCCAATAATTAAAACATAAATCGTACTCGCCAAAATGAACAACATTAGTTCAGCGACTTTTGAAAATATTTACTTTTTTTTTTATTACACTACAATTTATTCGAAGAAAAAATGTAAAGCAAAATGTTTGATGTTTGTAGCATGACAGGCGACGTTAGTTGGGTTCTAGGATGGCGTACTTACGAGTCCATTGAATTTACGATTAAGTTTGTTAGGGAAAAACCAAAATGTTTTGATTTTAATTAAGTGGGACAATGAGGCACTTGTTCCACCGCCGACGATGAGCGAGAAGCGAGCAGAGCGAGTAACTAGAAACGAGTGGGCGAGCAGTGAAAAACGAGTGTTCGAGCACGACGGGCGAATACTCGCTCCACTCGCTCGAGCCGAGCGGCCACCAAGCTAACAGCGCTGAGCGAGTATCGCTGAGCTAGTTTTATTGCTCAGCGAGTTTTATAGCTCTTGTCGCTGCGACAAAAGATGTAAGAGCGAGTTCTCGCCGGCAGTGAGAACCGCCAGCGATCAACTATTAATATATATGCCTTTTTTACTCACACAGGATCTTATCTTTTGTTCGTTTCTTGAGCGAGAAAATAGTCGATAGCCAATCGTTTCCTCGCCAGCGGTGAGACAACTGCCTGATGATCCAATTACCGGTGGTCTATAGAGCCTCTGTTTTTAATATTATCCCCGGTTCTGGGCCACACACTGTATACTTCAAACTGCAGGACGCAGGCCTCCTCTAAGAATGAGATGGTTTTGGCCGTAGTTTTCACACCGCCCAATGTGTATCGGAAACGTCACACACACCATAGAATTGCCTTGCAGGTTTGTGCAGGATTCTTCACGATGTTTTCCTTCACCGTAAAGCTCGTGTGGTACATTTGTAATGTGGTTTCAGATATTTTCGGAAAACTAGACGCGAGCCCGGGTTTGAATCCACGACCCTCTGCTTGTGAGGTCATAGGATTTTTACAAAAAATTATAAGCGAAAAGTAAACTAGATATAGTTACAATACATTTACCCCCTGTTTCATCATCCATTGATAAAATTTATTTGACGGATAAATATGATACCGTCTCTGTTTGTTTTGTTCGAATAGACATCATCACATTCCGTAAAATAAAATTAATCAATGGGTGGTGAAACAGCCTCTTAGTATAAAAATATTAAAAGTATATATACTTACCCGTGTGGTGTCGGGTTAGAATTACACCTCTCCATTTCTTCCGTGGATGTCGTAAGAGGCGACTGAGGATATAGGTTAAGATATACCGTAGGCGACAGGCTAGCAACCTGTCACTATTGTACCGTTTTTGTCAAACTTTAAACCTACAATTGCTAAAAGTGGCTCCGAAGCGGTAACGTTTCGTGTGCTCTGCCTACCCCATTTGGGAATACAGGCGTCATGTTTGTGTGTGTGTGTATATACTTACAAGAAACAAACGGTGCGGAACCACACGCCTTCTCATTCTTCCTCCCAAACTATTATTTCTTTGGAGAAATAATAACAAAAACAAAAGTATACATAACAAGTAACTTTTTCTTACCTCGCAGATAATATCACATTAAAGGTAACAACTAAACCCCCGAATTGGCATGCTACTTTATCTCAACAACAATACGAAACCATATACCGTCAATATACATCAAAACTATCCAATTTCCTCATACAAATACGATATTTCCAACTGCAAATACAACTTTGCAGACGTTTCCTTAGCATAGAAGCTACTGCAGTTGTGTTATGAGATTTAAAGCTCTATGGTCCTCATGATACGGTTTTCGCAGGTGTACAGATAACATTGTTTATGGCCCGTACACTGGGGAAATTATGGAAATAGAGATCGTTTGCTAGTTGGCGGCTATTTTGTCGTATAAACGTTGTTTGTTGCTCGATATTATATTGACAGGCTATTTCACTGAAATATAATCGGTATTGATTCTTTTGTGGCTGCTTGGGAAAGGGCGAAAGTCTGTAAAGAACTAACATCGACGTCTTGATAATTTTATACGTATTTTCTTACTAATATTATAAATTGAAAGTGAATTTGTTTGGTTCGTTTTCACACCTGAACTACTGAACTAATTGCCATGATATTTTGCATACGTCATTTTATATTATTATCCCGAAAAAGTTATTTGTCCTTGAGCGCGTTAAACGAAATCTTCGCAAGCAATGTCATGGGAAAAAGTTAGTTAGAAAATAATTTTATGTTAATTGTTTATTGACGGATAACTTTATAATGATAACCCATTTAACGAAAACAATTTTATTGAAAAGATGTACTATATTTAATTTCGAATAAACGTGTTTAAATAAGAAAAAACAAGTTTAGTTGGGACTCATTAAAAATTTCCAGCAATGGGTCCTAACTCTTGAACTTAAGATACTTAACTGAGTTCTAGACTACTATAGAGTTATTTTTCTTTTTGTTTTTATTTAAATGTTTCCATGGGGGTTGGGATATCCTCATGTGGAATCAATCGTTTGGCTCAATTTTTGGAGATTCCTCAGTTGTATTAGCCCGGAATTATTGATTTCAAAAATTTGTTATCGTCCTTTACGGTATCCTGTTATACATAGTTTTTTATAAATTATGGGACAACCTGGGACAACTGATACCTTAACTACACATCAAACATACATAACTACAAACATCCCATCTAAGACTCGAAAACAAACATTCGCATTATTCATTAAAAATATCTGCTCCGACCGAGGATCGAACCCGGAACCTCAATCTTCATAGTGAAGTTTTCTACCACTTGACTATTCAGTCGCCAAATTAGGCCCGTGAAGCAGAAGAATTAAAAAGCTCTTTCTCTCCAATTCAAAGTAAACACAGCACATATTTTTTTTTTTATAAAACTACAGTTCCCTACATTTATTTATAAGTTTAGACGTTTGTTCTTACATTAAAGATACGGGGTGAGTTACGTTGCAACTTGCCGCTGACCAATCGAAGGCAGGTTAGTTATGGGAGAATTATTCGCCACAAGAGGGTATTAGCGATGGGGCGGATGTAAGAAGACAGGGACACAGAACATTCAGATATCAAGAATTTAAAAATAACCTAGATAAATATAAAACAAGTTTTTGGTAAAAAAAACATTTTTAATACAAGTTTTTTGCTGACTGTACTTTTTGTAGACTGTACTTGTATTGTCACCAATCTACATTTACATACCAAATTTCAAGTCGATGCCATTAACCGTTGAAGAGTTCCATGCTGCGGAGACGATCCTGGCCAGACTACCAGGATGTCACTACCAGATTATTTTATTGTCACGTAATTTACATAAGTATACCAAATTTCAAGTCAATTCAACTACTGGTAGTTGGTCGAATTTAACTTGCAAGATTTGATTACAGACAGACGCTCTAAACAACTCCTTTATATACTTAGTGCCCAAAAGAAAAGTCTTGACAGACGAAAGGACGGACGACGAAGTGATCCTATGAAGGGTTCCGTTTTTGCTGACTGAAGTACGTAATTCCAAAAATAAAAATATGAACGCAGCGTTTTACTAATTTCAATTACAGGATGTATAATGACTACTGATAGATTACTATACCTGTTGTAAATCGTGATTTAAACACATATTTTAGTAAAATATAAAAGCAGTTTATTCCAGCATAATACAAGAAAATAAGAGAGAATGATAATAAAAATCATTGTCAATACAAATCTGTATAAAGACAGCAAGAACATGTATGTAGTCGGCCAGGATTGTAATAAGGTTTCGATTCCATCTCTCACGATGCGACAGATACGAGTAATGAGGATCTAGTAGTAGAGACAGGACATGTTCAAAGAAGTTTAATAAAGGTAAAATAGAAGGTACCTGTAACATTGCATACCAAAACGAACTTAATATAAAACTAATAAATTTAGACGTTATAAAATAAGCTAAGAGGGCTAGAAATGTTGTAGAACTTACAATTTTATTGTGCCTTCAAGATCCTTTAAAGGGTTAAGTAAATCTGGATTCAAGTGTACGATAAAACTGGTTACAAAGAAGCACTGATTCACTGGGCAGTGAGAACTATGTTGTAAGTAGGCATGAGCACGAATAGGTGGTACAAAATTATAAAATATTTGGAACTTTAGCACGTCTTTATAAATAGTACCTGAGATGAGAGTGAAGTGCTGAATAGAACAAGACAGAGAATATTCGAAAATTGAAATTTGAAAACATAGGTTTTTAAAGGCCGAAACAAGAATTTGAGGAAGAGGTTGTGAGTAAACAAGCCTTGTTACACATGTATAATGAAATCTACAACAATACTTTGACAAGTTCCTATGTGACACTTGGTAGAACCCTGTCGCAGGGAACTACTGCTGCCTTTATCAAGTTTTTTTCGCGTGAATCTTTAAGATCTTTTTTAAGGCAACAGATATCCTAACCCTGCGTCGCTTTATGTTTTTGAAATAATCATGTATGTTAGAAGAACATATGTGATTTTCCACTAACGTCGATAAGCCAAAGGCTACTAGAAACACAGGGAAGCTTAAAGTTCCATCTTACAGACTGGCTAAAACCAAAAAGTCTTTCTGGGAAATTGCATAAGTTTTTATAATAAAATTCCAAAAATATTATAAATGAAACGGATACAAAATTCAGATCTATTGTCAAGAAGACATTAATATCAACGGCGTATTATAAGTTAATGATTATATCATGGACAGGGATATTTGGAAATAATTCCGATCCGCATTAGCGATCCCTTCAAATAGCGAACCTACTGTGTTAAAAATAAAGTTGTGTTAAATACTTGTGATGTATACATATCATTTAGTAATATTGTAAATCTGTTTAAAAAAAAATATATATACCTCGTTGAGTTTCTTGCCGGATTCTTCTCAGCAGAGGTTTTTCCGAACCGGTGGTAGATTTTTGACATTCATAGGTGCTTGTTATAGCCTAAATTGAATAAAGATATTTTGACTTTGACTTTTTTATTAGTGAGGCCTAAGCTGCCTAGCTACTTGTATTACAACCACTTTATCTTCTCAAGAAGAGAATCATCGCTACGTACCTAACCAAAGGTCAAAGAAAGTAAGTCGACACATAATTTATTCACGATCCACACTATACAAATTCACGTTCGCCAACCTCACAATCTTGAATATTCCCACAAAAGCGTAAACTGCCCCATAACCGCATCCATTCCTACATAACTCTCGCCCCATGCAAAATGTACGAGATATGGAGATACCAGGAATAAAAATAGGGGTTGGTGTGAACAGCCTTAAATCATCGCTGTGATTTAGGTAATGGCCAGTGTGGCTGGCCTTATAATAATATGAAGTTGCGGGGGTTTTTAAGAAAGTTTGTTGATTTTTATGGGGTTGCCAGACAGGAGGAATAAAAATGAGAATAACTTGTTTTTGAGGCGTTTCAGCGTGATAAGTTTTGAAGCTTGAGCTCAAATTTTTGACACGTGTTTTTACTTCCTGTAGTACTCTTCCAATTGTTATACCTATGTTTGTACTGAATGTTTTACGGTATGTTACCTGTTGGCAAACCAAAATAAATAAATAAATAAATTTGGCAGTTACAACGGACGATGGAATGGGTCCGGTGCCTAGGAGTGAATCAGTAACTGCCAAATTGACCTAACTTGGTAGACAGTGATGACTTCTACAGGAAGTAAAGTCACGTGTCAAGTCAAACGATTGTCATAGACTCAAAGGAAACGCGCTCAAATATTTGTTTTTTACGGTATAGAAATAGAGTTATTTTCATAGTGTGTTATACTTATACATAAATTTATATTGCCCGAACAGAAACGTGTTACAATAGACCAAAGAGTCTAATCTTAAAAGCAATGAGCGGGCCACATTGTTCGAAGAACATATTAGGTAACCATTGGGGGAGAAAGATCCTCCTGTGACCATGAACTTAAGATAAGATAAGATATCATTTATTGCCACAACACATTAGTACAACGAAGACTTAATTAATATAAAAAACTAGACTTAAACACTAACATTTGCTGTGGTAAAGGGGATGTACTCAGCGTATGCTGTGAGTTAGGGTTCCATAGGCTGCCCTGACTGGCACAGCGCTGATTTTCAGTCCACCCCTTTAATGCAACCCCGTTGTCAATCGATGGGTGCTGATGTTGAAAGCATAAATGAAAAAAAATAATAATAATGATAGTTGATAAAAAATAGTAATAATAATACTGTTGGCCGTGCAGTCACAACACGGGACCATCGAGCCACACCCAATCGCTATTGTATTAGGTACTCGGTCAAATCACGAACAACACCCGGCGACCCGATACCCCCGCGCTGCCACTGCACCCATACATTCCTACCATTGACATGCATCGAAAAAAAAAACAGGCAGTGCAGGATGCGGTCACTGAACCCCTATGGACATGCTTCAAATTCTATCTGTCGAGTTAACAGTAAAGATCTAAATTTAGTTTTAATATTATGTTGGGACAAATTTTTACGTAATGGCGTAGGAAGATCAGTCACTTAGAAGATCACTTAGAAGGCGAAGCATTGATGAACTGACGACATTGCGGGTGATGCGAGCAACCGGTGTATGCAAGTGGTGTGTTGTCCTTTATCATGGCGTTCTAAGAGGAAGGCTTTTGTTCAACAGTGGACTTTTCCGGCTGATTTATTTATTTATTAAGGATCACCAACAGATAATACATCATACAAAACATAAATATCAGGTAGATGTTTATCTAATTATAGGTAACCACAACTAACTTCTGTGTCATCGAACATGCAAAGAAGAGGAAAAAAATACATGTGCTATAAAGTATTTTAAATTAACACATAAAAATTAAATGAAAAGTTAAAAACAGGAAGAAAATTATACAATACATGAGAAAACTACAGAAATCAAAATAAACAAGTTAATTCACAAATTTTCCATGATCAGCAACCCGCCAGATCCTGGGAGCTGTAATGCCTTAAATCTTTACTCTTAAAATTCAAGGGGCTATCATTAAGAATTTCCACTCCCAAGGAGCTCGGAAGATGGTTGTACAGTTGGAACATTCTCGAGAGAGCAGAGTTCTGACCCAAATTAGTTCTATGATGTTCGGTTCTGATGATGATGATGATGAGATAGACTAGACCAGCCCCATTTTATAGACATCACTTCAACTTAAAATTTCCTTAAAAGCTAGTATTAACGAAAAAGTTATCAGGTAAGATTCGTTTTTTTAGAATTGTCCCCAAAAGTCTTGAGTAGCTTCAAATCCTTACCATCATCATCATCATCATCATCAGCTGAAAGGCGTCCACGTGAGCCTCCCTCGTACAATTAACTACAAGGTTATTCGAAACCCCTTTAGGCCATGTTTCCACCAGAGATGAGCGAGGTAGCTAAGCGGTGCGAGGATGTGGAACGTTGTTACTGTTTCCACCAGAAATGTGCGAGGTAGCTAAGTGGACGCGAGAATGCGTAGCGAGGTTTTTTTTTAGAACGGGCTGTTGCTGTTAGCCTCAGACGGCTGTTACAGCTTCCCGGGGAGAAGGTGATGTGCCAGATGGACCGCCAGCAAGTGGTAGTTTAGCTTAGCAGCGTAGCGAGGGTGTAGCGGGTTCCTTTAAAGTAAGCGAGCGGGGTGCGGTGAGGCGGGAGCGGAGCGGGCGAGTTACGGAACCCTTCCCCTAGCTATAACTTTCGTGTAGGTTCTTCCTGGAAGCTTAAGCACCACGTAATACGGTATTTGACAACTCCTGATTTTGCCATATCTTAATATTATTATGAAAATATACATATAGAGATAGTGCTTAGCGAAGAGAAAATTTAAATCGGTTGAAAATTGGATTTATAGTGATTTTTTGAAAAATCTATATACCTGTCTCTTTCTCAAGCGCTTTTCTCTATGCAGCAAGTATGGCGGTACTGGCGTGTGACGTCACATGCCAGTATGTCTTTCTCTGTCTAATCTTGAATTTCAAACCTTTATAACTTTGTTATTTGTAAAGGTAGCTTAAAAATGTTTTTCTACTCGATAACAGGCATTGTGTAGTTTTATTTTATTAAACATATACAAAATAGTCAAATACCGTATTACGTGACCATCAATCGATGTTGCAAATCCATAAGATTAAGTTATGCAGTGAAATTAGTAGCATGCAGGCTTAGGAATGAAGTCACGTAATAAATCCTAAATCATAGTTAAGCTATAAATTATATAATATAGATTCATATTAAATGATATTATAACGGATAACTCACGTCTTAAACCGAGTTTAGCTCGACATGTTTCGGGCTATTTCGTAGCCCTTCCTCTCAGGAGCACGCGACTCGGCGGCTGCCGCAACACGCACACTACGCGCCACCGCTCTGCTCGCACGACTGTCCGACGAAACTAACACCGGCGCACAACTACCCGCATTTTTATCGTCATTTTTATTATCAATGTCTAATGTAGGGTAGCACACAACACTAACAACATCGCTCCGTAAAGGCACGTTCACACCAACCGATGACGCAGCACGAGTATTTAATACTGTTTTCCAACTCGGGGGTACCGACCAACCGCAAATATAGATTCATTAGGATAACTAGATTAATATTGTCTTCTAGGCTAGATCTTAGCAGTAGCTGTGTACTTATATACTTACTTAATTAAATAAGTTGAAGCACTTCCCGACTTAATTATTTAATCTAGCGCGCTGTTGGCCGCTACTAGTGACTGAATGCTTAGCAGCACATCCCTTGCAAGCCGTGGTGGCCTAGTGGTTTGACCTATCGCCTCTCAAGCAGAGGGTCGTGGGTTCAAACCCCGGCTCGCACCTCTGAGTTTTTCGAAATTCATGTGCGGAATTACATTTGAAGTTTACCACGAGCTTTGCGGTGAAGGAAAACATCGTGAGGAAACCTGCACAAACCTGCGAAGCAATTCAATGGTGCGTGTGAAGTTCCCAATCCGCACTGGGCCCGCGTGGGAACTATGGCCCAAGCCCTCTTGTTCTGAGAGGAGGCCTGTGCCCAGCAGTGGGACATATATAGGCTGAGATGACGATGATGATGATGACATCCCTTGCAACACATTTATCGCAACACATTCCTTGCACACATTCCTTTCTTTCTTGTTTTTAACCCCGACGCAAAAAGAGGGGTGTTATAAGTTTGACCGCTATGTGTGTCTGTGTGTGTCTGTCTGTCGGTGGAACCGTAGCTCTTAAGCGGGTGGACCGATTTGAATGCGGCTTTTTATTTGATAGCAGGTTTTCTAGCGATGGTTCTTAGACATGTTTTATCAAAATCGGTTCAGCCGTTTTTGAGATATTTAACTTTGAAATGACAAACGGATTTTCCAACTCTGTTGGTTAGGTTAGGTTATGTATATTCAAGAAACTCGCTCCAGAGCTGTGCTTAGCGAGGAGAGGTAAATGAAACGTTTCTTAGTGTTCATGTAAAACACAAACCTCGCGACACATCCTCGCACATCTCTGGTGGAGACGCAGCCTTAAATTACCAAACATCCCCCCTGACCAAGTATCACCTGGCAGCGCCATCTATCTGCAGCTTTACATTTAATTAAGTCAATAAATATACAGGGTGCGCCCTATTTTCGCTAACTAATCCAAGAAGCCTTGAGTTTGGTTTCTTAGGAAGATTACTACGGGGTTTTGATTTAGATACTGCCTTAGTTGGAGTTAAGTTTTGATTTGTTTCAACGGAATACTGAAAAAAGCCATGTGTGTGTTGCACACGCACATTGAGGGTTTTGTACAATTGAAAGGGGAAAAAATACAATACAAAGAACAAACATATTTTAATCTATACTATACTAAGATAAGCGATACTGGAAGTGGGTTAAATTCAATCAAGATTTGACGACAACTAATACGGCAATTTATATAAATGTTTGTTAATACTAAAAAGTTGGGTATTTTAATGTAAGAATAAAAACTGTCAAGCTGTTTATATGTTACAGAGAGGATCAAAGAAACAGACACACATAGTATATATACACGTACATAACATAACCTACATTGAAATAACCTAACCATCAAAATTTCATTTTTAATACAAGCTTTTTTTGCTGACTGTCCTTGCATTGTCACCCAAACTACATTTGCATACCAAATTTCAAGTCGATGCTATTAACCGTTGAAGAGTTCCGTCCTGCGGAGACGATCCTGGCTGGACTACCAGGATGTCACTACTAGATTATTGTATTGTCAAGCGATTTACATAAGTATAAACACAATCCAATCCTGCTCGCTTTATGTTGACAAATATTAACTAGCAAGATTTGACTACAGACACGACGACAGACAAAGGCTACAGAAACACAGGAAGCTAAAGTAAATAAAGCTGGTAAAACCAACAAGTCTTTTCAAGTTGCATAGTTATAATCAAGTGTCCAAAAAAGAGTGAAATGAGAGTACAAAACTCAGACTGCAAGAAGACTTAATATCAACAATTATAAGAATGATTATATCATGACAAATTTCAAAAACCGACCCCATTAGCTGTTTTCAAATGCAACTACCGTGTTAAAAAAAAGTTGTAATAGTGATGATACATACATTTAATAATATTTAAAAAAAAAAAGATATATACCCTCGTAGTTCTTGCCATCTTTCAGCAGAGGTTTTGAACGGTGGTAGTTTTTTTTTGACATCATAGTCTTGTTATAGCCTAAATGAATAAAGATTTTGACTTTTGTTTGACTTTGTATGACAAATTCAAGTTAATCTGACTACTGGAAGTTGATCAAATTTAACTTGCAAGATTTTACTACAAGACGATAGACAGACAGATGACAGACAGACAACAGGAAGGTGAAACCTATAAAGCTTGTAAGCTTCGGGCAGTTCGTAAAAATCAGTAAAAATCAAGTGTCATGAAAAGAGTGAAGTGAGAGTCAAAACTGACTGCAAAAAGCCTTCAATCTACAATTGTATGATGAAAAACTTCTTTGAATTTTCATACAAACCAGTAACTGTTTTGGAAATGCAACTACCCGTATTTTCAAAAGGATCGTCGACAAGCAATATAAAACACCCTTTAAACTATAAAACAAAATAATTTCACACGAGGGAATCCATCATTCGTGCTTTATATTGAGGTGGTTACTTACTGTATCACGCTGTACTTACGCAACAAATGCAAATGCAGGCACCAACAATGTGATTATGCAAATCTAGCTTTCATGAGTAGCGAAATAAGGTTTGTGACTTTGTTACATGTCTCTAATGTTGGCGCGTAAATTACGGGTGTTGGGTTTGGAAACCAATTTTTGCTTATTCTCTTTTTAAAAGCTTTAATTTAACTTGCAATGTATAATGTATTGTAGCTATGTATGTGCGGGTCAAATCTTGCAAGTTAAATTTGACCCACTTTTAGTAGTCGGATTGTCTTAAAATTTGGCATACTTTGGTAAATTGCGTGACAATATAATAACCTGCTAGTAACATTTTGGTATTCCGGCCAGGATCGTCTCCGCACAACGGAACTCTTCAACGGTTAATGGCATCGACTTGAAATTTGGTAAGTAGGTATGCAAATGTATTTTGAGTGACAATGCAAGTACAGTCAACAAAAAGTACACTCAGTAAAATGTATTAAAAATGAAATTAATACTAAAAACTTATTTAAACTTATTAAACATTAATGTATATATAGGTACTAAGTTTACGATAGAATTTAGTAGGTAAATCGATTTAAGGTACCTACATTATTTATTAGTAAACTAAAAGCTTGTCTTATCCATCTGTAGGTTCATAATATTATAAGAGAAAAATTTGTCAGCTTCAGCTACCGTTTCTCGTTTGAACTGCTGAACAGATTTAAAAAAATTAGACATGAAGGTACTTAGTTTCAGCTTTGGGAAGACATCAGTTAATTTCTAGCCCGGACAATTGTACATTTAGCACGGGAAGGTTGAGTTAGGGAAGTCAAAAAACGAAATGGGTTTTAGTGTTTTGAGTATCACCTAATAAAAGTGTTATATACCTGTCACGGTTGGGCGAGAAGACGACGGAAGAGAAGGTCTTCGAGCACATCCACGAGGCAGTTCGGAGTAGAAAAAAGCTGAGTTGTTTATCCACCGGGACGAGTGTAAGAGAGCTAACAGTTTTCGTTCTGTCTTTGGACGGTCAGTCCTTTTCACTCATGACATGAGCCACCATGGAATCTTTTCAATAGAAAAGGCCATTACGATTTTCATTGTTAGTTAATGCGATGTCACTATGTTTACTGTGATAAGGTTCCATGGTGGCTCATGAACGAAAGTCCTTGACCGTATGTGCGGTTTAAATCTTGCTATTCAATTTTGACTCGCTTCCAGTGGGTGAAATTCTGGTAGTCCGGTCAGGATCGTCTAACTCCTCAATGGCATGGACTTGAAATTTGGTACGGAACTGTAGTTTGGATGACAATGCAAATACAGTCAACAAAAAGTACAGTCAGTAATAAAAGGTACCGTTAAAAATGTAATTTTTAACTAAAACTTTTTCTGATGACGTTTGACAGTGTTATGGACAGTGTGTCACAAAAGCTTGCAAGCTACACCATGACAAACGACTTATGCATTCGAGTTAACTAGTGGACTGCCGCCATCCATCATGGAGTGCAAAACGAAACACACTGTGGATACAACCGTCTGGTCGATTAATCACCCTGTATGTGTGTGAATTACCATTCAAAGGGCGTTTGTTTTAATTAAAATTAAGCTATCGTTAAGACGATTTCATGAGAAAACTGAATAGAAATCCTGGAATTTGTAATATGAAATTATTTCAGTATTTTATGTTGACTACATTAGATCAATTTCAACCGTCTGTCTTAGGAAAGAATAATAATTCTTACTAATATTATAATGTGCTAATAACTCATATTTATTGTAACGGATAAGACGTCTTAAATCGAGTTAGCTCGACATGTTTCGGGCTGATTCGCAGCCCATCTTCCTAGGAGGAACGCGACTCGGCGGCTGACGCAACACGCACACTACGCGCCAGCCACCGCCTTTAGTAGTGCGCGTGTTCCAGCAGCCGCCGAGTCGCGTTGCTCCTAGGAAGATGGGCTACGACTCAGCCCGAAACATGACAAGCTAAACTCGATTTAAGACGTTAGTTATCCGTTTCAATATCATTTAATATGAGTGAGTCTCGCGGTAGTTACATGTTCAAAATGTGCTAGTAACTGTTTGTATGTTACTTCTTTACTGATATAAATATGTTAATAACTAACCAAATTAGAAAAGATTAAAAACTCCGACATTGTCATTTCCAAGTTCAATATCGCAGAAACGGCTGAACTGATTTTAATGAAACAGCTAAGAACCACCGCAAAGAAACTCGCTTACACGTAAAAAACGACTTATATCGAAATTAGCCCATCCTTTTAAGAACTACAATGCCACCGACAGGCAGACAGTGGTGTCAAACCTATAACAACCCTCTTTACGTCCGGAATAAAATCGCCCATGAACAGCGTGCTTTAACGTATGCAATCCGATTAGGTGGCGTCGAGCGCGCGTTTTTGCCGCGCGATCTCCCATTTCCTTTCTTACAAGATTGATGCAGCTCCTGGATGGCGAGCTTTATATGCGTTTTTGCTGTTTGGGTGCATGGAATTTGGGTCGTTTTTGACTGTTAATCTAAAGGTAAGATAAATGTGCTTTGTTGGGTAGTTTGGTTGATAGATGGTTCTGTTTTGAGTGCAGTCCTTCAGTTGTTCAAATATGTTATAAGTTGATTATCATCATCAGTGCATTTACAAGTATTTATAGATTAAGAAATAAACTTAAAAAATATAGTAAAATATACTGAAAAATACGGTCAACCTTAGTAAGCTGTCAGTCATACAACTGGACTTAACATAGATTATTTTACAGAGCGGTAATATGTAGGTACCTAATTATTTTAAGAGTCTTTGTCATTCTGCGGATTTTAGATAAAAATGTAGGTACATAACGACCGTCCACAAGTTAGACTGTACTTTTCAAATATTGTAACTTACATTACGTAATAACTTACGGGTATTTTTGTAACAGCCTGTAGATTTGCCAAAATCTGTCAGAGTTTAAAGCACAGCAAAATGCTGTCAACAAAGAAAGTCTAGAACACTTAGTACTTACTGCCTTTGAGATCTCGAGAGCTCTTTTCGGCCTGAGCCCTCTCAACTGTTGCATTCTCCACGCACAGCTGATGTGGACCCTCTTGGTAAACGCATAGGGGTTAGAATAGATTGGCACGAATTATGTGAGAGTCGAGTGGGGAAATAGGTCATAGGAAATTTTGTGTGATTGTGGAATTAAAAAAAAGGTATGTTAGTCAATATTGTTAGCTTTACGTTGTGATTGTCACAGAGCTAGAAGAATAGAAGTGTCACGCGAGCTATAATCACGACTGAGCGATATACCGCCCTATTAAGGCAAAAAGTGGTATCTCAAAAATAACACTTTTGACTATACATACCATTGTGTAGCTTAACACATTCTTCAGTTATAGATGGTATACTGAAAAGTGATTTTATGTATAATTTTAATTTTACAGCGCATGGGTTAGTTTTTACTGTACTGCTGTATTTTTTTAGTGGCAAATAAATGGATTGGATTGGATTGGTTTGAGCCCAGACTCACAC